>NC_088246.1:62333227-62707602 GCF_036013445.1 Caloenas nicobarica | reverse complement strand
TATAGCTGAACAGAATAATGCAAATACATATGTACAGATCAGATTTACAGAATTCTATTTGAAGCTGTGTTATTGACTTCATAGTTTGCTTGCATGCATCATTTTGCTTTTTCAACACCTTTCAAATCTATTATAATATTGTGCATCTTAAAACAATTTAAGTCCAACTGGTTTAATCACCAGTTGGTACAACTTAAGCTCTGATAGCAACATTAAGATAAAATGTATGTTGCTACCAAAATTCTACCAGTGAAAATAAGGACATTCGAAATTTCTTGTATACTTTGTTCCTACCTCAACTTTTGACTGAAATATAGTTCTGAAAATGGAAAAAGGCAAAAAAAATTGTGCATCTACTTTGGCAGCAAGCTTTAACTAACATACCTATTGGAGCTTAGATTTTTTGCTCAACATTCGCACTTATTAGTCATTCCTGGGTAAAGTTTGACGTGTCTGTCTGGAATCAGTAGCTCTCACCAAATAGTTGGATGTTGTGAAAACCTAGACATAAACAGATCCACCTCTGCTGTCCATACCCAATAGCTGCAATGTTGCTCAAAAATGTTGGAAATTTGCCAGCTTCTGGACTTCATATCGGATGTGAGACTACAATATCTTTCCTGTAATGCAGTACTGTCCAAAATTATTTATTTATATGTTGAAATCTGACCTGAAATTAAACCTTACTATGCTAGACATATAATAGTAACAAATTCATAGTCAGAATAGTATGGGCATACAGTCTATGTACATTGCCTGTAGTGTACAACTTCAGCAACATAGAAGCTCATGGGGGAACTCAAGTTCCTGACCTCATTTCCTCTCCCCATTTCTCTTACGACATCTAGTCATTCAGACAAATGCCCGAATACCTCTGGACACCAGATAAGAGCTAGTTTTGTGGCCCTTGCTATTATTAATGGAATTTCACTAGGGCTGCTGGAGAAATCTCTCCGATTTGCAAAACTGTATGGTGATTTTTGTTAATGTTTCTCCTTTTTCACTATTTTTTTAACCTCTGATGACTCAGATTTTCTGCATGTCAGTGACTTTTGGTGGTTCCTTTGGGTGCTGCCAAAATAAACTATATTCATTTCAAAGTTTCAGCATGTACAATTTGGGCAATGGAGTCACACTGTGAAAATCCTTCATGTCATTGTTTTTAAACATACAAAAAGACTTAAAAATGGATACCACTCTCTTGCCTGCACACTGTCTTCCAATCATCTGGAAGCATACTATGTAAAGAAAGAAGCAATTTACAAAGACCTGTGCACTCTTCCAGGACAGAACATACCGTGCTCCAACCAGCACTGCTGTGAGCACCGGGGCTTATGTGTGTCCCTCCCCAGAAATCTAGCACCACTATGTATCACATTTCCTGTATTGCATCCATAGATGCAGACATCTCTGCCATCAGCCAGACCACATAATACAATAAAGAGGACAGAAGTCAACCCTATTATGATGCTGGTGCAAAAGGAATTGCAGTTTTTGCATTTTTGAAATTTGCAGTTTGATATTGGAATACATTCTTAAATAAATGTGGCCCAGGAACTGCTAATGAATGCACAGTGCAGTGGTGGTTCAAGAAGCACCAGTCAGTAAGGCTCACAGTGGCGGCAGCAGTTAGTTCCTGCGGCTGAGCACCAGATGAGCTAGTTCCTGTGGCTGAGCACTAGATTGGGGCGGACAGTGGGGTTCCTGGAGACAGGGAAACGCAAGGAAGAGGTGGCTGTGGCATTCGCACCTAGAAGCAGCAGATATCACAAGAGAGGCTGACTCAGAGAGGGCATTGCCAGGCGATTTAAACAGCCCCTAAGGAGTGCAGGTGACCAGGAGTGCAGCAAATAGGGCCAGCAAACAGGTGTGAGGCAGTTAGCACAGCAGTTTGCACAGGCAGGGTGAGCAGGAAGGGCGAGGAAGCTCTGCCAGCTCAAGAGATTAGTTCACTTAGTGGTTATCGCCCTCGCAGGAGGAGCCTATCTATGGTAGCCACCCAGATTAAAGATGAGTCCCCTGCATTTGCCATGAAGGAGGCTGCAACCCAGACAGAGCTGCCATGGAAACATACTGCCGTCCAGACCTCATGCTCCACAGAATGCCAGAGTCTCTCACTGGTATGGAATGGTAGGAGAGAGGACAGCTATGTGAAGTGTGACCAGGTGGATAACCTGCTCAGCCTGGTGGTAGAGCTAACAGAAGAGGTAGAAAGGTTGAGAAGCATCAGGAAGGTGGAGAAGGAAATAGACTGTTGTGATCAAGCTCTGGCCTCCCTGAGACATGAAAGGCCACCAGCAAGTAACCAAGATCAAGAGAATCCTTTACCCTCCCCCCACCTGACCAAAGACAGTAGAGCAAGGGAAAGGGGTGAATGGAAAAAAGTCCACACCCAAGGTAGCAGCCGAAACATCCCCTTGCCCACCCCACCCTCCCAGATGCCTCTATAAAACATGTACGAGGCTCTGGAAGTGGAAGGCCAGTCAATGGCTGATGAAAACAAAGGACCACAGGTGCTCACAGGATCTGAAAGTCCTATCCCCCGTATTACAACCACCTCCACAAGAAAGAAAAGAAAGGTTATAGTTGTAGGTGAATCTCTTCTAGGGCACACAGAGGGTCCAATATGCCGGACTAACCCTCCTCTTAGGGATGTCTGCTGCCTTTCTGGGGCCTGCGTTAAGGGCATCACCAGGAAACTTCCTAGCCTGGTAAGGCCCACAGAGTACTACCCATTACTGCTCTTCCGTGTGGGTGATGATGAAGTTGCAATCTATAGTCCACAAGCAATTAAAAGAGATTTCAGGACCTCGGGATGGTTGGTGAGGGAATCGGGAGCACAAGTTATTTTCTCCTCTCTTCTTCCAGTTGCAGGCAGTGACATTAGAAAAACAGATGAATGCACTCTATTAATACAAGTCTCCATGGCTGGTGTCACCACCACAATTTTGGCTTTTATTGATAATGGGATGGTCTACATGGCACTGGGTTTGCTGGTGTTGCATGGAGTTCACCTTACACATAGCGGGAAGAGGGCCTTTGCACACAAGCTAGCAGGGCTCCTTGCCAGGGCTTTAAACTAGATATGATGAGGGATGGGGATGTAATCAGGCTCACCTGTGACATGCTGTGGGATGAGACACCAAGCATAAAGGGGCGAGGTTTAAATTGAGGAGCTTGGGGGGGTTGGGGAAATGTTCACACCATCACGTCCAACTGGGGAGTATGCCAAACCAACCAGAGCAGCGACAAGTATTCCTTAGCTGCCTCCCAAGATGAGAACCAGAAGGCCAACCACCTCAAGTGTACACATGGCTGCAGTGGATCTTTCTGCAACTCTCATGAGAAACCTGCATGCTTGAGTACTTCTCTGAAGCGTCTATACACCAACACACATAGCATGGGGAATGAACAGGAAGAATTAGAAACCTATGTGCATTCACAGGGCCATGATCTCATTGCTATTATGGAGATGTGGTGGGACAGTTCACATGACTGGAATGTTGTCATGGAAGGCTCTTTTCAGGAAAAAGAGGCCAGCAAGGCGAGGTGGAGGAGTTGCACTTTATGTGAAACAGCAACTCGAATGTCTTGAACTCTGCTTGGGGGGGATGATGAGTGAGTTGAGTCCTTATGGATAAAAATTAAGGGACAAGCTAACAAGGGGGACACTGTTGTGGATGTTTACTACAGACCAGGAAGGAAGAGGAAGAGGAAGATTATGAAGCTTTCTATGGGCAGCTGGAAGTAGCCTCATGATCACATGCCCTGGTTCTCATGGGAGACTTCCATCACCCTGACATCTGCTGGGTGGGCAACACAGCTAAGCACGCACAGTCCAGGAGGCTCCTACAGGTCATTGATGACAACTTTTAGACACAGATGGTGGAGGAGCCAACAAGGATAGGCATGCTGATGGACCTTGTCCTAACAAACCAAGAACTGGTTGGAGGTGTCATGGTTGGGGGAAGCCTCAGCTGCAGCCACCATGAGATGATGGAGTTCAGGATCCTACATGGAGGAAGCAGGACAATATTCAAACATCACTTTCTCCAAGCTCATGACCGATGCATCCCTCTGAGGAAGAAATCAAGTAAAGGGAGTAAGAGGCCAGCATGGATAAATAAGGAGCTCCAGTCAAAACTCAGGTGGAAAAAGGATATTTATGTAATGTGGAAAAAGGGACAGACCACCTGGGAGGAATATGAGGTGGCTGCTAGAGTATGCAGGGATGCGGTGAGGAAGGCAATGCTCCACTTGGAAGTAAACCTGACCAGGGACGTCAAAGACAACAAGAAGGGCTTCTTCAAGTACATCAGCAGTAAAAGGAAGGATAGGGAAAATGTAGGTCCACTGCTGAATGAGGAGGGTGCCCTGGTGACGGATGATACAAAGGCAGCGAAGTTACTGAATGCTTGCTTTCTTCCATCTTTACTACTAAGACCAGCCCTCAGGTATCCCAGACCCTAGAGATAGGAAAGAAAGTCCGGCAAAAGGAAGACTTTCCCTTGGTGGAGGAAGAAGAGGATAGAGATTGTTTAGACAAAGTGGACATCCACAAATCCATGGGCCCTGGTGGGATGCACCCATGAGTGCTGAGAGATTTGGCAGACATTATTCCTAAGCCACTCTCCATCATCTTCGACATGTCTTGGAGAAAAGGAGAGGTGCCTGAAGATTGGAGGGAAGCCAATGTCACTTCAGTCTTCAAAAAGGACAAGAAGGATGACCCAGGAAACTACAGGCCAGTCAGCCTCACCTCCATCCCTGGAAAGGTGAAGGAACAACTTATTCTGGACATTATCTCCAAGCATGTGGAGAAAAAGTAGGTTATCAGGAGCAATCAGCATGGGTTTGCCAAGGGGAAATCATGTTGGACCAACCTGATAGCCTTCTATGATGGTATGACTGGCTGGCTAGACAAGGGAAGAGCAGTGGATGTTGTCTACCTTGACTTCAGCAAGGCTTTTGACACCGTCTCTCACAACATCCTCATAGGCAAGCTCAGAAAGTGTGGGCTGGATGAATGCACAGTGAGATGGACCCTGAACTGGCCGGATGGCAGGGTTCAGAGGGTTGTGATCAACGGTGCAGAGTCTGGTTGGAGGCCTGTAGTTAGTGGAGTTCCCCAGGGGTCAGTACTGGGTCCAGTCCTGTTCAACCTGTTCATCAATGACCTGGATGAAGAGACTGAGTGCACCCTCAGCAAATTTGCTGATGATACCAAACTGGGAGGAAGGGTTGACACATCGGAAGGCTGTACTGCCATTTGGCGAGACCTGGACAGGCTGGAGGACTGGGCAGAGAAGAGCCTAATGAAGTTCAACAAGGGCTAGTGTAGGGTCCTGCACCTGGGGAGGAATAACTCCAGGCACCAGTACAGCTTAACGGCGGACCTGCTGGAAAGCAGCGTTGCAGAGAAGGACTTGGGAGTTCAGGTCAACAACAGGTTTACCATGAGTCAACAATGTGTCCTTGTGGCCAAGAAGGCCAACGGTATCCTGGGGTGCATTAGGAAAAGTGTGATTAGCAGGTCAAGGGAGATTATCCTCCCCTTCTACTCTGCCATGGTGAAGCTGCATCTGGAGTACTGCATACAGTTCTGGGACCCCCAGTTTAAGCAGGGCAGGGAATTACTCGAGGGAGTGCATCAGTGGGCTACAAAGATGATAATGGTCCTGGTGCATCTTTCTTACGGAGAGAGACTGAGAGAGCTGGGTCTGTTCATCCTGGAGAAGAGAAGGCTGAGAGAGGATCTTATCCATGCTTATAAATATCTGAAGAGTGGATGTCAAGAGGATGGGACCAGACTCCTTTCAGTAGTGCCCAACGATAGGATGAGGGGCAACGGTCATAGACTGAAGCATAGGAGGTTCCATCTGAATATGAGGAGAAACTTCATTACTTTGAGGGTGACAGAGCACTGGAACAGGCTGCCGAGGGAGGCTGTGAAGTGTCCTCTGGAGACACTCAATACCCACCTGGATGCATTCCTGTGTGATCTGCTCTAGGTGAAGCTGCTTTAGTAGGTGAGTTGGACTAGATGATCTCCAGAGGTCCCTTCCTACCCTAACCATTCTGCGTGATTCTGTGTAACAGGTGGAGGGAAAGCATTAGGCTCATTTATTTGCTATAAAGATGGCTTCTGCTGCTGAAAATAGAATCTGATATCTAGGTGAGTGCCTAACACCTTCATAAAAAAAGGCAAAATTTGACAGCTTATCACCAACAGCCTTCCTGGATTAAGCAAAACTGATGAAACTCGAGCTTTATTTTTCATGTACCTTAAATCTTTTCTCTGTAATCCCAGTATCTCTGTAGTGAATCCTCTGCAGAGCCTGCTTCTATGCCTTTCCTTTGCTTGCAACCTCTTCTTTATTTATGTCCTTTCATCCCTTCATAACAGCTGTCATAGCTACCAGCTTCTAGCTGAGCCACACAGTCTTAGTCAAAAGTAAAAAACTGACCCTGCAGTCATGAAATATTTTCAGTTTTTGTCAAGCTGTCATTGATAGAATTTTGCCACACTGGAACAGGTTGCTCCAGGGTCATAGATGCACCACCTCTGGAGAGACTCAAGGCCAGGCTAGATGGGGCTCTGAGTAACCTGATCTAGTTGAAGATGTTCCTGCTCATTGCAGGGCAGTTGGATGAGATGACCTTTGAAGGTCCCTTCCAACTAAAACTATTCTATGATCATTTATCAATATAATACTAATAAATGAAACCTTACAATAAAGTTTGTGTGGACACTGTCTCAGTCAGGGAAATCCATAATGAGGAGGGGAAATCCATAGTGAGGAAAGGAAGTTGATTTTGTGGTCACCGAACTATTTTTAGAGAACCAGCCCTCTCAAAATAACTAACACTTCAAGAGCAATTCGTTACTCTTAGATACTTACAGACAGCATCTTCCTATTTTCACTATTCTCACGATTCTTGATATTGCAAGCCTCATTCCCATTTTCCACAAATAATTTATTAAAATTTAAGGAAACACCTTACTGATTCCTCTTTCCTTTCACATACTTGCTCATTGATTTGACATCTGCCATGTTGGTGTTCTGGAAGGAACCCTCAGGTGGATATTGTCATAGGATGTTTGTAGGCAGTTAAAACAAACATCAGCAGATCTTTTCTCCTTTCATCTCAATAACTTGTTTTGCTCTCTGGGGTGTAAAAATTTGTTTCGTCTGAGATTCCTGAAGAAGGTTTATCTGTGCAATTTGTGATGAGCTCTGTTCAAGAGTTTCTGAATGCAGTATAAATAAACAAGTTATATCAGTTATGTTGTACTTCACACACATTTATCTTTCACCAGATGCTCTGTCCTGAGCAGCTGGAAAAGGAGCCAAATCTCACAATAATTCACTGGTCAAACACTGGTAACCTCGCAACATTCCCTCACTTCCTTCTTCTTATCAGGTTGAGACATAGGGACAGATAGAGTAAGTCTTGCTGAGTGTTTGCAGCCATAGCTGCACTATGCTTCAGGATTGTCAGTGATCATCTGGCATGCTCAAGACCCAAAATTAATATTCTAACGCAAAAGAGAATTACTGAGAAAGGCACGTGTACTTTATTGACCAAAGTCTGGTAGTGAAGATCACTGATTTTCAGGTGTGGTTTGGTTTTAGTTTTGTGGTTTGTTTGGTAAAAAAGAAAAGGAAAAAAAAAAAAAAAGTAACTATTAAATATTAGCAGAATACGGTTTGAAGTGATTGCCAACCTGCAGGTTAGATCAAGGAGGAAAAATAAGAGGAGCTAGGCTGGTGGCTGGTATTTAACCACAGCTTTTTTTTCCCCAAGATTTGAGCTAGATGAAAAAAGCCAAAGATCTTAAATTTTATTTTAGTCCATGATATTTCATTTGGCCTAATATGTGAGATTTCATTTTCAGATTTAAGAGAGGTTTTCTACCCCTCTTATTTCTTCTTCTTAAATTTTACCTAATTTTGAAAAATAAAAACCTTTAATTAGATTCAACAGTCAAAAAAGTATAATTAAAAACCTGTCAACATTTTTACTTTTGGAAAATTGCTTTATTGCAACAATTTTTCAAAGCTTTCTTTTCTCCATTCTATACTATACTTTTCTTCTTTTCACAATTGAACTACTGCTAAACTCATCCCAGATTCATATATGCCTTTGATCCCTTTTGCCCTGTTCTACATTTTACAGTATTACACCAAATTACAATATATTTTCAATTTATTGTTACTATGACTTCATGACAATGAGTACTACTGCCAAAAATCAATTCCAATAGCCTTTACATACACTTATCCAAAATTTTATTAGCTAAGTAAAGATTACTTATACAGTTTACTTAATTTTCAGCCAGCAATAGAGAAATATATTAGCAGTATAAAGTGGGTAGCACTGGGGAAGGCTAGCCAAGTAAAAATGATCAATGCTTTCTTGAATCCTGTTACTAACTACCTAAAGTGTGACTCTTTGGATGTTCTACATAGTTGAATAAGAAATCAAATTTTTGTTGGCTCAAATTACACCTTAATCAGATTGTACTTTTACTAAATCCTGTATGAGAAAAGGCATATTTTAATTCCACAATCAACACAATGTATTTAGAAATTGTACTGTCCTAACTTTACCTTGCAAAAAATATTCAAACAATTTAGACACCTCAAAAGCATTTTTATCAACTGCAGTAAACCATGATCAGATTTTCTTTAATTCACAGCTAAAGACTTTTCAGATTTGCTGCTGAAGCAGGCAGGAAACTTCAAGAGCTCACTGTTATTCAGAACACAATACTCTTTACTATAAAGTCTAGGACCACTATGTTTTGAAAAGTAGAATAATGTTAACTGACTTGGCATTCAGACAACTGTAGATTTTGTGTCTTGGACTCAGCAGGATTTAAAAGTAATACCACCAGCATCTTCTGTTCCCTTGGAACTTCTTATTACCTTGCCTCTTAAGAAAATAACTTTTAATTTGTAACTGCAAATTGACACATGAACACACACACAGGTACATGTGCTGTGAAATGATAAGTAGGGCTTACTGCTGAAATCTATAGCAATGTCTGCGTACTTTAAAATTTGATCTCTGTCTTTTAGGCACTCATACGATATCCATTCTTTTGGTATTTGAGCACCTGGCAGATTTAATGTGTATATGCTTGTAGGTAAGCACTTTAATCCCCATGTTACAACTCGAAAGCTAAGGCACAGAGAGGTTAAGTGACTTGTGCATATGTTACAGACTTTAATTATGAGCTCCTTAAATTAAGATAAAATTGCACAGCTAAACACACTAATAATGTATTTAATCCTTAACACATTACTGTGATCCAGAACTCACAAGATAATTTTAGATGTTCAGTGTCTGTTCCATATGGAATTTGGCAGAAGGCTGTCAATGAGGAAAGCTGATTGAGATCAGGATAGGACACGCTGCTGTCACTTGAAAAGCGCTGCAGTTTGCCGTGGAATAACTTGACATATAGAAGTTTTCAGACTTAGAAGAAAGCCAGTACTTAAAACGGTAATGTTAGTTCCAAGTGTAACTGAACAGCTTTCTAAACCTCCTTCTCCTGTTTTGGAGGGGAAAGGGGAGGCAGGGAGGCTAGATTTGCACTTGGGGCCTCAGCTTGTTTAACAAAACCTTTTACAGCCACAGTCTCAGTATCTGTGTCAGAAGGCAATGTGGTGCCATTTGAGTTTCAAATGAAACTATCATCTGTATATCTTTTGTTATTTCTCAGCTGAGCCTTTTAAACACTGGTTAAAAAAGAAGATTATTGTATACCTGACCAAACCTGTGGGACTCTGAAATAATGCAGCATGTTTGTAGCATGCTTTAAGCGACCCACTTCGACTCACCTCAGGGGTAGATCTTTCCATCAATTTGAAGTGACTGTTACTTGTGCTTTTCACCATGGGTAAATCTTATTTTCCACAGTAGAGCTACCAAGGTAGAAACAAAGTGGTTGGAAATCTGAAAGGCAACTGAAGTTAAATGACTGTCACTAGTTTCTGCAGTGGAAGTACTCATTGAAAATACAATTGAAGGAACAGAAGCTTGAAGAGCTCAATTTGTTTGCTGGAACTTCATTGTCCAGGGCCATTAGAGAATTCCTCAGATATCCAAGCTGTCTCTAGAAGGGCTGGCGCAAAAGCCTTGGGAGACCTGAAGTCTCAAGCACTGGCTGGGGACTGGGTAGGATCATTGGGCATCTCAGATGGTACCAGATGCCTTCCAGGTTTTAGGCCATGGACTAAAACCCTGCACCACTCAAGCCACAGATTCCTTTTGTGGAGAGGATCATCTAGTAAATTCTATGGCAAATATCTTCTGTCCTCCAAATCTCCCTCATTTTAAAATGACATAAAAACTAAAACATGTTTCTTCATTGCTGTGACATAAATATGGTAAGTATAAGCTTAAGAATTACTTTTGTTTGTCATAATTGAAAAATTACTTCATGCAATATTTCAAATTCCCCTTACATTTTTTTTTATATGAAGCTAGGTTGTAGTTGACAACTTGAACTGTCATAAGTTAAAAGTGTGTTATTCCTAGATATATCTCTGGTATATTTTATCCTTCAAACTGGAAAGTTATGGTGCATATCTTTCTATTTCTGCTTGTTAGATTATTGTTATTATAATAAAGATTCCTCTGATCTGAAGAAGCCAACTAGTGAAATAGTTTCTCACATAAGTAAAGGCAGAATTTGGCCCTTCAAAAGAACAGTTCATCTTTTTTGATTAGGGACAAAAAAGCATTGAATTTAAGCACTTGATTTTTTGTTCTAAATGTGAAAACATATCTGTGGAAAGACAATAAGCATATTTGTCCTCAAGTAACCCAGGAAAATAATTGTTGAGGAGGAAGGTGCTATTTGTACTCGCGTATTATCAGCTCTCTCACTCTCAGCGTATTTAGATTATTTTTAAAGGAAAACTTAACATTCAAGAAGGAAGTTCTCCTTTGATGGTCACATCAGGATTAAGACTGTTTGAAGTTTAATTAATATGGGAAAAGCCAAAAGCTGAAACAAGTGGTCATAGCTTTCTATTATGGGGCAGAGAAAATAGGAACCAATATGCCTTTAGACATTTTTTCAATAAGTTTATTTCCAGTGCTTGATGATACCAGAAGAATTAGCTCTTTTACATCAAAAGTAAAAGTTCAGGATATAAGCTGAAGAGCTTTAAATGTAAAACAAATTTTCCAAGAGAAAAAGGATTTTTTTAAAGGCTAAAAAAAACAAACAAAAAGCAAACCAAAACAAAACCAAACCATACCAAATCAAACAAACAAAACCAAACCAAAACAAACAAAAAAACCCCAAAAACAAAGCCAAAAAACATCACCATAACCAAACCTAACAATTGCTCCTCAAAATCCACTGTAAATGAAAAACCCTAGCAAACAGAAAGCATATGCTCTTTGCCTCAAGGTGCTTCATGAAGTTTAGCATATATGTGTTAAAGAATACTATAGGTTTAGTTTAGACAAAACCGATGGCAGCAAGAGAGAAGCACAATTCCTTAGAGACCCACTGAACAATGGGGCCAAAATTTCCATGTCATTCCATAAACGGCAAGATAGTCAGCGATAATACAGTAGGTGAGTAAGCAACTTTAAAATAAAAGTGTAGGGATGCAACCTTGCAAGGTGTTCAAATGTCTAAGGAGCTGAAACTGCTTAGCAGTTATTTAAGCCCTCAAACTTAATGAAAAGTGGTAAATTATCAACATTCTTTAATAAATTACTCTGTCCCTCTGTCTCTTTTGCTGCTGTATAGACTTTCTTTCTGCCTAATCCATTTTAGTGGGCAGCAATGATTAGAAGTGTAGTAAAAATTTTTGAAGACTGCTGAGCTGCAAGCTTTTTTTTCCTTTTTTTTTTTTTTTTTTTGTGAGAGACCGAAAGTTTTAGTTTATCCTTGACATGGGAAAAAATAGAAGTAACATGGAGACTACATGAAATACTTAAAAATTTAACACAATCAGTGCTGAAGAATGTCTCAGAGTCTGATGGGCTAAGAAGCGTAGATGAGGTTCTTAGGGATATGATTTAGAGGTGGACTTGGCAGTGCTAGGTTAATGGTTGGAGCTGATGATCTTAAAAGTCTTCTCTAACTGAAACAACTATATGATTCTAGGACAGTCACACCAGCAAGGCCTTTAGAATCTCAGCCCCCTTGGGGTAGAATATCATTGGGCATACCTCATGGAAATGGTTAGGTCTTTCAGTCCAACACTTGTTCTTCTTGTATGTGGGTGGGTATTTTCCACATTTATGCCACAAGTATAAATTGAATAGCTTATCACATACACTGTGATATTTCACTGACCATAGAATAAATGCTGAGCTGGAATACATTTGTTTATCTCTATTCTTATGGAAGTCACTGAATTCCAACCATACCAATGCAGATCATTATTTCCAGAATAACTAGTTCTGGAATTGCAGTGAAAGGGAGGAAGAAAAGTGGTGCATGGAAGGTAAGGAAGAAGCAAAAGGGACTTAAAACTCACACATACACAAAAATATGATGAGAGGGAAAAATCAAACACAGAGAAAATTTCAATACAATATGGGATAGGCAGCCTCACATTTTTACTGAGGATTTGCTGAAAAGTACTATACAAATAAGATAAACTTGCTTAAACTGTTTCCATCCTGAATGTATTTTGGGCAGTTGAAGACTATGCTTTTCCATAGTATCTAATCTGGTTCCCTGAAAAACATACTTCATGTTTATGTGCCTGTTATTTAAGTCCATGGCAAGACTGTCAGACAGATTCTCATTTTCCTGTGTAATCCCAATTAATTCAGAAGACTAGTATTATGAGCCATAAATGCCCAAAACTTGGGTGGTCTACTAAAAAAATTATTGTAGACACCATATAGTGTGTACTTACTATATACACAATGTCACAGAACCTGAGGAGTTTATCCTGCAGCTTTGTTTTCACCTCTCTTTCAGAGAAATAAAAAGTCTTTAGAGATCTTTAATAATGCTTAAAATCACATGGCTGTCAGAACCTTCTGTGAAGAGCAAACAAGGAAAAAAACATTATTATTTCATCACTCTTGTTATTCTATGACCTGAAAATTCAATCACTGGAGCACATGGCCAGTTGACTCTAGTCTTGTCATTATGGGTCGCTTCCTCCATCAGTAAAAGCTGGAAAAACCTGACCGAATTCATAGATCTACCTAGATGTGTAGCAGCTGAGGATCTTATTCTTGCATACTTTTATCCAAATATTTTTTTCCTATTTTTTTTTTTCTTAGCTCAGTGTATCATTGAATTCTTGCCTGGGTGCATATTTCTTCATGCAGGCTGCATCTGTCACTTACTTGCTGGAAAACAGTGCTCCTGATCTGTCAGCACAGATAAGCTTGCTTCTTAAAATCAAGACTTCTTTGTAACTTTTCCAGTTTAACACCTTTTCATTCCACTTCTATGCACTTCTGCATTTTTTAAATAGCAACAATCCCCTTCTGCAGTCTAGGGGTGTCATTATTCTACCTCATTTTCTTCCAAATCTCTAATATTTAAACAAAAGAAACATGCTATTTGGATTTTCTGAATATTTATATTGACAGGATTAACTCCCTCCTGACTTTAAAATACTAATACTTCTTATTTAAAAAACTTTGTTTAGGACCATTTTGAATAAGGACATGCATTTTCTGCTTATACTTTCATCTACATTACAATACTTCTGGGTGGTGAAACAGTCCTAAGAAACCAGTTCTTGAGGTAACAGTTTGTCCATGCTTTGGGTAAGATGATTTATCAGTCCTGTCCTGTCTGGCTCTGTGTATCTTGCTACACCGGTAAACCTGTTGATTTCAAAATCAATAAAGCCATTTTCTGTGCAAGTCAAATAAGGGATGATACACAGCTAAGGTATTTGTTTCTGAAAATATGTATTCTTTTGTTTGGAACAGGACCCTATTATTTAATGGTATTCAGCTCCTGACATTGCTCAATCTAAAGTAATCTCTCTCTAGTTGAGAATTATGTCAGAGAATCATAGAAAGCCCTGAGTTGGGTGGGACCCACAAGGATCATTTGATACCTAAAATCAGCAATTAGTAGTAAAATAAGTTAATAAGAGTCATAGATTTTAGGCACTAAGTTAATAAGAATAAGGTTCACAGATATTAGGTGTTAGGCACTTATTAGGCGTTAAGTCACAAGAATGGTATTTGTTAAGTATTTGTTATTTGTTATTGTCTGGTATTTGTTATTTGCTCTGAGGGAGCTGGCGGAGGCGATCACTAAGCCACTTTCCATTATCTACCAGCAACCTTTGCCAACTGGGGAGGTCCCAGTTGACTGGAAGTTGGCTAACATGATGCCCATCTACAAGAAGGGCCGGAAGGAGGATCTGGGGAACTACAGACCTGTCAGTCTAACCTCTGTGCTGGGCAAGGTCATGGAGCAGATGATCTTGAGTAACATCACACGGCACTTACAAGAGAACCATATGATCAGTCCCAGTCAACAGGGGTTTATGAAAGGCACATCCTGTTTGACCAACCTGATCTCCTTCTATGACAAGGTGACCCAACTAGTAGATGAGGGAAAGGCCGTGGATGTTGTGTACTTAGACTTCAGTAAAGCCTTTGACACCGTATCCCACAGCATTTTCCTGGAGAAGCTGGCAGCTTGTGGCTTGAATGGGTGTACTCTACAATGGATAAAGAACTGGCTAGAGGGTTGGGCCCAAAAAGTTGTGGTGAATGAAGCCAAATCCAGTTGGCGGCCAGTCACGATTGGTGTTCCCCAGGGCTCAGTATTGGGGCCAGTTCTGTTTAATCTCTTTATCAATAATCTGGATGAAGAGATTGAGTGCATCTAGTGTGGCCAGCAGGACTAGTGAAGTGATTGTGCCATTGTACTCAGCACTGAAGAGGCTCCACCTTGAATACTGTGTTCAGTTTGGGCCCCTCATCATAAGAAGGACATTGAGGTGCTGGAGAGAGTGCAGAGGAGGGTGATGAAGCTGGTGAGGGGCCTGGAGCACAGGTCTTATGAGGAGCAGTTGAGGGAACTGGGGCTGTTTAGCCTGGAGAAAAGGAGGCCGAGGGGAGACTTAATCGCTGTCTACAACTACCTGAAAGCAGATTGTAGTATGGAGGGTGCTGGTTTCTTCTCCCAAGTAGCAAGTGATAGGACAAGAGGAAATGGGCTCAAGTTGCGCCAGGGAAGATTCAGATTGGATATTAGGAAAAAATTCTCCACAAAAAGGGTCGTCAGGTATTGGAACAGGCTGCCCAGGGAAGTGGTGGAGTCACCATCCCTGGAAGTGTTTAAAAGGCATTTAGATGAGGTTCTTAGGGACATGGTTTAGTGCTAGAGTTAGGTTATGGTTGGACTCGATGATTCTGAGGGTCTTTTTCAACCCACCTGTTTGCTGGACATTTTGTCCAGGAAGATACTGTGAGAGACACTATCAAACGCCTTACTGAAATCCAAAAAGATCATGTCACCTGGCTTCCTGTGGTCAACTAGATGGATAACCTTGTCATAGAATCCATCCCTTCATGAGTCTATGCTGGCTGGGACCAATGACTGTTGTGTTTTGTGTCATGAAAGAAGGCAAGGGGGGGAGGGAAATTATGTATATAATGCATATATATTTCAGTCAACTTTGGCTCTTGAGCCGTTTGTGCCTATTGAAAATTAGGTGTCTGCAACTTTCTTTGGAAAATGTAACACGGGAAGTTTGGATATTTGTGCTCTTGTGCAATGCTTTTTGTTAAAACTGTTAGGAAAACATCTTTGCTGATAAGTTTACCTTCTTACTTGGCATGACATGTATAATAGCTTTAAAATGCTCTTAATTCAATGATTTCAGTTGTCTGAAATTACAGAACATGGAAATGAAGTGGAATTTTTTATAGTAAAATAGTTAGTGTTTACAAGTAATACTTTGTGTTTCAGTGTTTCTTTCCATTCAGGCAAGGTGAATGAGTCATTCAAAGATTCTATTTGGTTTTCAAAAAGAAAATAGGACAAGTCAACTGGCCAGGTTTAGAGCGTAAGTCAGTGTTTGAATCAGGGATACAATCAATGTCTCCTGAGTCACATATTTGTGCTTGACAACCTGATTCTTCATTGACCATGGCTGTGGCATTGTAGTGGCTCCAACTGTACTGTAAAAAAAAATTAATTAAAATCTGTAGCTCCGTAAATCAAAGAATCATTTATTTGTTATGAAGGCAGAAGTAGGTTAAGGTTATCAAAGTTAGGTTAAATTTATTCTCAGAGACAATCTGATGCCACTTGTTTTGACACAGAAGTTTTCACATACTCTCCCATTGGTAAGAGATAGGGCCTGCAATTCACAGTGAAACCAAAATTCATCAAAATTCAGTTTGAATATGGGTTCATCAGTATGTCTCCTGTTTCTTTAATGATTGAGGAATTGCTATCGACATTCAGTTCAAAATAGTTCTGTTAATTTGGGGCTGAATCTTGAATGGTGATTTAGGTACAATGAAACCCAAGGGAATTATTTCTCCTGTATTGGACACGATAGCTATGAGATACCACAGCCACACAATATGAAAGGAATATCAAGTAGCATAAAAATAGGTTTAACACACTCTAACACACTAAGCAAGGAGGCATGAAGAAGGAAGGAGAAAGAAAAAGGAGGTCGGCAATTTATATCCATCAAACATAGTTAGACATCCAATACTGTTTTGCCATGAACAGCTTCTAGAGTCAGCTGAGCGCCTACAGCCCTTCTCCTAGGATGTGGGAGGATGTGTGTCTGATGTAGAGGAGGGAAAAGAAGTTTCTGCATCTTGGGTGAAGTCTATAATTTGGGGATTTGTAAAGCAATAACTGTTGGCCACTCTTCAGCTGCTTTTCTCTGAAGTCTGATCCAGGCTCATATGCTCTGAGGTGAGTCTGGTGAGGTGAATGAGAGAATACTTCATCTGAAGAACCACAAACTGGTGTAATAACTCAGTGGGTTTTAGTGTGTCTCATAGCAGAAATGAGGAGGCTGAGAGAGCAGAAACCTATTTGGATTACGTTTTGAGATTCAGAGCAGGGCAGCATTTGAGTTACAATACAAGCACCTGAAGATTATGCTCCAGTCACTCAGGCATAATTCAGCACATGAATAGACCCCTTCCTATATTTCAGACTTGTCCCTCCTTAAACACTCCACTAACATCAGTAGTGAAACCCATGGTAATCATCTAGCATATATGTCATTCTTCTAGTTTGAACATAAATGCATGCTGTAGCAGAAGATTAGTGTTAGAACAAATATGAAATTTATTGGATTTAAATTGAGCCACTCCGTATATGTATTTCTCAAAGCTTCATGGTTCACATAATTGAGAGCAGTTGGCAAACATTAGAGTAGAGCCCAAAGAAACAAAAGAAACATGCCCAAATATCCTTCACCAAAAAATTGTTTGGATTGTAGCCTTCCAGTAGATCCATAGGATCTGAAATTGTCTCATGGCCCTTTTTCCCTTCCTCCCTATGAATACATACAGGCAATAAATTCATGGCTGAAATACAGCTTGCTGGTGAAAATGTATGTATCTATCCTCTTTGTACCACAAGGATTCTACACTTCTTGAAATTTCCTGCTGCTGAGCAGAATACTATTTAAAAAAAGTCTCCCACAGAGCAGGGTAGCTGTCTAGATCCAGAGTTCAGAACTAATTACATGCTAGGAAGACAGCCTTATTCTGCACAAAACCAGGGGGCTGCTTCTCATCATGCTGTCAGATTAGGAACTCACACCCATATTTCATGCTGTGCAAAGCTTAATCATCATGGCTGAACAGGAAACAACAGGTGTTGGTGGATAAAGCCAGACTTCTACTGTGAAAAAGTTAGGAAGCTGCACAGGGAGCTCCTGTTCTGGTTCCTTCAATAAGATGATCAAATACTAGATTTTTTTTTCCTTTAAATACATAGCATGTTTAGCAATTTTGTACTTAATTTTATGTTATTAACATGTTCTTGTAACTCATTGTGAAAGTGGAGGGAAACTGTCTATAATAAATGTATTTGATCTAGTTATTTGTTCTGTTGATTTTTCTGGTTTTCCCCTCAGAAGTTTTTAAGGGAGTTACAGCCTTCTAAGGCACAAAGGCATGCTTAACAAGCCATTTACTATGACTTGGTTAAGTGTCTGTTATTCCTTCAGCCTTCTGTTTTTTACACATTGGCACAGCTCTCTGTCCCATAAATGTATTGTATTCCACACGTCCATGTTCTTTGCATGTATGACCATTTCTCCATTTTACTCCACTTCTCTGTGCACTATCATCAGGTTTTTGTGCATTTTTTTTCTCTTGTTCCTGGCCTCATGGGTAATCCCCATTCTTTCCTTTTCCTTGGGACAATTCTCAATGTCATCTTTTACCTTGACTCTGTGTGCCCCCTTGTCTCACAATGCCAGATTATTTTTCATCTTTCTTTGTTGTTGAGGGTGTTGGTAGGAGGATAGGCAAAGAGGAAAGGCAGTTTTATTCAAGAAGGTTATGTTAGTTTGTGTCCCTACATGAAACTGAGTACCTAGAGGTGACTAACACCATAACACTTACAGCTGTTATGAGTTATTCCTCCAGTCTGGTTTCCTCCAATAATCAACTGTTTATACCCACTGACTCCTGAAGTATTCCTTTAAATTTCAGAAATGAACAAACAAAACCCCCAAGCCCCAGAGGTGGTATTTTGGTAGTTTTGCATTATATCTGAATTGCCAGACGAAAACAGTTAAGTGGAATATAAGACCACTCAGAATCCTTCCCTCCCCCCCAAAAAATACAGCTACATTTGTATATGCTTACAGTGTTTAAATTTACTGTGCATTTAATGGTAGCAAAAGTAATTACTAAAGCTAGTCACTGAAATATTAGCCAATACAAGGAAAGAGAGTATTGTGGTTAAATTGATGCAATGACCCTCTCATAGGAAGCCATGAAGCACAAATAATTTCTTCTCTGTACTACCCGTGTCTAAAAATACAGTTATTCTGCTTGCTAACCTGAGAAAAATTATACTGTTACTGTCACGAATACTGATCTACTGATTCTACTGATTTGTAGTTCATAATCAAGACTACACAGGTATG
Source organism: Caloenas nicobarica (assembly GCF_036013445.1). Lineage (NCBI taxonomy): Eukaryota > Metazoa > Chordata > Aves > Columbiformes > Columbidae > Caloenas > Caloenas nicobarica. The sequence continues at coordinate 62,688,487 of NC_088246.1, read as the reverse complement.
TGAAGATCAAATCCTCTGTTCTTATTGATTACCAGCCTGGTCTTTGTTAGAGAGACCATTACTGTAAACAAAACATGTAATCTATGAAAGTCTTTAGTTTAGCTTAATATTATTGTTATTCGTGAAATTGCCAACAGTTTACTTGACACATGCTGCCTGGAAAAACTCACAGTATAAACAAGATAGGATTTCCAGTTATTCAGCACTTAATTGCTTCTTTTAGACTTTTTCTTAAGCTTGTTAAAATGGTTCTGAATTATATAGGAGTTGCCTTGCTCTTGGTTATGATTGTTTAAGATATTTACCACTTTTACTCACCAAATGTCAGCTCAAGCAAGCTACCAGTATCTGTGGGTTACAGATGACAGAAAGTTCCATGCTATAGCATTCTTTGGAAGTCCTTACATTGGTTTTAGAGTGACATTTTGGAATTTGCTTAATCTTGCTTTTCTATCTCTCCTGAGAAAGATTATGATAAGAAAATCATAAGTTGACTTCCTATTGCACAAAGCACTGGACTGGGTCACTGCCCTCTTTTATTCAAGTAAAATGGAAAAATGATGTGGTTTTCTTCTTCCTTTCACTTTTTCTCCTGCTTTCTTAAACTCCATATTTTTCTCTTTTCCAATGGTTAAGCAGGTTAGCATTTCCTTTCCCTTACTCTAGCACTCAGGACTGTCTCTTTGTTGGGCAGAAGACACTAAGCCCCTTCTGGGTACAAGACAAGTTAATCATTACAAAACCTACCAATGTCTGAGTTTGCACACTCACTTTAACTACTATTCTACACCAGCAGTTCCTTCTATTCTCTTTCAGTTTCAGTTACCCTGGTGATTTGTTATGTTGTGTTATATATTGGTGCATGGAAATGTCATCCTTAATGAAGTCAGGTTCCAAATGGGGGGGAGGAGATGGATGACATGCCAAGTCCAAGCTGAAGTTTTTAGTACCTTAGCATTTAGAGAAACATATGAACTTAATTCAGATAAAGCACCCATAAAACACGTTATTTTCTTGCATTTAAGAGTAGCAAGTTTTCTTCTAGTTCTAATACTTTAACACTATGAAGGTGATACGGTAGCAGGAATGGAGTAAGATGAAAATGAAAAAATTAAGTTGTTGGGCTTGAAACCTCAAAGAGCATTCTCAAGATTTTTTTTTTCCTCCTTCAATTATTTTGTGTGTGTGCTTTTATGTTTTTATTGCTACTACGAAAACTCCAGCACATAAAGAATGGCCCTTTCAATAACCTCAGAGCAAGCGTTTTCTAAAGCATTTTCAGAAGAAAATAAAATAGAAAAAACCAAAAGAGAGGACTGAAATCTGTCAGATGGAAAAATTCTAGTTGTCAAGGTTCCCTTTTTACATGAACAGCAGGTCCACCATTAATAGCTGGTACAAACTGGTATCCCATTATATTATTTACAGAATACCAATAAACTCTGATTGTCGATTGTTAAATACAGACAGGATACAAAGTTTCTGGAGACTGGAGTAGATCTGTGATAAAACTGGAGTCTTTCAAGCATTGAGGCTGTAGTCACTTGTTAGGGATGCACTGAACAAGGTGCCTAGATATGTATTTTTTTAACAAAAGATACCTGTAAATTGCACTAGGATTAAATAACTCAGCAGTTCTAAAAGCAGGCAGTATGTTTAGATGTCTTAAACTTGTATTTGAAGAACCTACTTTTAGGTTGCAAGCTTGAAAATTCTGACTATGAACAATGTAAGATCTGTAATTTGAGTAGGTTACACAATGAACTCAATCGATTAAAAAAGGAAAAATGCTTACTTATGTAAAATTGCTATCTAAACATAGCTATCCTCAGTTTATTAGGCAGCCAACACCTTATTATTTTAACAAACAGAGGCAAGACTGATTGGAGCCTTCAATATACAAATACATAATGAAGGGATTAGTAGACTTAACCTATGGTTCAATGTAGAACATGCACTGGATTAGGTACAGGAGATTTTAGACTCTCTGGTAAACAGTATCTGAAGATGAAGGTATCCAGTTTGTTGCATGTTAAATTTTACTGTGTTTTAGCTAGAAAAACCTCTCCAGACTGTGCAGTCCTGGCAGGGCTTATGTGATCCGTGATGTGTCTTCCCATTTTTGCCAAGCACACAGAACATTACCCCTGGAAAGAACCAGGGAAATGTAGGTCAGCTGCTGGTTTATTTTGCCCTGTCTCTACGGGAAAGCTCTGAAAAGGCATGGGAGCGGCATGGGAAGGATGCAACAGGAGGACAGAATCTGAGGGCCAGCTTTCTAGCCTTGTCTGTGAAGGCAGCATGGAGAATGTCTCCCCACTACCAATACAGAATGTGTTCTGGAAAGTTCCCTGCAGGCAAGAGCTTGACCAAAGAACATTTCAGTGAAAGTTAATCTTCACTGAGTTCAGATGCAAATGTCTTTCAGCAGGCCTCATCACAACAACTCACTTGTTTTGAAAAATTGGAAGTGAGGGAGATAGGCAGGATAGATATTAAGAGGCAAATTTTCACATGCAAAATTAACAAATAAATAATTTTTTTAAATGGAAATTTTTAGCATAAGAGGGTTTTTTTGTAAATGCCTGCCTTTAACAAACTCAGAGCATCTTCTTGGACATCAATAGTTCTGGTCCTCCCATACAACAGAAACGAGAATAGCAATGATTCAAACAGTTTGCACCCCAGAGCTTGGAGCACTGTGGCTGAAAGTGCTACACACAGATTGAGTTGCTTCTTATATTATACTAGTCTGTTAAGAAGAATCACCTCTACCCTCTTGACCTGCAACTGAATAGTGAAAGCAATTATTGGCATCAATCTTAGTACTGGAAAAGAAAAAAAAAAAAGGTTGACTTCTTTGACTTTGATTCCCTTACTTTGAACACTTCTTCTCATTCTTTTTGCATCACTTTTCTAATGCGTTTAAAAAATTATTAACTGTCTTCACTGCTATGTGCTCTGTGTCAGGAAAGGCTCCTAAACTGTTTCTAGTGCCAGGCACCTGTAGATAAGAAATGTCTCTTCCTTATTTTCGAAAGCTTATATTGAAGAGTTGCATACAAGGGTGTTTAGATACATGAAGGAACATAAAGTCACTTTTATGAAACCTATTAGGTAGGGAGAATACATTTGTATTCTGTAATTTCTGTGCTTCCAAGCAAGTTATACTTGTGCTTTTGAGGGTAACTATGCTGCTTTAAAAGAGCTGAGTTTGGCTACTTGCATCTGACAGTGATAAGCACAACCCCATGCAAACCTGTTCCAAACAGACAGCATTCGACGTATCACCACCACAGTTCCTTCTGCATTTATCTGGAGAATAAAGTTTATTTGTCAGATTTTGCTAACAGTAAGACTTTACCTAAAAAAAATAAAAGCAGCAGAAATAACAAAAAAGTAACTGGGGTCTCTTCATTCAAACACACTCATTGTGAATAAAGAGTTTCTTTTGGTTGAATACTTTTAAAATAAACTATGTTGAAAGAAACACTTGTATTAGGAAAAAAAAGGAAAAAGGAAAGGGAAAAAGGAAAGGGGAAAGAGGGAAAAGGAAAAAAGAAAAAAAGGAAAAAGGAAAAAAGGAAAAAATCAGAAAAGGAAAAAAGGAAAAAAGGAAAAAAATGAGAAAGCATTAGAAATCCAATGAATTTCAGCCAGGCGCTGCGTCCTGATGCTTCATGTTTTAAATTTGTTCTACATAACCAACCAAAAACTTCACACAAAGTTAAAATGGTCACAGAACTTAATCTTGCTAAATTTTAACATGGAAGTTCATCCATGTGTAGAGAAAATAAAAATATATGATCTATTGTAAAATAATATTTTCTGACTACTATGTGGGGACTTGTAACTGGGGATTGTATTATTTTGTAGGGTCGTTTTAAACATCATGAGTAACCCAAAATGGACAGGTTTTTTTCTACTTGCTGGGCGGTCTTAATGGATGTAGGCCAGAAGAGCTGATGCATGCTAGTAGGAGAAGAAATACAGATTTTTTTTTTGGCCACAGGTTTGCCTTTTGCTGTGGAAACATTACCAATGAGCTCAGTGGAATGAAAGCATGACCAGATAAAAGACCCACAACTGAACTAACTTAATCTGAGAAACATGAGGCACTTGGAACTTCAGCAGCTGTACAGGTAAGAACAGGAGGAAAGGTGTGAAAGTGAAACACAGAAGGAAAGTGGAAGGACTGAATTCCAGCAGATGTAAAAGGCATGCAGGGAGTCAACATGTCAAAGTGTAGGAACGTAGTTGGCCCATACTGTTTGGTTTTGGGTTTTTTGTTGGGGGTAGTAGGGGGTGGGGTTGACCCCTTTCACAGATTTTCCCTTTCTTTGCACTCTCTTCATCTTGGCGCAAAAGGAATAAACTGTTTTTTATAGTCCTTCTGTACACAGATGGCAAAATGCCTGGCAGCTAATAATTAATTTGACCTCACAACAACCCTGTGAAAAAGAGAAGCATTATTTACAGATGAGGCTCAGAGAGGTTAAGTGTCCTGCTCAAGGTCACAAGGACATCTGTGGCAGAGCTGGGAATTGCACCCAAGGCTCCTGACTGTGTCTCAGCCCCAACACCATCTTCTCTTCCATGGACTACATATCTTGTATCATGTGCATTGCCACTTCTCCCTGACAGACACATGAACAGCAGCATGATGTAATGTCTATAGATGCTTCTATGTGACTTTTAATTCAGAGCAATCTATGAAAACACGTTGGAGTTTGAAGAGCTAAATAAGTTAAAGTGGCCCCAAAAAAAGTACATGCCCTTTAACCACTCATTTAAATGCATCCAAAGTGCATTGCTACACATGCCAAAATCCCATGGATGCCAAAGTTTTTGCATTTTTGAACCTTCTTACTTTTGCTCCCAAGGAATGTGCTGGCCAAAATACAGGAATGTGAAATTCTTTCTTCCTTCTTCCCCCCTCCTATTTTTTTTTTTTCTGTTGGTTATTCTTGTGTGAGGTAGACATCAAAAGCAAAAAAAGAAGGATGAGGAGGTTAAATTCAACCTTCCAAGGCTCTGAATATTTGTCCAGATTTTATTTTCAAGTTAGCCAGACTCCCCATTATTTAAAAATATCTGCACTAGAAATCCCATGAGAAAAAAGTTACTTCTAAAGACACTTACCCAGTCTTCTTCCATTCTCACTGGAAATATTACTAATGTTGTCTTAGTCATAGTATTTTTGCACTGTATCTTCTGGTCTCAGACTGAGGAAATAGTGCAAATATGCATGAAACTGAATAAAAAATTAAATTACCTGTACGCATTCAGTTATAAAATCTCCACCTGCTTTTTTAGTGAAGGCTTGGGCTGATCCTTGTGTTATCTTAACTGTCTCATCCATCTCTACTATTTGCCCACATTGTTGAGATCTGTCTCTCATTCGGATGCTGGTAAAACTTGAGGCTTTAAATACTTTGCGGATTAAAGAAAATGAAGAAAACCTCTGTAAAACAGGGTTGATTGATTGACTAGACTTGATTTTGGCTTCCGTATCAAACTAGAATTTCCACATAAAAGAAAACTTTTGTGAGTTTATGTGCTTTTGACACTAAGTACTCCCCACCATTTTTAACATATTTCTCTTAAACTTTTGATGTAAATGATACATCTCCTACTGTTCCTCTCTGTAGGCACTTTAATAGGGCTTAAGCTTGCATTAAAAAACAACCCTTACGCGAAAAGGCCAAAACACAGCAATTCAGAAGGTCTTTAAGTTCACAGTAGATTGCATCTCAGTCTCAGCCAGAATGTGATTTTGCAAGCCCATGTGCCATGTCCAAAGCAGAACTGTCTGGGGAGAGTCACTAAACATGATGACTGTTTTACTCCACTCCTGGCCATAGCCCTTCTAAGAACCAAATAGTGACAGTAATGTTGCTCAGTTGACACCAGGAGTCTAGAGCATGAGCCTTTCTTGTCCAACAACTTATGGTCCTGGCACCAATTATGTAGCAGAAAGCTACACGGAGATAACTCAGACTTTTAGCCTGGGCTGTTTTTCAGAACATGCATTTTTGTCCATTTTCTAGCTTAACTAAGACAACATCACCAATAGGATTACTTATGTTACTGAAGAAAATGTGGCTATAGTAATGCCCTGAATACTGAAACCTGGGAAAGACTGAGTCAGCAATAATTGTTTCTGAATGTGTCAGTTTTCTACTCAGGCTATATCATTGGGTTTCACTCTTTTCTGACATCCCACTCATTTTTTTTCATCTTTGTTTTCAAGTCTTTGCAAAGCCGCCTTCTTATCTGTCAGCAATGACCAAGCAAGGAGCACAATGACCAAGCAAGGAGTTCTGCTGCAGAGCACAGACCAAGGAAAGGAGGGGCAGACCCGGTGCCAGGCAAATCTGCGGACAGGCAGAGGGGCCGCCCAGAAATGGGTTGATCTCATGCGAGAGGCTGACGCGAGGGGGCATTGCCGGGATATTTAAATGGCCCCTGGGGAGCACTGGTGACCAGGCACAGCAGACAGGGGTGAGGCCATTAGAGTGGAAGGGTGCACGGCAAGGCTGGGTGGGGAGGACCCTGCCATTTCAAACACAGGCTATGACCTGCTAGCAAGGAGCTAAGTACAGCAGGAGGCATGGTATCCACCTGGAGAAGAGCAATACCTTCAAGCGTCCCTCGTGGTTTCTCTGGCTGCAAGAACCGAGGCAGCCACCCAAACTGAGCTTGGGAGGGAAGATGCAGCTGTCCAGGTCCCAGGCTGCAGAGTGTGCCCGAGTTTCTGCTTGGGGACTGACAGCAGCAGTGAGCTCACCTGTGGGCGATATGCCCAAGTGAAGGAACTGCTCAGCCTCATGATAGAGCTTCAAGAGGAGGTGTCTGGGCTGAGGAGCATCAGGGAGTCAGAAAAGGAGATTGACTGGTGGACTCACAGTCTACCCTCCCTGATGCAGGAGCAGAAACCAACCATGCCGCCAGATACAAAGGACCCTCCACCCTCTTGCCACCAGGCTGTAAGGGGCAATGCAGAACATGGGGAAGAATGGAAACAAGTTACCATTTGGGGCAGCAGGCAAACAAACCCTCAGCCTGCTCCACCTTCCCAGGTGCCTGTATGCAACAGGTATGACATCCATAAATCCATGGGTCCAGATGGGATGCACCCGCAGGTCCTGAGGGAGCTGGCTGAAGTCATTGCTGGACCACTCTTCATCATCTTTGCCAAGTCTTGGGAAACGGGAGAGGTGCCTGAGGACTGGAGGAAAGCAAATGTCACTCCGATCTTCAAAAAGGGCAAGAAGGAGGACCCGTGCAACTATAGACTGGTCAGCTTCACCTCCATCCCTGGGAAAGTGATGGAACACCTTATCCTTGGTGCCATCTTAAGACATATCAAGGATAAGAGGGTCATCAGGGGCAGTCAACATGGCTTCACCAAGGGGAAGTCATGCTTAACCAACCTCATAGCCTTTTATGAAGACATAACAAGGTGGATTGATGATGGCAGAGCGGTGGATGTGGTCTACCTTGACTTCAGTAAAGCATTTGACACTGTCTCCCACAGCATCCTCACGGCTAAACTGAGGAAGTGTGGACTGGACGATCGGGTAGTGAGGTGGACCGCAAACTGGCTGAAGGAAAGAAGCCAGAGAGTCGTGGTCAATGGGGCGGAGTCTGGTTGGAGGCCTGTATCTAGTGGAGTGCCTCAAGGGTCAGTTCTGGGACCAGTATTATTCAATATATTCATCAACGATTTGGATGAGGGAATTGAGTGCACTGTCAGCAAGTTTGCTGATGACACCAAACTGGGAGGAGTGGCTGACGCCAGAAGGCTGTGCTGCCATCCAGCGAGATCTGGACAGGCTAGAGAGTTAGGCGGGGAAAAATTTAATGAAATCTAATAAGGGAAAATGTAGAGTCTTACATCTGGGCAGGAACAACCCCAGGTTCCAGTAGAAGTTGGGGAATGACCTCTTAGAGAGCAGTGTAGGGGAAAGGGACCTGGGGGTCCTGGTGGACAGCAGGATGACCATGAGCCAGCACTGTGCCCTTGTGGCCAAGAAGGCCAATGGCATCCTGGGGTGTATTAGAAGCGGGGTGGTTAGTAGGTGGAGAGAGGTTCTCCTTCCCCTCTACTTTGCCCTGGTGAGACCACATCTGGAATATTGTGTCCAGTTCTGGGCCCCTCAGTTCAAGAAGGACAGGGAACTGCTGGAGAGAGTCCAGCGCAGAGCCACAAAGATGATTAACGGAGTGGAGCATCTCCCTTATGAGGAAAGGCTGAGGGAGCTGGGTCTCTTTAGCTTCGAGAATAAGAGACTGAGGGGTGACCTCATTAATGTTTATAAATATGTAAAGTGTGTGTAAAGGGTGTCACGAGGATGGAGCCAGGCTCTTCTCGGTGACAACCAATGATAAGACAAGGGGTAATGGGTTCAAGCTGGAACACAAGAGGTTCCACTTAAATTTGAGAAGAAACTTCTTCTCAGTGAGGGTGACAGAACACTGAAACAGGCTGCCCAGGGAGGTTGTGGAGTCTCCTTCTCTGGAGACATTCAAAACCTGCCTGGACGCCTTCCTGTGTAACCCCACCTAAGTGTTCCTGCTCTGGCAGGGGGATTGGACTAGATGATCTTTTGAGGTCCCTTCCAATCCCTAACATTCTGTGATTCTGTGATTCTGTGAAATGGGGCTATGTCGGGCTGGTGACCAGTCACTAGTGGGTTCTGCAGGGATCCATCTTAGGGCCGGCACTCTTCAATGTCTTTATAAATGACTTAGACTCGGGACTTGAGGGATTGCTTTGTAAGTTTGCTGATGACACAAAATTGTGGGGAGCTGGTGACACTCTTGAGGGTGGAGAGGCCCTACAGAGGGATCTGGACAAATTGGAGAACTGGGCAATCACCAATCACATGAAGTTCAACAAGAGCAAGTGCCAGATTTTGCACCCGGGACACGGCAACCCTGGCTGTACATACAGACTGGGGGACAATATGCTGGAAAGCAGCTCCATGGAGAAGGATCTGAGGGTTCTGGTCCATGGCAAGTTGAACATGAGCCGGCAGTGTGCCCTGGCAGCCAAGAGGGGCAACCGTGTCCTGGGTGCATCAAGCACAGCATTGCCAGCCGGGCGAGGGAGGTGATTGTCCCACTCTGCTCTGCACTGGTGCGGCCTCACCTGGAACACTATGTGTGGTTTTGGGTGCCACAGGATAAAAAAGATATTAAGCTACTGGAGAGTGTCCAGAAAAGTGCTACAAAGTTAGTGAAGGGTTTGGAGAGGAAGCCGTATGGGGAGCAGCTAAAGTCACTGGGTTCATTCAGCTTGGAGAAGAGGAGACTAAGAGGAGACCTCATCGCAGTCTACAGCTTCCTCACAAGGGTAGGAGGAAAGATAGGAGCCAAACTCTTCTTTTTAGTGACCAATGACAGAACCCATGGGCATGGCATGAAGGAACTGGAGGTTTAGGTTGGACATTAGGAAAAGGTTCTTCCCCCAGAGGGTGGTGGAGCACTGGAACAGGCTCCCCAGGGAGGTGTCACGGCCCCAAGCCCGACAGTGTTCAAGAAGAGACTGGACAATGCCCTCAGACACATGGTGTGAACTGTGGGTTTGTCATATGCAGGGACAGGAGTTGGACTCAATGATCCTTGTGGGTCCCTTCCAACTCAGGACATTCTATAATTCTACCTGTGTTGACTTCTAGGTTTATTTGAATAGGCTTAGAATGCTCTTAACTGCCCACTCTGGTCTCTTTATGTAGATAGTTACCCTTCATCATACATCTGATTTCATAAATATATAGTTTCTTTCTCACATTGATTCTACCAGCTATAAAAGATTTATATCTTTAGATATTAGATATTAATATATTTAGATATTAGCTATTTAGTTTAGTATCTTTTCCTCCATCAAATACCTTTATCGGGAATCTTGTTATTGAACTTTAAATGCTCTCCTTTGTATCTTCTACACTGTTTTATAATTTCACACATGTTTAAAGTGCTGCTGTAGTAATTAAGTCTGCATACTCTGAAACTCCAAATCAAAGAAACACCCAAGGCTCTTCTTAAGCACATGTGAACAAAGGTGGAGATGAATTTATGTTTATTCTAAGATAGCATCAGAACATGGACATTTCTCAAATGTTAATATATAAAACTTTGAAGATCTTAACCAGATTTTCATTTCTTTGAGGCAGCAAATTTTTTCTTCATTTGCGTCTCTAAAATGGTATATGCATTTATATTAAGAAGATAACTCAGAACAACTGAATCTAACCTTCCCAGTGTAGTTTTTGTATTTCAATTATTCTTTATATGCAGATGAGGAATAGAATAATTTTTGTCTCTGTTTGAAATCAACTGAATTAGAGAACTGTTAATTGTTATAGTGACTCATAATTATTAATTTAGAACCTTAAAAAAAGAATGTGTTGTTGAAGATTACTTAATATTTCATTAGATATACAACAGCACATAAGAAAAAAAAAAGACAAGGAAAACAATAAATAAAGTGACTTATCACTTAGTTTAATTGTAGTTACCTGTGTCCAGTGATTATGTTGTTGCTTAAGGTCTGACTAAAGCTGAGTGGAGCCTTTGCATCAACCTTAATAGGTTTGGGCTGGGCTGAAACTTTAAATTCTGAATCCATTTGTTAATGAATGAAGTATTGACTGATGATAACAAAGCAGGTAAAGTCTTGATTTTACTGGCCTACACAAGTTCATTACATATTCCATTCCAATATTTTAACTCACATATGGATATATTCTTTTCCTTTTGTGTGTCTTTTGTGTGGCTGGTTAGGTGCATTGGCTTCCATGCTTTCACGAAAGTCCAAAATATGCAGCTGTTCACTGGCATCTAGTCAAGCTCTGACTGACACTGTACTTGGCTATGGATTTCAAATGTGGCCTGGTGCCTGCGGTATTTTTAACCATGTAAGGGAATGGCATAAACCACAGCATAGACTTGATGCTTTCTGCTCTAGCCATCCACTAAGAAACTGACAAAACATTAGTTCCCTGCCTTGGTTACAAACCTGCCTGCAAGCTCTGCCACTCAAAAGCTGCCATGAAATGACTGCTTGTGACATCTGTGATGCTGCTTAACAGACCATCACTTGTAGGCCATGCTCACCTTCCCAGCTTCACAAGCAAAATGGAGGGACTTTGTTCTCAGTTGGCCAAGTAGACCCTTGAATACTGAAAGCTGTCTTTAGGCACAGGAACTTCAAAGAAAAAATGGGACCAATATTTCAGTTTATGGCAAGTAAACAGAATAGCGTGTCATCAAAACTTAAAGCAGGAGTTCAGTTTATTCTGTCTGTATTAAATATGGTGGTCTTAAAAAACGTAACAACAAGACAGGAATAAATTATGATGAAAAACACACACATACTTAAGAGACTGGTGAAATGATTCAAAGACAACTCATCTTTGGTGAGACATTTGTGTCATCGTGTTAATGTAGTCATTACATCACCACGGGCAATGGACCATGGCCCAATGCCTAACAAAGCCAGAGCAAGCAGTCTGTTTGTAGAAAGAGTTTCTTTCAGGTTGAGAGTTGACAGAATTGTCTCTCAACAGCTTGTGGTGATGCAAACTTGCAGCTAATCCAGTTGCCTCTGCTTCTGCTTCTTTGCGAGGGAGAGAGCTTTGGGAGGTGGGCATCCATATTCACAGACTCAGTGGTCAGCTATATTCCTGTACCAGTTTTGCTGGGTTTTTGTTCAAACTGTAGTGAATCAAGGTCCAATATATCCCTCCTCCAAGAGGTGCTTTATCCTTCCTACAATGCAGCATTCATGACATTCTCAGTTTTCACTTGAAGCAGATGTTTGGGTGAATCGATACAGTAGAGTGATATTTTCAAAATTAAGAACTGACTGATTGAAAACAAGTAAATTCCTGAGTGCAAAAAAAAAGACAAACCCCCAACTATATGTCAACAATTAATATGTCTGCATGAAGTGATTTACTTGCAATTTGTTGAAGCAGAGGTATTAAGAAATCAATGCTTTTCCTTTAAAATAAAAAAATAAAATCAATTTTAGTAATAATAACAATTTTTTAAAAAAGAACAAAAAAAACCCACATGTGCACATAATCACTTTTCTTTAAAAACGTAACGTCACTCTTTGGTGTCAAATTATGAGACTGAAAGGAAAGTTTGTAATACCTTCAACACACGTGTTCTGATGAAAATTGTAAGGCCTAGCAGGCCTTTTTTTAAAAAAAAATCTTGTCCACAGTCCACAGGGACTTAGCAGGATAAGCATGCAAGGAAAGCTAATGTTGAAATAAGCATAAACATGGTGAAACATATTGAAATACAGCAGTCTTATTCTTACTGGCTGTTGTAATAGGTCAAAACCATTGGTTCTATTTAAATTTAAATGAGTGACACAAAACAAAAATAAAATAATTTTATGCAGAAATATAAAGGATGACAGCCGTGAAGCAAAGTGGGTGGCTAGGAAGCTATTATATGAAGGAGATTAAGACTGTATAACAAGATGAAGTCCTGGATGTAGTCTACCCAAGGTGCCAACCTGGGGAAGTCAGTGGTAGGATCAGGAGACACACTGGTGGATAAAATGAAAGGAAATAGCTCCTACCTTAGTTTCTAGTACACACAGATGTGCTGTAAATTTGTAGAACTGATGATGAAACAAGGAGCCGCAGCTGTGTATGAGAGGAATTAATTTTGAGCTTTTCCCAAGTTATCTCCAAGATGAAAATCTAGTTATCTTGTAGTAGGTAAGGAACAGTGAAAAAATGAGATGTTCATGATATGCCTGTACAGAGAGTTGCATAGTAGCCGTTTTTCTTTTTTTTTTTTCTTTCCCTCATCTCCATTATTCTCTTTATTATGAACCTCCACAGAGTTTAAAGCTGGGGGAAGACCAAGTGATTATCGAGAAAGTGAAATATCATTTACGCTGCCTTTAACCAGTCAAAAGTATCTGGGCCTTATTTCATTATCTGCACATTTATGAGTACTTACGTTTTTTTCAGGACTATTCAGATTGCATAAAATTTCTTCATGACTACAGAATGACAGGATAAAAGGAGGAACAGAAAAAAAAAAGGGTTCTGGTATTCATAGAGTTTTACAAAGCAGGACGTTTAGATTTTTGGTACAATGCAACCTGTCCATCGCTCTTTACCCCACCTCTTCAGTTTAAGTAATAACGATTCACTTATGAAACATCTCATTATGGCTTTGCAGAAATTGCCTAAGATATGAGGCAGCAGTGTTCACTGTGTCCCAGGGAATTAATTGGTCATGAGTATCTCCCAAGTGCTGTTGTACTGTAAACACTACACATTACAAGCAGAGGATTAATATGCTTTTTTCTACCACACACACCTTTGAAAAGATGAGTCAGTTACTCATGCTTTGTATTGCTTTGTTTAATATTAATTCTTCCTCTTCTTATCTATCAGCTTCCTTATTGTTCTTATCATTTAAGACACATTATAGTAAAGCTCACATACCCAGATCAAGATCAGGGCCTTATTATGATGACCACAAGGCAAATACAGTTTTAGAATGGATACATCCCTGAAGGGCTAAGGTGATAAATTTCTTACAATGGAAAAAAGCTGAGAAGAAAATATACATATAATACATAACTGATGCATAAATTAGCATGTTTCCTTCCTTGATTTTCTGTATCACAAATGCTCAAAGGTCAGTTTTACACAATGCCCTTAAAACTCTTATCATTCTCTCTTCCTAGAATACAAAGCAGAAATAGATACAATCTGAACTTTTATTTCTGGAACAAAGTTCCAACCCAAAGAGAATGCAATTAATATATTAATAATCTGAAGAGCATGCTGCAAGTAATGTTTGAAAAGCATAGAACTGCCAGTGGCAGGGAGCCAGATAATGTTGTCCTGCTTTGCTCACTGAAGTCCTTGTTACTAAGATTTTTTGGGGTTTTTTTGCTTGTGAGTTGTGGGTTGGGTTTTTTACCTTCTCGCTGCTTATTTGATTTCAGAAAATGCTTTCCTGAATTTTTATTGGTTCTCACATCTTTTTGCCTGTTGGTACGTATACCAATGTATATCTATATCTAACATTTTGGGATTGTTTTCTTGGTGGGTTTTGGTTTTTTGTGGGGTTTTTTTGTTGTTTTTGTTGTTGGTGGTGGTTTGGGGTTTTTTTTCTGTTAAATTCTTGTTTTGATTTTTCTTTTTACAATAGCAGTTCAACCATGCTCTTTAGAATTCAAAGGCCAACTGGCAAAGTCTGAGTAAAGAGGTGCTTTGACACCTTTTCAGAAATATCATGATCTACTTCTGCAAAACTAATTGGTGATGTTGGGCAGATAGATTCAAACAAGCAGTAGCACTGTACTGAGATTCCAAAACTTGTTCTTTCTCAGGGGAATATGCTGAGTCTAATATCTTATTTGGGGCGACAAAGGAGCAATGAAGACCCACTCAGGAAATCAGTCTGAATTGTGTGAAAACCCAGTGAAAGCCCAGCTAGACTGAGAAGTTCTTACAAAGGGACTCACATGCCATGGAAAGGAAGAAACATGGATATGCATATTGAACCAAATATGTCTGAGTAGCAAGTGCAATAAAAGTGGAAAGGAAGGTGATGATTCCTGCTTATATACTTACTTCTCTTTCATTCTGAAATACTGACTTCAAAAGGTGAAGAGGAGATATAAAAGCCCATGGATCTTTTGTGTATTCTTCCTGTGACTTGATCTGAAAACTTTTTCTGGTCAAGTTGATTTTTTCACTCTAAATACTACATGACTGTTCTCCTGAAATGATCTGTTAGAAACATATTGTAGCTATAACTAACAGTTCTTAACAGCTGCTGTGTATCTGAATCTGAGGACTGCATGACTGGGACCAACACATAAGAAATCACTAGGTCACTGAGATATATGTAACCCAGACGGGTAGAGCACTTAAACAAAAGAATTTCATTGGAAGGCAATGCAGAGAATGTAATATGGGAAAATATTGTGAGCAGTTATGAGGCTGAAAGGAAAGAAATTGGAGCTTATGGTTGTTCTTTGCAAGAATAGAAAAAACTGATGATTAAAAAAATATGGCAACTTATCTTTTTCCTGCATTTTTTGGCTATTCAAGGTAGAAGCCAGAAACAGTAATGGAGTGTTGTTGACAAACATGTATTGATGCAGGAGATCAAAATATTGTCATCAAGTTATACAGAGAATCACAATCCCTGATTAGATTGTAGATATATGTGCAGCATTCACTGGAACAATTAACTAGTACAAATGTAAGATACGATGCATCAGCTCTCAACATGTGTTCAGCTGAGAGCCAGAAAAAACATGTTCATGCCAATGTGAACCATAGTTCAAAGAGCTGAAAAATTAAAAAAACTTTGCTTGAAAGTTTCCGATATTGTTTTTGCTAAAAATACGTTTGTTTAAACTAGAAGTACACCTTATTATAAGGTACACCATTTCTTTATTTCTTTCTTTTGATTTACGAAAACAGATTTAAATGTCATATTCTTCTGCACAACATTAACAGGCAGTAAAAATAGCTAGTTAAATAAAAGACCATATTTGACATCAGTCTTTTCTCTTGAGGTTACTAGTCTATCTTTAAACCATTAAACCGTATCTCAGATATGGAAGTTAAATAGAAAAGCAACATGATTTCTAAATTAGCAAGAGCTTTTGCTTTTTTTTCAGAGAGGCTAAAAAATAGGTAAAATTGATTCCTCCCATGACTATAATCAAAGAAAAAGTGCTGAATTTTTGTGTTAAACTGTACGGCTCTTGCTAAAGGCCATTGGTATCTTAGTGGTAAAAAAGATTTATTTTTTTTAATGTTTTCCTCAGCATATTCTCCAGTTATACTACAAGTGCGACTGAAAGACATGAACCTTTAGCTCTCATTGTTTTTTGCATACCATTGTCTTCTGATTTTTTTTTTAAATATCACATTTATAGGAAATAATCCAGATATGCAAAGTACTCTCTGCGTTTTCAAATACCGTCTTCCATGGACATCAGAAATTGAACAGTTTAATACAGCTTAACATTCAGTGCACTCCACATGGCTATGAATAGATTTAGAAGAAGTCATTCCCAACAAAGGTGGAGATACTCACTTCTATGCATAGACTTTTTTTTTTTTTCCTATTGTCCCTTATTGTCATGCTCTTTTTTTAATGCCTGTTTTGGAAATTTTTCATCTCACATTAGTGGCCTGAGTTGAGAGAGCTTTAAATCTGGAAAAGGCAGTTCCTGCACATGACAGTCCATATAAGACAGAGGAGAAAACTCTCTGGAAAGACATTAAAAATATGACAATTCCAAATTATTGTGATTTTAGCTCCTTGCAAGAGTACAAAACAAATGTAACTGTAGGGAATTTAGGGAATACTTAGGAAGCTAGGGAAACTTGGAAGGAAAGTACCTTAGTAGCAAGTAAAATAAAATATATATATCTTTGATCGCACATGCTCATTCTTTGCGTAACTGCATATGTGTGTCCACCCTTTTTTGCACACCTACTTCTGTCTAGCTCTCTATCAAAAGTATGTTTTGGAATGAGTAACTCTTGTGCAACATTATTAATTTTTTTAATTTTTGAATAACTTGTTTACCTCACTTTATTATGAAATGGTCTGAGAGTCAAATTCATTGTTTGGAAATTAATTTAAATACTGATCCAGGGTAACTGATTCAAACACCTAGAAAATGTGGAACGGCCATTTTATTTTAAATTTATTTTAGGATAAAGTTAGGAATAAACATTCATCTATGAAAAATAAAAAGTTTTAAGTAAAACCAGATGCAATTAACTTCTATAAACACCATAAAACAGGATCCAAAACTTTAAACTGTAAATCACTAAATAAGAAGCTTTGTTCCAAGCTGAGTAAACACAGAAATATTTGAATTTCATTCTTTCTGAATTTCCTTTCACTCCGAGCTCCAAATGGAACTTGAATCTTAAAAAATAGAAACTGTTTTACAGCATTTTAGTGTTGGAAGGTGGTCAAGAGGATGTAGCCTAGCCTTAACAGGCTATGACTGGCACCTGAGGTTAAACCTTCAAAGAACAAACTGTTGGCAATGACAGCAAGAACACAAAAGTGAAATGTCTAGTGTACAGGCTTTGGATTATAATTATTTGGTAAGTATTTTATGTCCAAAAGGAAACAGACGGAAAACTGAAAATGTACTTAGTGGACACTTTCACATGCATATTATTTCATCTCAAAGTCTGTATTTGCTTTCTGTCTCTTTTTTTTTAAAAAAAAATAAACCCTTAAAATATTAGAGATGTTTCCAAACTTGGAAGTTTAATTAATTGTATGTTTTCTTGCTTTTGCATGTTTACTGAAGTGTTTATTTGCTTCTTCTCCATATATGATATTGAAACTCTGTTTCAGACACAAATAAATTTGAAGAAATATGTTCTTGTATTACATAACTAGAATACATGTTCAGCAATGTACTAACTGTAGTTTGGGGAAGATCTACTGAAGACATTGAGTAACTCTCCTCGATTAACTGTTAGCACATTATTTATGGTTCTCATACAATTTCTGCTGACATTTCAGGTATATGGTCAAGGTACACCACTACTGTGTGCTGTATCACATCCACTTTGGTCATTTAGCTACTCTTCATCTTGTTTTTGTCATTTCTGCAAAGTTTGTGGTGCAAGGATGGCATGTGGAGTTTGTTCTCTGAGGATGTTCCTGAAACAATATTCTTCTGCAACAGTGGGGATCCTCCTCTGGGTGAAAAGCAGTGACAATCCAGAATATAGCAACTGCTTTAGTCTGAAAGGAGGAAGCACTCATTCTGCTCTAGTCCATTGAGAGACAGAGATGGAGAGAGTCTTGCATCAAAAAGGTGAATTATAGTAGGCTTAAGTGGACGATTTGGCCCTTGCCTTAGCAGTCACACTTTCTTCCAGTATCTTAGGTGGTCACCCTCAAGAGTGGAATGTGGATGGTTGATGCTTTTTGATTGCAAGGGCTGAAGGTGCAGAACAAGGGCCACGACCTTTGCTTGTTGTTTCCAGAAGAAAGTATACTGTCAAAGTCAAGCTGAAAACTTGCAGCACACAGAGATAATGAGAAGACACAGTCTTGTGAGGTTTGAAATTTATGCATGTGCATGTCTTTCCACAGGAACATACTCCACATGGTGATCAAAGTTCTTGGATCCATGGGGCTGTCACCTGTTTGAGTATTAGTTTTGTGGAGCTGCTTTAACTGCAGCTAATGCTGGTATATTGTCAAAAGAGTGGTGGCAGGGGAAATAAAAGGACCAAGTGTTAGAAGAAAGAAGGGAGAATAGTCAGCTGTTGTAGATATAAATCTCATGTTTCACACAGGACTTACTTCTGAACATCATCTAATCTAGAGTCTACTGTATTTCACATGTACTCACAATTTCCAAATGACTAGGAGCTTCGTGGGGATCTTTGCTTGCTTAAGCCATAACTCATCAGACTTGTAATACAGAGCAGTGTAACATCCTCTGAGCTGTCTAAGGTGCCCAGTTGACTGAGTCTACACTGCAGATAGAGGTTCAGTCTCTCCTCTTCTGCCACTTACGGCAGGGACTCTGCAGTAAGAGATAGCTGAAAGGCAGGGACATTTGAAACCACTCCAGCTGTTTTCAAAATGACTGTGTGCCCATGTCCTGAGAGATCTGAACACGTGATGGCAGTAGGATGCTAGAGCTGAGTGTGGGTGGTGGAATTTCAGGATCATAACAACATGTGGCTGACTTCCTTGGCTATCTCTGGTAATTCTACTGACTTGTAAAAAGGGGATACTTGTAGAGATCCATCATCTTCTAGGAACTGCTTCTAGCTCTTAAAGGTCACAATAGTAAAAATTAACATTAAGTTCATCACATCCATGAAGACTTCTTTGTCTGCTTGCCACTATGTCTAATTTACTGCTGGGACAGGGAGGAGAAACTCTTTCCACTGTAAATAATGTGAGGAATCTGGTCAGACAGGATATCCCTATGTACTCAAATGCCTGTGCAGCAAGCTAATCTTTGAAAACCTTCTGAATATATTTTATTTTAAATCTTATCTGTGATAATTTCAGTGGTGCTTCTCAGTTCTCAGGGCAAGTGTTATGAGAAATTATGAAAAATCACTACTTAAATCACCTCCTCCATCATGTGTATTAGCTTACTTTGCCAGCCCTGAGGAGTCCTAGACAATCTAGTCTCACTTAACAGAGCAGCCCTTCTTTACACCTCATAATAATCATAATCTTGCTCTCTATCCTATATCCTGTAGTTCTACTACATAGAAAAGTTCACCTCTTTAGGGTAGAATGAGCAACACTGCAGGGAATGTTTAACAAAAAATTAAAATGCTATCAAAATTTTAAGTATAAAATGATGGCACACCATTCCAACTCACTCCAACTGAAAACCAGTCTTATTTGTCTATAGGATGTCTTCATCTGTAAACCACTTAAGCAAAAAGTTGGGAAGAAAAGAATCTTGTTGCATGTCTCCAAATTCAACACATTCAACATCAAGATGACTTTCAAAGATCAGTAATGGAGATTCTTTGCAGCTAGCCTCCTGTGACTCCGTCTGTGGGCTGTAGATTCCCTGTCAGGTGCAAGTATATCTGTATTGCCTAAATACAAAGGCAACGTCACATTTTCTCATGTTGCAAACTTTTTAGAATTTTATGAGTTAAAAATCTAAAGTTCTGCCTAGTTACCTAAAAGTCAGCTGCAGAGTTTTAATTATCAAAATGATTCCATCATATCGTTAGTTGTAGAACATACGGAAGAAGCATAATTTTGAGGTAACAAAAAGAAGATAAGAAGAAACACCTTAATTTACAGAAGAATCTGAGGATTCTGAAAGACCGTAGAATTTCTAAATCTGAGTAACAAGTAGCAGGCAAATATTACCAAATAAAAGGGTTGATCTGTAACATTTCTGCTTGTTGCTGCCTTCAAACTGATAATATTGCTTTCATCATGCCTAAATAAGCTCTACCCAGATAGTTTTGGTCTGAGACTTGGTATCCTACAAATCAGTCTATTGCAGCAAGAGACCAGATTAAGACCATAGCACACATTAAAAGGAATAGTTTTATTTCCTTCTAATGAATTCTACAACGTTATCAGCTCCCATAAGTACAAATCTTCCCAACAAGCAGTTGGATCATTCAGAATGGAGAAATAGGAGCTCCAGGTTAGAATTCTTCTAAACTCTTGCACAGACACATATATCATCTGTAAGATACACAAATTTCCTGGCCTAAGGAACAAGTAGTTCCTTGAGGATTGTCACCAAGGAAATTGAGTAATGCTTCTCCCATTTCCAAGGTTTCTCTCAAGTATATATTCTCTAGTGCCTAGTAAAGGAGATGGACCTACGTTTGCAGTACTTATAAGATTCTCTCCCTCATGCCTTATTTCATTCTTTCCCATAGTTACAGAATAACCAGTCTTGCTGCTCTCTGCCAGTTCACTCATGGGCCAGCAACTTTAAGGGTTTCATTCTCTTCAAGGTTTCCACTGTCACCATTCTAATTTGGTTTAAAAATTGCCTAATATGTTTGAATTTTTTTTTTTTTTTTTTAAGTTTCGGAAGGCAGAACAAGTGATCATACATGACTTGTTTCCACAAAATAATAGCTTTCCTTTAAATCTTAATTTGTATCTTATGAGAACAAGGCCTTTCTGATAGTTACATAAAATAATTTTCAAACAAGGACAAGCATCTAGCTTGCCATCCAGCGAGCCCTGGGCAGGCTGGAGAGTTGGGCGGGGAAAAAATTAATGAAATATAACAAGGGCAAGTGTAGAGTCTTGCATCTGGGCAGGAACAACTCCAGGTTCCAGTAGAAGTTGGGGAACGACCTCTTAGAGAGCAGTGTAGGGGAAAGGGACCTGGGGGTCCTGGTGGACAGCAGGATGACCATGAGCCAGCACTGTGCCCTTGTGGCCAAGAAGGCCAATGGCATCCTGGGGTGTATTAGAAGGGGGGTGGTTAGCAGGTCAAGAGAGGTTCTCCTTCCCCTCTACTCTGCCCTGGTGAGACCTCATCTGGAATATTGTGTCCAGTTCTGGGCCCCTCAGTTCAAGAAGGACAGGGAACTGCTGGAGAGAGTCCAGCGCAGGGCCACAAAGATGATTAAGGGAGTGGGGCATCTCCCGTGTGAGGAAAGGCTGAGGGGGCTGGGTCTCTTTAGCTTGGAGAAGAGGAGACTGAGGGGTGACCTCATCAATGTTTATAAATATGTAAAGGGTGAGTGTCAGGAGGATGGAGCCAGGCTCTTCTTGGTGACAATCAATGTTAAGACAAGGGGCAATAAGTACAAACTGGAACACAGGAGGTTCCACTTAAATATGAGAAGAAACTTCCTCACAGTGAGGATGACAGAACACTGAAACAGGCTGCCCAGGGAGGTTGTGGAGTCTCCTTCTCCGGAGACATTCAAAACCCACCTGGACACCTTCCTCTGTAACCTCATCTGGGTGTTCCTGCTCCGGCAGGACGATTGGACTAGATGATCTTTCAAGGTCCCTTCCAATCCCTAACATTCTGTGATTCTGTGAAGCACTCTGCTCGAGATTTTAGGATAAGTCAACAGCACGTGGAAAGGTGTGATTTCAGAAAGCTTTGAAAAAATCCTTCACTAAAGGCAGTTAAAAGAAACTGATTCACCACAGAACAGTATTTTCTTGTGGATTAACAACAGCAGAAAACAGGAAATAAAGGGTAGGGTTAGAAAGGTCAGGTTTTACAATGAAAAAAGTTATCTCTGATATCCCCAGGAATCACTTGAATTATACATACACAATCTGAAACAGTGAGGTGATGAAATTTCCAAGTCATGCAAATTATTCAGACTTGTCAAACAAACTGATCAAGAACTATCTCACAATAATGAATGACCAGGCAAAGGAATGGTAGGCACAACCTGATGGTGATGTAAAATAGGATCATAATCCTAATTACATATTTCCCATGACGGGCTCTATATTACTTAATACCACTCAGGAAAGAGACCTGATGTAACAACAATGATCTGCCCACTTATTAAATATTGCATGCAATGTTGCTCACTTTATCCCAAAGAGAGGAACTTTTCTTTATAGAAGAAGGACAAAGGATACAGAGAAAACATATTGACTTGACTACACACACTCAAAAGAAATATGGAGATATTCATGTGATTATTATATCTTTGCTGCTTGTCATTTCACTGACACTCCTTAGAACATTGCATGCCCAATTTCAAACAAACCTATCTTCATTTTTAAAGCCAGATAAATGCTTCTCTCTTTTCTTGGTAGCTTCAGGGCTTCCATCTCTTCTTACCACACCAAAAGCCACATTGGGCTGAAAGAATATTCTGTCCCTCACCACAATCTAAATATTATGCTTAATGACTCTCAAATCTAGAATAGGAGGCTTTCTTAAGGTGAGAAATTTTGCACCTTGCTTTAATACATTTTATGATAGTTGACTAAAATAGATTATGAATGTGAGTTACATGTTTGGTATATAAGTGAATTGTATTTGGAATGACAGATTTACCTGCACCAGAAAGCTATAAGTAGCATATTCAGTACCTTTTTTTTTCTTATGAAAGTAAGACAGGGTGTGAGGAATAATCATATCAATAAACTATTTAAAACCCTAAATTTTCCTACATGTTTTTCTCAAAAACTGATACAGTTCTTTCAGAAAAGTAAGATTTTGTGTTTGTGGTCCATATTTTGAAGCTTCACACCCCAGCTTTCCCCACTATGTTACTGAGAATTTTACACAAAAGTAGAGGGATAATACATTCTTTAGGCTACAATCAGATGTTACTTTGGTCTTTCGGAGTAGGCTTCTCAAATAATTTTACATGTCTGAGTATGATATATTCTATAGCCCAAAGTTAGGTACAAAGTTAGACACACTGTAAAAAGCTTTATGTGGCCTATTTTAGTTGTCTGCTTTTGGATTACATATATTGCTTCCTGGAAATGTATCTTTCTCTCCAGTGACTGTGAGGGGATGACTAATTCATAACACCATAACCAGTGCAGCTTTCTACATCTGGCCAGAGGAATACCGTCTTTATTTTCACAATCCCAGTCACTGAGTGAGAAAAGGCAATGCCTATTTGTTCTGAACTTTCTTTCCTTCTTTCCTTCCTTCCTTCCTTCCTTCCTTCCTTCCTTCCTTCCTTCCTTCCTTCCTTCCTTCCTTCCTTCCTTTCCCTCCCTCCCTTCCTTCCTTTTTTCTTTTTTCTTTTTTCTTTTTCTTCTCCTCCATTTTGCTTCTTGTTTGTCTCATATCTGGTGTGCCATGTCATCAGGGAATATTGTAGTGCTATTTGAATGTGAATAGCAGAAAAATGGTGAGGAGGAGAATTGTAAATACAGTCCAGCGACTGCAGCTGGAGTGTAGAAAAACACATATATCACACTGTTTTACTGACCTTGTGTGCTTGACAAGTAGAACCTCTGTATTAGATAACATAGGCCTGGGAGAAACTCTAAGGCAACTTATCATTATGCCTGAGATTCCTGCTTTGTTGTGAGAAAGAGCAGAGCACAGCAGAAGACTGTGCATGCTGGAAGCCTTTAAACACAAGCGAACACAGCCGGCCCAGTGATCTTCTACCAGCGCCTGAATTCTGCAGCACCTGCATCTCCGCTTGTGTCATCTCTGCCAGGGAGCTTAGGTGCTGTTTTGGAGATCGCCCAGTAGCAATGTAACTAAAATAAATTTGCTCTTTGCAATTGCATTCATGGCCTCTGGTTATTCTTGCAACCTGCCTGTGCCAGTTCACACACTATTCAATAATAATAACAACTGTTTTCAGTCACCTTTCTCCTCCTAATAATGTTGCGTGGTGGTCTAGAGCAAATCCATTTTCTTAAAAGAATATTCTCCTCAAATAAGATGCTAACCAGAGTCTCATTTCTGGAACATGGCAACTCTATCTCAGTCAGAGAGTCTATTATGTCGTTAAGCGCTTAAACAGTTAAATGAGTATAAATCAGTGAACTTTCTTCCTTACAGGATATCATGAATCCTTTCTCTTTTGATCCAGTAGCACCTTATCCTCCCTCCACTGCAAGGGAGAAATGATAGGGCCTGGCCTTTCACTCGTAATTAAAGTATTATCTAGTATAGCTGAGCCAAAAATGCTACCTTACCCTAACTCGAGTACTTTGTGTAAAATGTGCACAACATGTGATTTAAGCTTTATAAACAATTTAATTGTGCTGACTGGTTGGCCAAAAACTGGTCCATTGGATCTTGAATAATGTGCTCTGGTAAAGCTAAGCATGCTTAATATGACCATTCTTTGCTGAGATTTACCAGATATCAAGGGTAAGCAATATTTCTTTGGAATAGAGAATGCTGAAATATTTGATGGACCTCACTTGAAATCATAAAAATGTAATTTTTTAACTTTTCTATATTCCTAAATGAAAGTATTTACTCACTCAAGGCTAACTCACTAGTCACCATTTCACTTGCTATTTGTCTGTATCCTTCACCCTATAATTTAAAGGGAGCATTACAACATCTAATTTTCAATGTCATTTTTTGGAGCAAGACTCTTATTGCTCAACATTTCCTGTCATTAGTACAGAAACTAGCTCTTGGCTCTAAGTACAGTACAAACACAAGAGCTTTCCTGTTTTCTCTGCTGTGCCCATTGATCAGTGACAATATCCTCATTCCCAAGACTTATGTGTAATGCTCAGTACCTTAAGAAGAAGTAGCAAATATCTTATTGAAGCATGTATTCATAGTGTGTAAGAATGTTTATATCTTGGCATCTCCATATCCTTAATAGTAAAGCTCTTCCGTTATTCTTACAATTTATTTATATGCATTTGCTGTCGGGGTATTAAAGAAGTTTACTGAGGAAGAATATGAGAAGATTGAATATGGACACCAAATATAGTTTCTGAGGTTCTGGGACAGCTGTATGGAAAATTAGGAAGGATGCATATACCTCTAAGAACGACTGGGTGGTGAGGTTCAGAGATAGACAAGCATGTCAAAATTCCCAACCTCACCTGCAGGGCCATGCTTTGCAAACCAAGATTTAGGATGCTACAGGAAGAACATCCCTAACAGATTATCCAGGGTTAACTCACATAATAACAATTATAGTACTATCATGCCTTCAGTTATCAGCTTTCTAAAAAAAATCCAGCCCACATTCCCATTTGAATTTTGCATGATGTTTTGGTTACAATTTACAACCTTGCTTAGTTGAAGAGGGCATCATAATTCATAAAGAGTTTGGACAGAATCAAGGTGTAAGGTAACCGAAACCTGGCTGCTTCTAAAACCTGTAGTGTTCACCTAAAACATCCAAACGCTTTAAATTTTTTAAGTAGGTTTTCAGCCAAGGCCTGAGAACTTATGTGTCAGCCTGTGTATGGAGCCTAAATATTCAGCCATGAAGAACTGCTTAAGTCATCCAACCAACTACATCATCTAGCAGTAGGGGGCTTTTTTTTTTCCCCCACAGGGCCACATAGTAAGTTGGATAGAGTCTGATTGGATCTTCTCCAGCTTGAAGGAAGTAGGGTGGGCCTGGGGACTTTTTCCAGAGAAAAGAGTAATTATTTGGATTATATACTGCATTAAAAGAAGAGGTTGTTGGGAAATTTAGGCTATTCCACCCTCATGAGGAGACAGCCTGCTCTCAGGGTTCCCATTCAGCCTGATTGTTTTGTAGCCAGTAGTTAACTTGGCAGACTGCCAAAGGTTTTGCTCATTATGCAAATACCAGGAAGGAAATTAAGATTTTCAGAGGGAGATGAGGATTTTTAAAATAAAATGTGTATTCTTCCCTCTCGTCTGAATTCAGGCATCATTCTGTGGGACAAAAAGGAGGAACACCTCTTTCTATCTGCCAGATGCTAAGGTTTCTCTACACAAGGAGTGACAGGGTTTGTTAAATAAGGTCTACTGGGATCTTTATACTTGGTTGTGGTAGAAAAACTAAATAATCAGCAGCTCTTTGTATGTATAAGAGGCTGTATTCAAGAGGATCAAATCAGCAAGAACTGTGGACAGTTTAGAAGGATTGCCAACTGTTGTGATAAAATTCTTGTGATATATGCAGTTTTTTCTTGTGCCTTATTGCTTGAACTCATCCTATTATGTGAGAATGTCAGCCTTTGTTTAAAACCATATATGTCTTGTCCTTGTAGCTAAAGACATTAAGTAAAAAAAAATGACATTCAAAAGGTCAACAAGAACAATAACAAAAAAGGCAAATTAAAGGCAAACATTTTTATATTCACTGAAACCCCATGATTATGAGGAAATAGGCTGACTCACTATTTTTCAGTACTTAAACTTGACCATCCTGTTCTGACACAACACATTACACATGTTCAAATACAGTGCACAGGGTGGAAAGTTCAGTGCCTTTGCCTTTTGCTGGAAAGCACCAGTATGGATCAGAATATTGTGCTTTATATATTTCCCTTTCACCAAAACCAGGGAAACCGGTAATATGACCTTGTTGTTTTTCTTCTTTTTTACCCAGTTTTTTCATCTCCAGTGACATTTAATTGGAAACCCGGCTTTGAGACTTGGTTTAGTTTACAGATCAAGAAAGTGTTAAAATTATTATTTAAAACTCAGGGCTGAAATGCATCGTTATTCAGATGGCAAACAAAAAGGCTTGTGCATCACTTGTGTAGGACCTTGTGCTGGTGATATCCTAATGAAAATGTTCTAAAGAAAAGCAATGGTAAAAGCTTCCTATGTTTAATGCAATTCAAAAATTCAATTTAAAAAGTGTGTTTCTTAGTGATATTAGAAGAGGCAGTTTTCAGGGAAGCACTGATTAAAATAAATATGCTACATATTATAAGGTAAAGTGAGAGATTTGCCATTGATTTTGGAGAGGCAGAATTTAGGGTCACTGTGCTTTCTCCACTTTTGCCAGTAGAAAAGCTTTCTGTGTTGCAGTTGGGCAGTAGGAATCTGGCGGTGGGTTTTTCCTCTTTACATAATAGAAACAGTACACAGAAGTCAGCTGATTCAGAAATTGGGTCGCCAGTAATCCATCCCCCATCTTTACTAAGACTACATAAATGTTTCTGGATTTATTAAGGTTAGCAGTTTCCAAAGATAAAAATTAATAGTGACAAAACATCAGAAATATTAGGACTACTAAAAGGACTATAGGATTGTTCTTTTGCACCAATATTAAAGGTTCATGCCTAGAAGGAGGGGTTAAGGACAAGCTGGTATTCATTTTATACTAGCTCTTATAATCCATCAATTATCCAGTTAAGAAATTGCAGTAAAATATGTACTTTATATATTGCCATTGGGCATCTGCCAGTTAACATGGACCGTCTGAGTAATAGTTCTAAGAATCGCATGAAAGAAATCAGTAGGGGCCAAAATGTTGAAACTTTAATAATACTTTGGGATCAGAACTGCCTTTGGCCTAATGCCATGCACTGTATATTTCTTTTGAGAATTCAACACATTTTAATGACCACATTAATATTAATTTTCCTTGGTGTACCAGCAAAACATGGGGACATTCTGCTCCCAAGTGCAGGCAGTTCTTTTGGTTTCCAGCAGTGTCCTATTACAGTCACAGGGCTAGGTTTTGAGTAGTGATTAAAGGCAGGCACCTGAGTCCTCTGAGGGGTAGTCCAGCAGCCTGCATTAAGCCTGTCTGCAGTACTACAGCGGCTGAATTAGACATCTTAGAATGGGGTCCAAAAATCACTAGGAACCTGCCAGGAGGAATCAGCACTTTGAGCAACGGATGGCTAACCAGTAAGATATATTGAAGACAGGGGTGGAAAGGCAACTCGGGATCCACAGCCTGAAGTGGGCAAGACCCCAGTACTCATCTTGGAAGAGGGAATCTCAAATTGCAGTCCCAGGTCCAAGGACTGCTCAAGTATTTTATTCAATGTCTGTTTTATTTAAAGTACAAAAAGAGTTGTAAGCTCCTCCATTACCAGACACCTTACTGACCCAAGCCACCTTAACTTATTTTTTGCAAAGCAGAAAAGCTTCCAAAGAAATAATTGAAGAATATTCCATTTATTTTACCTCTCTTCTCCACAGGATCACACCAAGCACATAGCTGGTTAGGACTCTCCAGAGTATAGTGCAGGAGCAATGATCATCATATCCTCCTTGTTATGTTCTTCTTGTTGCATCTTACTTGAGATATACAGGCAGACTCACTGCTGCAAAAGGACAGCAGAACTCCCTACCCCTGTAATTCTCAGCCACTTTAAGTTGCTGTGCTCTTTTTTGAAGCGATTGTCCCTGTTTCAAGCCTCCTTGCTGGCACTCAGTATGGAGGCCTGATTTTTGGAAAGGAGTGGTAAGGGAGCAGCTAGCAAAAAACATAAGAAGAATGTCAGTCCTGGCCTCATATCTTCTATCAGTTGCTTCTGGCCACCTAGTGAACATGGTTGTCCTTCATTCACCATGGCTTCCCATCTTCAGCATGTCTCAGTGTATGACTCCTTTATACTTCTATTCCCCATTCTCCATGAATTCTTTCTTACTCACTCTCCTGTCCACTTTGCAAACTCATGTCACATTTGCAAAGTGATCTGTACTGAAGTCCTTTTTCAATACGCTTTCCAGAAGTGTATTCTCCCAAGAGAACAGCCTTACAGGTCAACCATTTGCTGGCCATTCAACTCAGGAACCAGCTATGAGGATGGCAGAGCTAGTGGTGCTTCAGGTCTGCAAGCATTTTCATTCGAAAGTTTATGACCAAGGACTGATTATAAAGAAAACCCATGAAAGTTTTTTCAAAACTATTCTACCCTCCCAAAGACGAACCAAAATGGTCCCCAGAAGTTAAATGGAGTTCCAGCTAATACTGAGAAAAAGAAATACAAAGTTCCCTCACTAGCTACCAGCCAATATACATCCTACAGGTATCTCATCTCTGATGTGAAGCAACTAAATTTGAGTCAGTGCAGGCACATACCTGCAGCATCACCTGCCTTTCCCGTGTTAACCACCAGCCTAATATTTTGCACTGAGATATCTATAAAGCAGCTGTTCTGGCCTCTCAGAAGCTGCTTAGCTGCCATTTGTGCAAGCTGCTGCATACTTTAGCTTTGCTAGCAACAACTAAACTTACAGGCCTTCTATCACTGCTATAGGAAAAAGAGTTCAATTTTTCAACACCTACAGTTTTCCTTTCCTACTTTTGCATTCTACTCACTTTAAATACTAGGCAATCAGGGATTTTTAGTGGCAATTGGTATCAAATCACATAACTTCTACCAATGACAATGACTCAGTTTTAACAGTCTCAGCTTTTGTTTCTAGTAAAGTTCACTTGCTCATTCCTGAGTTGAAATGTTTGGAATGCAAAAGCTGAAAGGGAATGATCAGATTCAAAGAACTGTTTTTCTTGGATTCATAATAGTTACAGGAAATTAAAGTTTCCTACTGAAGCAGTGACAAGATGTCACTAAATATAAGGCCTAAGCTACCTGACAACAGCCTTTGAAGTAAACTATTTTCTGTATAAACAAAACAACAATGGCATAAAATATAAAAATTCCCTTGAATTTCCATAACTGTTCATTCCTTTCTATTTTTAATAAATAATCCCTTGTATCTTGTTACAGAAAATTTGAACCTACATTATAGTTGTGGGAAGAAATCTGACTGGGGAGTCTTTGATGCAATTTTTCCAGCACACCACATCTTCACTGTATCAATTTTTCAACATATCAGTGATTCAAGAGGAACATTTTACTAAACTCTAGCAGAGAGTGAAGCTGATTAATAACTACAGATAAAAATTCAACTGCCCTTTTAAATCTGGCAGCAAAACAACAGTCTCCTTGCAAAAGAAGAAACTGCTGGACGATAGATGGTAAAGTGCATCTTCTCCTGGCAACCAGTTTTGCCCACTTCTCCTTGGGAAGAAGAGATAGATACTTTTCAGTCACAGTTGCTGAAGCCTTGTAAATGACCTGCATAGTTTGGCACAACTGGCAGTTGTCACTGAGGATGAGCCAAGACTGGAACAACAAAGCTGTTGCAAAGGAAGCGCGCTGGCAGAAGATGTGTGCAGAAACTAGAATAGTGGCAGGCTATGTTATACCCAACTATAACTAATACACCATTTTTTGCTATAATTTCAAGATGTACTTTTTTTTAAATCAATTTATTTAAATGGGAGCATAGCGTTTCTTATATCAACAAAAAGTTTCTATACACAAGGCTAAGTGGTATATTTGATTTAATGTCCTTCAAAAAATTCAAATGAGGAAATATTTTTACATGTGTTCACTGGTCTTCAAACATTTTTCCTGAAGCAAACATTATACATTATTCTTTAAAGTACTTTTTTTTTCTTTTCTAGCTAAATATTAAGGTTCTCTGGTAATTTTTACCTAGTCCTCATAAACAAACATTTGTATTCATCCTTGCCTAGGGATTAGAAAAAACTTACATTTCTTCTACAGTTAACCTGAGTAATTACCACGTGAAAAGGGCTAGTCTGAGCTCTTGGACAGAAAAACTATATTGTGTTTCTAGAGTTCCCACCTGTGGCAGACACTTGCTGAGCGTTGCTTCTGCTACCAGCTGCATGAGCCCTTCTCCTTGGCTTCAGCATAGGGGGAGTATGAGGGAGAGAAGACCTGTGATATTGCCCAAGGTGTACTAGCTAACTCCTAAAGATCAACAGCAGGCAGTATATAACCACATGGCAGCACACACAGCCCAGGTACTAAGCTGCAAGCTCTTTGACTTGGATTTCTGGGCGTCAGTCAAAAGAGTTTGGTGATCCACATATCTTCTATGCTTCCTTTGTAGTGACTCTCATCTACCTATACATACATGCAAATGCACTTTTTTTTTCTCATAGAAACAGAACCTGAAAGGAAACTGTATATAAGGATTATGACTGTTGTCATAAGCATATTGTAAAGGGCCTCATGGGTCAGATCTAGTCCTCCACTACGTACTACGTCACATATTTCTTCCATTAGCCTCTGTACTCCCCAGTGCAGCTGTGGTCTGTAGGGTTTTGACCAGTTTAAAGAAGTGCAAACAATGTGGAACACCTGAGAGAAAACTGGAGTGAGATCTTTGTATTTCCAATGAGCTTTAGGAACCTTTTGGTTTTCACTGTTACTTTTCTACCTTCCCACTGCTGGTAGCCTGATTTTTTCTTGGTTTTCACAGTACTTTAAAGCAGAACTGACTGGGGACTTTTCCGAGGAGCATACCTTTAGAAATAATCAGCTATTCTAGCCAAACTGCTTTAATCATTCAAGTCCTATAGAAAAAGCTGAGATAATTCATTTTCTATTGAAAGATTAAATTCAGTTTTCTTCTCTTCATGTCTGCTCTCAAACATCAGGATACAAGTGCTCTTTGGGACCTTAAAAAGTTCAGACAAGTTCTGCCATTTTATACCAACTTTAAATTCATCCATAAAGCTACAAGACTGAATAGATTTACACCATTTCTACAACTTGAACGACTTGAATCTGCTATTTGATTTTGAGAAAACGTTATTGAATGATAGAGGAGGGGAGAGGAGAGGAGAGGAGAGGAGAGGAGAGGAGAGGAGAGGAGAGGAGAGGAGAGGAGAGGAGAGGAGAGGAGAGGAGGGGAGAGGAGGGGAGGGGAGGGGAGGGGAGGGGAGGGGAGGGGAGGGGAGGGGAGGGGAGGGGAGGGGAGGGGGGAAGAAAGGAAGGGAAAGCTATTTTCTTCTTTTAAAATAAATCTCACTATTCAAAACTGCAATATCCAAATCCTCAGCTGACTATCCCTCTGCAGTTGGTCATGCTCCCAGAACACAGTGCGGTTCAGAAAAAGTACAGGATGCCAGAACCACAACCAGAGTGCTGCACCTGCCTTGCACAGGAGCATCAAACCAGGTAGTATGGACCACTTGCAGCAGTGGTTCAAACTCTGGTGCATAGCACCAGCACTGTGTCCTTCAGCAGCAGCTTTCAGGCTCAGATTTTCATTACAATGTGACAGAAGCTGTCCCACAACCATTTCCATAGAAACATAAAGCAAATTCTTTCTCTGGAATAATACCTTCTGCATATTCATTGGTTGCAGTTGTTTTCTGAGCCTTCTGAATTTCCGCTGAAAGGTTTCCCTCAGTTTGCAGAGGGAAGTCTTCTTGTCCTCAGATGTCAGCACTAGCCAAGGGGCCATTCAGCGAGATTAAGGGTAGTCATGGCACTGCTGGCCTGGTAGAGTTTATTTGTTTCACCAAAGCTCTCTACTGCATTTTATCCAAGTGCTGCAATCTTGTTTTCCTTTGGACAGGTTTTTCCTCCACCCTTGCTACTTTGTGATGTGACTTCAGTAGCAGCAGATGAGTGACTTGACTCCACCAATTAGGTTTATTAGAACTATTTCATGTTTCTAAAGAAGTGTTCCCAAACTAATTTTGCACTTTTAAAATGCTGTGAGGTATTAACATTAAAAGAACACTATGGTCTTGTCACTTGCAAGAGGAGACATGAACTCAGAGTGGTAAGTGCAGAACTACCGGTATTTGAACACTTCATAACTGATGAACTATGTTAATATAGGGCCAAATTTTGTGCCCAGCAGTCACAATGGGCTTTACAAGCCTGCACGGAGCCCCTGATGTCAATGTAGTGACTGTGGTACCACTAAGAATGGTATTCAGTGATGGAAGTAAATATTGTATTGATTGAAGTCAGACACCGTGTTTGTCACTGTTTCTTTATGATATGTGATTGGTGCTAGATGTCTCAATTAACAGTTGGGAGGCGGTTCTGCTTTAAGACAAAATTTATCATAATTTTTAACAGCTGCACAGAGGTAAAATTCAGGCCAAGAAATTAGATGTGCCGATTTAGCATTTCTTTGACTTAAATTTGGCAAAAAAATTGTTTAACAACTCCATACTTGTTCAACAAATTCTCAGGAGCTGAGTAACAGAAATCTCCTCTCGCTTTTCTTTGTTGTTGTTGTTGTTGTTTTTCCCCAGTGATCGCAAATGCCTTTCCTTCCCTGCTATGCAATCTCACTGAGGGTCCTGCAGGGAAGAGCCAGCCTGCGTACAGTTGAAAAAAAATCCAAAGCTTTCTGAGTATTAGAGAACTTTCTATAACTCTGACATGTCCTGCCCATATAGACTGGCTGATTACAAAAGCCTACCCCCCAATTTATGCTGTCTCTTCACCTTTACCTTGCTTCAATTTATGCTCTTCTCATTCTCTTCTGCCTTGTTCTGCCTTTAACATTGCTTATACTTTTGCTTTTCAGTTCTAAGTTTCCACATAATTCACTTGGGTTTTGCATTACAAGCTTTTCTCTTACCTTGTCCCAGTACCAGCTATTTAGACCACAAACACCTTAGAACAGATTTGCTCTGGGACTTTGCCATGCTGCGAGCAGTGCAAGCACATTGAGGGCAGATGTTTAGGCACTAAAACAAAATCTGATCATTTTTTAAATAATAAATCTGTCACTTGGTGTATTGAAAGCTATGATGAATACAAGGGAGAAAAAAAAAAAGTTATCTGGAGCTGTCTGGAGCATGTATCTTTTTAACTTTCTGCAGAGCTCCTGCTTGAAACTCAAAACATTTTAGCCAATCCACAGATTTTGGAGAATGCGTACTCCTGCCATTCTTTTCTTTCTCCTCCCTCAGAGACCTGGGAAAAATTGTAAACCTAAGGTCAGTAACTGAAACTGGTTGGAAAATTTTAATGAAAATTTTCTGTCCGACAAGACATTTTGAAAAGATAAGCTATTTTTGAGGGAATTCACACTTATTTGATGAAACTTCATATATAGATTTGATTCTTTTCCTTTAGAAAAAATGTTATATCACTTTTTATATGATGCTCTGTCACAAAACATGTTTTACTTTGACTTTATTTTTCTCCTTTGTTTACACAGCTTTTCTGGGTCATCAAAGTGACTCCTAGGACTAGAGCAAGTTTTTAATTTTTTTTCCCAATTCTTTAATTTGTACCGACTTTAAGATGCTATAATTCCATCAACTTCAATACTGAAGTATCTGCTTTGTAATGATTTTTTAAAAGCAAAATCAGGTTCCCTGAATAATCACAAATTTAATTTTTGGTGAAGATTCAACATTTAGAAGAAACTGAATGTTGGCCAACATGCACAGGCAACTTGACTGCTGTGCATAAAAACCTAGTAGTGTGATCATGATGTTTATGTTTCCTGTGTGCTGGTCTGCTCTTAGCCATCCATGTCTCATGTTTCTGAATCTCAGGAAAAATTCAATGATTATGCCTCCCTGAGGTCTTGATCTTCTGCTCAGCCTCAGGTTATTTTAGTTATCAAAAGATTATATTAATTCACATCCTGTGTTCAGCTGACATTTATCTTATAATTTCCAGCAATGTCCAATGATTTAGGAACAAGACTTTCCTTTTAGCAGAAACTGAGTTAATTTAATGCTTCTCACAAAGGAAATTCAGATGCTTTGTGGAATCTCTCTCCTAAGCTACCCATATGTCCACAGATTTATGTCTAGAAACAGCGGTCTGTCCCCGCACATTACACTCTGCATGCTACTGAAAAGTTTACCTGTATTAATTCCATCTTCATTTTCCCTTTCCATGTCTCTGAACTGATCTGTTTTCATAGCATTGCATTGGTTTGTGTTGTTATATGGACTACAAGTAGTTTGATTTCCCTGGAGGTTTTAGAATATCCTTATCACAACAATCAGAAAAGCCTCCTCCCATCCTTTTGGCTATATCTATGTTACAGTTCTCAACCTTTGAGTCACCATCAGAATTACTTACCTTTTCTTTCTGGCAACCGCCTTCCACTTCTCAGCTCATACATGTAATTGAGCTGATGACCTACTTTGCTCTCCTCAGGGTTTTGTATTTTTTTTTCCTATTGTGTCTTGTCAAAGTAGAGTTTAATTGTAGCGGATTGTAATTGTTGTCTGTCTTTTGTTCTTCCTACACATCTTAAGCATCCTTGGAGCCACATGCCTTCATGTGTAATTAATGTTTCACTGTGGTTTTATTTGCTGTGTCTTTCCCAAGGCTCATTTCCTTGTCTAAGCTTCCTGGTAGAACAGCAAGCAAATGTTCTGTCCATATAATTTTTCCTCAAATCTTTTAGAAATAACAGACAGTCAGCTTTGTATTTTTTATAATCTTAGAGTCTGCAGAGGTACAGGAGAGTTCTCAATCACTGAGCCCTTAAAGATTTTTTTTTAAGTTTTAAAATGTTTTCTTTATCACTTAATAAATGCTGCCCCCCAGAAATATACAATCCACACATCTTAACCAACTTCTCTATCAAAGAGACTCATAGTTGTACTAGTTCAGAATATCACATGGGCAAGTTACATCTAACTAAAATGCAATTTTTTTGTGCTCTGAGGACCTTGTTGAATGAATGCCTAATGTGGCCCATGAACAGCAAGAACTAAAGGCTCTAAAAAAGCAGCTTCTAGAAAGTTCTGCACTGACAGGCTGTTTCCCTCTTAGACGCAAATATAAATTTGTGGCTGCTTTCAAGGCTTCCCAGTGTTTCTACTCTGTGCTGGAAGAGAAACATAATGTTTGAAAACTTTGACAAAAATTATATTGTCAAGTTGGCCATTTTCAGCGCAAAAATTGTAATTTTGTAAATTTTGAAAATTTGTCATTCCGAATTTCTAAGTAAGACACCTTCAGAAGTGCATAGGAAGACAAAGAGAGGAGACATTATTTTGTATAACAAATCTTTTTTAATAGAGCTAACACATTTTACCTATGATTACATGCCATTCTGGCAAAAATATAACAAAATTTAGTATTGGCATGTGATTTGCATACCTGTGTTGATCTTCCTCCAAAGATCGCTATTGATTATGAAGAAGCAATTTTGCCTTTATTTGGAAGACAAAATGTCAAAGCCTTCATAATCCCTGATGGAAAGTGCTTGGATTGATAGTTTTGAACTTGTCGTCCGTAGATCCTAACCGTTATGGACTCATATTCAGGCAGTTCTGAATATTGATGAAGCAAATCCAGTTTGGATGTGGCATTTTAAAACACCTGCCTTTATTTTTCTTTCTGCTATGAAACTCCCATACAAATACAATCTTTTTGATGTCTGCCTGAGTGTTAGATAAGAAAAACCTGTTAACTAGCTAAATTCTGAATGCTATGCCCAGAACTGATGGTAATCCCTGGATTACAAATATTGGGACCTGTTTTTTTAAAAAATGTTGATCTCTACAAACTCCAGTATTGCCCCTGGAAAATATATCAGCTTGGCCAGATGTGGAAGGAACATGGCTTGCCATAACTCTTGTTTGAAAGATTTTTGTTTGTTATATAAAAAAGGTATTGTTTCAAATGAATTGTTTTTATAAATACACGACATCACATAGAAGTGCTTAATTGACCTAAATAGACATCATGTACCTTTTTTATATTCCTAAAAAGACAGTATGTAGTCTCCTTCAATAGTATGTAAGATATATGGTTATGTTCTATTACTGATTCTTAGTTAACAGAAATTGAGTTACAAAAGATTATAAACAAACCAGCACTGCAGACTATGTTTTTTTCAATGAAAACCTAAGTTATTAGGAAAAATATCACAGCAATTCCTAGCTATCAATTGGAGATAATTTTTTTATCATATTCTGCTATGCCTTTTGAAGATAGAAAGAAATTAACTATCAGCCTGTGTTTCAGTATTACAGGTATAAGTGCAGAGCACAGAAAACTAGGAGTTGCATTACTAGTGACATCATATAGTATTTATGGGCTACTTTCCTTTTAAGTCATTAGGAACACATTTCCCCACAAAAATTATGTATAATCTTTACTGTAGCTTAAGATATAATCATAAAGTTATTCTCAAATGAAGGATTAAACCCAGGGAATTCAGACTTAAATGTCCATGAAGTTGCAGTATACAAAGAATTGCAATCTATATTCTACCTTGAAGAAACATAATAAAATAAACAAATTATTATGAAAGCTTTTTCTTATTTATGGTTCTGGAAGAAATGTAATTTCTAAAATAATTTTAGTGAAGACTATAATATACATTTTCTTCCTCTTTTTATTCTTGAAATAGAATCTTTTCAAATATGGAAGCTTACTTCCTTAAATATTCCCCATAAAACAATATTTCTTGTGTCTTTAGCTGTACTTTTTCAACGTATAGTAGATCTGTTGAGTTTTGTAACTAATAGCTAAGCAAGTAATAACTAATAGCTAATTTTGTAACTAATAGCTAAGTAATTTTGGAGACATATGCTCCTTTGGTCTTATAAAGCAATGTGAAAAACCTTGTCCTTTATCTGCTGAGCCCACTGATGCTTGCTCAGTTAACAATGACCACAGTTCTGTATCAGGGCATTTGTGAGCAGTGATTTGCATTCATATTCACTCCATATATATTAATGGGCTTCCCAGAAGCAAAAGGGCACAGTGTCTATCTGGGTAAGACTGTAAAACAGGGCCAGCATGCATAACATGAGCAAGGTATTATTGCGCTAAGAATTTTAACTAGTTTTCACTTACCTGGGGCATCAAAGGTGAGCAATATGCTTGTTTCAGTTCCAAGGCTTTGCACAACTGTGCCTTTTGTTTACATTTTTTCTCTCATATTGCCCAGGGTGCCAACACCTCTCCTATCTGACTCAGAAGCCTGTTCTTTATCTGCTCTTTTTTCACCCTTCACACACACTCCAAAGCTTGCATCTTGTTCTGTGTTGCCCAGTTGGCTTGCAGGAGGGCAAACAACAGTTAACAACAAGGAAAAAAAAAAGCCTCTCAAAAAATCTTCTGTCAGTCCCTTCCCCCCACTCACTTTCAATCTCCAAGAGGCCCAACTGTTCTGCACATCATTTCAACTTTCAACATCTGCACCCCCCCAGCCCTGTGCTCACCCTACTCCTCTCTGCTGGCACTGTGTTGACTGGCAGGCTGCACTGCTCATGGCGGGGATATGGTTACCTCTTTGTCAAAGATACCCTGTGCTCACTCTTCTTATGATGTCAAACCACCAAATTACTGATACTAAGAGGTTCAGATGGCAAGTAGTTTCTCTGATGTTTTCCAGGGGAGAAAAGGAATGTCACATGTTCTGATTTCTCCTTAGCTGAAGGTAAAGTATGTAGCAGTTTCAGAGAATGCCTGTTTAGAGCCCATTGGTACCTCCCCAATTTGCCTTGGCATGAAAATGCATAGTGGAAGTCTTCTGGTTTTTTACAAGGTGAAGATTTTATTTTGGTTCACAGTCCTGAATTTGGACGTTACTTTCTGGGCTCTTGAGGTACCGGTATTGGAGAGGAAACACTGAAACTGGTTGCCTAACTTAAGTCTAAGTATTCATGGTAATCTAACCTTATTGTAGGGTTTTCTGACGTGTTTTATAGGAAAAGACCACAGAGGCTTTCTAAAAATCCTTCTAAATTATTTTTGGAGGCCTACACTGCTTTGAATTGCATAGAAAACATCAGTAACTAGGATGCACAAACTCATTTTTCTGCTTTTCAGCTTCTGATAAAACCTTACTCAAAATGAGCAGTTTCTTACCTCTCAAATCTTTCTACCTGTCCAGATAAAGAATTCCTACCACCTAAGGAACCCTATCATGAAGGCAAACCTGTCCTTAAATAGCTGTTCTCTACTGAAAAGACATTCTCTATCTGGCATGGAGAGGTGCTATTTTACCCATACAAATTAAAATTACTTAAAAGCATTTAGGAGTGCCTAAACTGTGTTGAGAGGACCCATGGAAAGCTCAGGAGGATTTTATCAGCACAATTCTCTCATGGTCTTCTTAGGGACCTTACAGAGCC
The DNA here is from genome assembly GCF_036013445.1 of Caloenas nicobarica. Lineage (NCBI taxonomy): Eukaryota > Metazoa > Chordata > Aves > Columbiformes > Columbidae > Caloenas > Caloenas nicobarica. The sequence continues at coordinate 62,649,662 of NC_088246.1, read as the reverse complement.
TCCTTTGACCATATCTGTGCCGTATCTTGGCAGTCATCTCTTGCTCAAGGTCTTTGCTACTGTTGGCTCTACTTAAGTACAGGGAAAGGGAGAAAGACAAGATGGTATTGGAAGGCATGGGAGAGACGGCTGTGGAAAGGGGAGAACTGTCAGGGAGCAGGAGTGGTAGGGTCTGGATATTTTATTTGGTCTGGTAGCAAATAGGCTTTGAAAGCTTTGTCCATAGCTACTTGAATATCACTGACTTACTAAAGTTCCCAACTTTCAATGATTCTCTTTCATATAAACTCTTTTTTGATATATAGGTGAATATAATAATTTTGCCCTCTGAGAAGAATGAATTTGAAATGCTAGACTAAAATCTACCCATTCAGCTCTTACATAGTTTTGAATAAAGTGTTCCTGCAGAACAAATATATATATGATGCTTTCCTATCATGCAACTAACTAGTTAAAATACCCTAAGTATACTGCCCTAGCATACAATACACTTGACAATTTGGTTCATTTAATTCCATATCAAGAACACTGAAAAATAGTATTGCCACCAACTTAGAAGTTTTAGGTGCATATTTGTCAAAAAGAGAGGAAAACCTTTTACATTGTTTTCTCCAGTACGACAAATTTTGTTTACTCTTGGAAACTGTATTATTTATATACCAGGTGAGCACCATTGGCACAACTTCAGCTATCAGATATGCTGTAAATACTGCAGATCCTTCAGGACAGTATCTTTAAGATCTCTCTGCTAGCAACAATGAGCATGTGAAGACATGCTTACTTGTGCTGGTTTGTCTGTATTTCTGCTGTATATGTGAACCCATAGTCATTCTTTTAAAAAATGTCTGAGTTTTAAAACTTTGGTTTTGGCTTGCTACATGAAGACATCTGTTTCCTTTCCAAAGATTTCCACTTTTCCAATGAAGAGCTGACAATGAGACTGTGGCCCCACAATCTTTAATACTGGAGCAAAGTATTTCTGCCATCTGTGGCAGTGTAAGTTTGACCAAGATTTCATGTGAATCCCCAATTATACCCCATCCAAATTAGCATGACAATTCCTGTGCAAATCAGCATTCATCAAGGGACTAATGCCCCATATCCCAGAGTGTATTGTGTCCACTTTAGTTCATTTATTTTGTTTGTTACTTATATTTATGCATAAGAATGTTAACTCTGCTGCCTTGTGGGGATGATTCCCAAGGAAGACAGCTTTCTGATTTTAAAAGCATACTAGGAGCCACCACTGTGCCTGAGGAATAAGAATTTACAATGTGGAGAAGTCAGGTGACCGGAGATGACAGGATGTGTAGACACACTCCTCGGGATGGCAAGCTGACCCATGAATATGATCATTTCTTGCAGATTAATATTCCACTGAGCAGTGAGAAATCAATCCATCCTATCGCCAGTCAGCAAAATTTCCCTTCAAGCCAAGAGACCCCCAAACACGCACAGTCTGATGCTTTTATTGTACATTATATTTGCAGATGCAGTGTAGTAACGGACTTGTGCAGTTACAACATAAAGAGGGTGCTATTTCCCTGGCTCATGCATAGTTTTTTAATCCCTAATGCTACAGGTGAGATTAGAAGCACGATTCATGCTTACCTGTTTTCTGGAAGCTGCCAGGAAGATGGATAAAGGCCATTGCTCTTTTCATTAAAATCTCTTTGGAGTAACAAATGCCCGATTCATTGTCAGTGCCAGCATCTGCATTCTGAAAGTTCCTACCATCTTGCTCAGGCCTACTGGCATGATGAGGTTGGCCATGTGTGTCAGCCTTTCACGGTCATTTTGGGAGGCATAGATCCATAAACTGGGAGTAGTTTCCAGCAGTTCAAGAATTCTGTGTTCCTAGAAAATTACTTTCTGACTCTGGTCCGCTCAGATGCAGTCGTCTGACCATTGTGCTCATGCTTTCCACTTTCTTAAGAGGGGTGTATTCTCATTACACAAAACACAGTCCCAGATGCTACCCAGGAATCCAGCTGGTGTCTGAAATCTCTCAGATCAGGCTGCAGCCAGGCTCCCTGGGAGGCAGAGGGCACCAGCTGTGGTTCCTCTAGGCTGACCTCAGATTCTTAACTCTTTTCTCTGTGTCTGGTAAGGTGTCTGTGATAGATGGGATGGCTTGTTTTCACTGAGGACCCCTGCACGGATGCTTTCTCCAGAATCTGACCAGGTCATAGAATCACAGATCACGGAATGGTTAGGGTGGGAAGAGACCTCTGGAGATCATCCAGTCCTACCTACCTGCTAAAGCCAGTATATCTGGAGTAGATTGCACAGGAATGTGTCCAGGTGGGTTTTGAATGTCTCCAGAGAAGGACACTTCACAGCCTTCCTGGGCAGCCTGTTTCAGCGCTCTGTCACCCTCAAAGTAATAAAGTTTCTCCTCATATTCAGATGGAACCTCCTATGCTTCAGTCTGTGACCATTGCTCCTCATCCTATCATTGGGCACTACTGAAAGGAGTCTGGTCCCATCCTCTTGACATCCACCCTTCAAATATTTATAAGCATTGATAAGATCCTCTCTCAGCCTCCTCTTCTGAACAGACCCAGCTCTCTCAGTCTCTCTCCATAAGAAAGATGAGCCAGGACCCTTATCATCTTTGTAGACCACTGATGCACTCCCTCGAGTAATTCCCTGCCCTGCTTAAACTGGGGGTCCCAGAACTGTATGCAGTACTCCAGATGCAGCTTCACCATGGCAGAGTAGAAGGGGAGGATAATCTCCCTTGACCTGCTAATTACACTTTTCCTAATGCACTCCATGATACCATTGGCCTTCTTGGCCACAAGGACACATTGTTGACTCATGGTCAATCTGTTGTTGACCTGAACTCCCAAGTCCTTCTCTGCAACGCTGCTTTCCAGCAGGTCTACCCCTAACCTGTACTGGTGCCTGGAGTTATTCCTCCCCAGGTGAAGGACCCTACACTAGCCCTTGTTGAACTTCATTAGGCTCTTCTCTGCCCAGTCCTCCAGCCTGTACAGGTCTCGCCAAATGGCAGTACAGACTTCCGATGTGTCAACCCTTCCTCCCAGTTTGGTATCATCAGCAAATTTGCTGAGGGTGCACTCAGTCTCTTCATCCAGGTCATTGATAACAGGTTGAACAGGACTGGACCCAGTACTGACCCCTGGGGAACTCCACTAACTACAGGCCTCCAACCAGACTCTGCACTGTTGATCACAACCCTCTGAACCCTGCCATCCAGCCAGTTCAGGGTCCATCTCACTGTGCATTCATCCAGCCCACACTTTCTGAGCTTGCCTATGAGGATGTTGTGAGAGACGGGTGTCAAAAGCCTTGCTGAAGTCAAGGTAGACAACATCCACTGCTCTTCCCTTGTCTAGCCAGCCAGTCATACCATCATAGAAGGCTATCAGGTTGGTCCAGCATGATTTCCCCTTGGCAAACCCATGCTGATTGCTCCTGATAACCTACTTTTCCTCCACATGCTTTGAGGTGATGTCCAGAATAAGTTGTTCCTTCACCTTTCCAGGGATGGAGGTGAGGCTGACTGGCCTGTAGTTTCCTGGGTCATCCTTCTTGTCCTTTTTGAAGACTGAAGTGACATTGGCTTCCTTCCAGTCTTCAGGCACCTCTCCTGTTCTCCAAGACATGTCGAAGATGATGGAGAGTGGCTTAGCAATAACATCTGCCAACTCTCTCAGCACTCATGGGTTCATCCCATCAGGGCCCATGGATTTGTGGATGTCCACTTTGTCTAAACAATCTCTATCCTCTTCTTCCTCCACCAAGGGAAAGTCTTCCTTTTGCCGGACTTTCTTTCCTATCTCTAGGGTCTGGGATACCTGAGGGCCAGTCTTAGCAGTAAAAATGGAAGAAAGAAGGCATTCAGTAACTCTGCCTTCTTTGTATCATCTGTCACCATGGCACTCTCCTCATTCAGCAGTGGACCTACATTTTCCCCAACCTTCCTTTTGCTGCTGATATACTTGAAGAAGCCCTTCTTGTTGTCCTTGATGTCCCTGGCCAGATTTGCTTCCAAGTGGAGCTTGGCCTTCCTCACCACATCCCTGCATATTCTAACAGGCTCCTTATATTCCTCCCAGGTGGTCTGTCCCTTTTTCCACATTACATAAACACCCTTCTTCTACCCGAGTTCCTTACTCATCCATGATCGCCTCTCAACCCCTTTACTTGATTTCTTCCTCATAGGGCCCAATGCCTCTGTGCAGACCAGTTGAGATCATGGCAAACCGTGCTGAAGAAATGGTAAAAAATCACTTTTGGGCAAGCTCTGACTCACCAGTGATGCTGTGCTGTAGTTTAACATAGATGAGACAATCTGCCACATTCTGTGGAGATCTGCATACAGGGAAAGAAACATTCAAGGTGAAAGAGTGACTGGATGAAACAGAAAGTATATTATCCCAAGCCTATACATCAGGGAAGGCAGTGATATCTAAGGACAGTGATCTCATAGCAGTAAGACTAAAAAGGCTTAGAATACCTTGAAAATCTTAAGATAAATGTGCACACATAGAGCAATACAGAAATGCCATGCCCACTCAAAAATAAATTAAAATTAAAATCACTAGTATGAATTTTGGCCTCACTCTTTTTTAATTGAGAACTGGTATCAGTGCAGCACAAAGTGAAGAGCAGCTGAAGGCTTATCAAGGGAACATATTAAGACATGTAGAGTACCACTGGATTTCCTTGTTAGCCAGGTCACAGAAGGTACATCATGACATAAGGAGTCAGAGATTGAATCCCAAGCTGTGTTTAAGGATAACTTCTCTAGCAAACATATTTTGCCTTCTGCATAGCTGAAAAGCACCTGGTAAGCAGTGAGAAAGGCAGTTTCAAGCAACTTAAGTCCATTCTTCTGATCCTAGGTCATCTGGGGACTGTTTAGCCCTCTGTATAATTCAAATAAGCCTAAGGCTGTGCTTTCTGCCCTGTGCTGACATGTCTTCTTCAGAAAAGGTGGAGAGAGCAGGTGGTAGGGAGTAGACATAGCCCTGCTTGGATTCTCCTCTGTTTGGAACAGCAGAGCTGCAGGGCAGCTCCCCGCCTGCTTTTGTGCTGTTGAGGCATATGTTACAGTAAGTGTTGAGTCTGCTCTGCATGGAGCAATCAGTTAACTTCAGAGATTTATTTCTTTATTTTAGCATAAAAGACTTTTGAGGGCTTCTGATCTAGATGGGTCATGAGTCAACAAATGCTTTATTTATTCCAGTATCATACCATGTTGCTGCCCTGGGCTTCTTTCTGATCTTAGGCACTTTAAGGGGAGTTTGATAGCTGGGCAGCTTTCAAAATTGGCAACACAAACAAAAGAAAAAAACTAATGAAGGCACAGCATAGTCATTCAGCATAATTGACATCTGTAGCAGTTAACTGCTGGAGATGAGAAGTAAATAAATCTCTGTTTTATGACTATGCAGAGATTAGCAGCATTACAAAGCAGGGTCTGTTTCACATAATGGCCAAGGAACAGGCACAAATTGATTTTCATTTGCATTGTAAATAATTTTGCACTGCTTTCCATAGCTCTTGTAAGACAAGGAGTTGGGCTTGGTCCAAGATGCTTTCAACTTTTCTTTCTCCAATTACGTAGGTTTAAAGTGCAAAGAATGACTAACCCATCAAAAGGACTTTGCTTTAGTCTCTGACCAGAGACTCAACTCTGACCAACCATAGTAACAAAGTGTATTTATAAAATACATTTTGTTGGAGAAGTTCAGCGATGTCTTAGTAAATCAAGCAGAAAAGGCTTGCAATATGTTAACAGGCCCTTGCAGGAAGGAGAGAGCTAAGACAGTTGATTTTTCCTCTGCTATTTTTAAAGCATCAGTTGCACAAAGGAAAAAACTGTGTGCTTTTTACTTAGGCTGAACTTGACTTCCATTAGTATTGTAAAGTCAGTCACCGTACTGGTGCTGAAATAGAGGCACCTCAGCCATTGAAATCAATGGGAATCTGTTCATGTACACAAGTAGACGAGGTTGAAGGAGAATCAAGCACCATATGTCTCATCTATTATTCTCCCTCTCTAAATATAGCCCATGCTATTGCTCAGAAGCTACGTGATGTGTTTATGCTAGCTGGGCACCCTTCCAATCTGATGTCATCACATGGGACATCCTGCCTGCCACAGTGGAGGCCTTGTCCAGCCAGCTGCCCCTGCCATTCCCCTGCAAGTGTATCCTCCTGGAAGTGGGGGGCAGCTTTTGCTACCATACTCAGGATCTCTTCTCATGGTTCTGCTTTGCCTTCCTGAAACAATAATATTCTGAGGGACTTTGAAGTGTACTGGAAACCACTGGAATTGCTAGGAAAAAAGGCAGCCTGTTAGCTTCCCTCAGCCCAGATGTCAGGATGAGTTCATTATAAACTCCTTGCCCCCCTCACAGAAATTCCTGTCAGGAAGAGAAGTTGGAAAGGGGCCCAAGTAGCTCCTCCAAAGACTATTCACAGATTGGCAGCCCCAAGTGTTCACTACTTATAAATTAAGCCTATGAATCCATGTAGTTACTACAAATAATCCATGTGGGTGTCTTTCTATTTGTCTTTCATTTTGAGGGGCATTACAGGTATGTGTCACACCATAATTTTTTGGCCAAGCAGTCTTTTTTTTCAAGAGAACGTAATAACAACTTCACTCCAGAAGCTGGAATGCTAGAGAACAAAACTACTCCACTTAGGATTCTCATGCATCTGTGAAAACTGATTACCATAGTCATGGCTAGTGCTTCAGTAGAGTCTCCTGTTGTCAGGCAATCAACGTGTAACTAATTGTGCTAATCAGAAGAACAGTAGTAGAAAGTGGTTGGCTGCCCTTTGTTAGCTAAAGGCTTGCATGTTTGAGAGTAGGAGACATACTTAAATCATCACTAAATAGCTCAGTTTTTTACTTTTCAATCCAATGAGAAGCCTACAATATAAGATTCAAAAAGCCATCTGGAGAAGTATCTTGTGGAGACATTGTCTGACATGAGACACAATCTCATGTATACAGTATGTGTATTTGGTCTCACATAAAATTGTTAATTTACATAACATTACTTTTTAAAATTTAGAAATACCCTTTCTTTCTGGCAGTATAATTAAAATATGTATTTTAAAACAAAGCAACCAACTATTCTTAAATCAGAAATGTCCATGTCTGACAAAGTGTAAATAGCTCTTGATGAAATCCTTGATCCTGCATTTATCCTCAATTTCCTGTATCCTAGATATCCTGTATTTATCATAGATGCCTTTTACACACTGGAACAGGATCTTTTGTTGTACTTTTTGTTAAAAGTTGGGGAATAAGAGAATTCTGAGAATGAATTGTCTAGTTCTAGTTTAGTTATGTTTGGAGTAGGAGGAATTTCCCTACCATGACTTCAATGCAGTAAGATCTATCATGTTTCACTTGAGAAAACTCAATGAACAAACACAGGCTTTAGCAACATCTAGTGTTTCAAGTGTAGTGCTGTGATCTCAGTTTGCTCCAGAAGGATGTTGTGGCTGCAGTGAAACCCTGTAGGCAATCATATGAGCCACCAAAAAAAGCAGAAAAGTGAGAGTGGAATATTAAAATTGTGGGGAATATGCCCTTGCATTGTAGAGGGAGTTGTGTAATTTATACTGAAAAGCAAAAAACTGAAGGAACTAGAGGTGGCATTATGTTTTCAGATGTGAAGAGTTGCAAAATCAAGCAATTCTTACAAATGTGTGGCTAAAGATCATCATATTTTCAGAATAAGTACGTTAAAAATAGGTCTTAATAGTTCTCACTGCAGCATGGCTAAGGAAAACGGAGAGAAAACTAGTGGTCTTTACTGAGAGAGAATTAGTGGCCCAGGACAAGAGAGAGAAAAGAAAAAAGAAAAAAAAAAGTGGAAATGAATGCACATACTTGCCACTTTCATCCAGGACTGTACTGAGGAGAAGAAACTCTCAATATTGCAAATGTCCTTAGGGGTGATGGGTTTTGGCCTGATAGAGTGCCACAAAGCAAATGACTTTGAAAGAACTCTCCAAAGGGTAGACTCTACTTTGATGAATCATCAACATAATGTATCCAGTATATTGACTGATTTTAGTGTGTATACACCACCAGTAGTGAGAGAGCTCATTATCATGGGATTTGAGAATGCTCTACTCTGACATATACTGTGATACTCTTACCTGCTTCCTCTAAGCCTCCCTTCTATTCCATGAGCACTAACCCTTCAGCATGTGGCATTGTTGCCATCCCATTGCATTTTCATAAGCACAACAAAGAGTAGGAATGCTTTTCACGCAGAGTGCAAGTCAGCTTTCAGAGTTTTTCATTCTCACTTTCGTGCCTGCCAGCACTTTTCTTCCTTTTTTTTTTTTTTCCCCCACTCCTTTCCTGTTATTCCTTTTTTTCACACAGCCTGTGCACTAATCACTATTCATTGTACACAGGAAGTCTGGGAGACTACAAGTGGATCACTCAGGTGAGCACAGTCAGTCTTACCTGAACACTTTGTCTGCAAGTGTCTTGACATCCTTGTAAATTAAAAGCAGGATTCATCCTGTTACAGGTTGAAGAGTTATGGCTGACAATAATCGCTACACAGGATGTACACACCTAATCAATCAATCCCTCAGCTTGTTGACAAAAATGGTAGGTATGGTAATTTACTGTTTAAATATTCTGAAATGAGCTGGTGGTTTCAGCAACTCCTAGTCAGCAGGTCTTGTATCACACACATGAACAAAATGTCACAATTGCTTCTAATTGGCAACCTTGCTGACAATCTCAGCAAAGGCTCCAGGTAACATGGGCAGAGAAACTTGATTGTTCACTTATCACAAGAATGTGATATCTTGGTAGAGATATGTGGAAAGCTGTCAGTGCTGTCACCCATGCTAGTCTTCACCTGTGCTTAAAAATCTTCAACTTCCAAACTGATTAGTGGGTCTAGAATCAGCGAGAGGAGGTGACAAGAGAGGAGAAAAATGTTTAAATTAGTTACCGTGCACGTAAATCTTATGTGTAAAGTTCATTTATATACTTGAGCATTGCTTGTTTTTAGCAGAACACAGTATGCAGTGTGAATTAAATTTTTAAGCTTGAACACTAAACTGGAATAGCCTATATGTATATATATATACAGCTACACAGTCACTAAGTGTTTAGGGGCAATGAGTGCTGCACAATTCTAGAAGTCCAGCTGTTTACTTCACCACATTTGAAAATATCAACTAGGAATGACAGCATACCAGTTTTGGCAGCTAACCACATCACTAGATTCAGGTGGGAATGCAAGATCTGATTCAAAGGCCTTTGAATCTTGGATCAGGCCTCAGTCCCAGGGAAACTAACTTGGTATAGCACCTTCTTCTGCCATACTCAGCATTTAAATTAAACTAGCTTAAACTTGCTTGGGCTTGGTAAGAATCCACTCACTGATCCAGATCTTGCATCCACTTATACACTGCCTCTCAATTTGGCCACTGAGTCAAAAGTAGATGCTATCTTTTTTTACTTTCCTACCTTCTGGGATACAGAAAAGACTCCAACAGAAAAGCAATATAAGAGAGCATGTAAGTTAAACTAGCAGGTAACTCTCAAAGATCCAAAGCAGACAAACTTGTCTTTCTGGAAAGTGCAGCCTTCTTTTTCTTTTTCTTTTCTTTTCTTTTCTTTTCTTTTCTTTTTCCTTTTCTTTTTTCTTTTCTTTTCTTTTCTTTTTTTTCTTTTCTCTTTCCTTTCCTTTCCTTTCCTTTTCTTTTCTTTTTTCTTTTCTTTTCTTTTTTCCCTTCCCTTTCCTTTCCTTTCCTTTCCTTTCCTTTCCTTTCCTTTCCTTTCCTTTCCTTTCCTTTCCTTTCCTTTCCTTTCCTTTCCTTTCCTTTCCTTTCCTTTCCTTTCCTTTCCTTTTCCTTTTGTCTTTTCTCTTTTCTCTTCTCTTTTCTCATAACATCTCATCAGATTGGAAGCAGGGAAGACTGATGACAACTTTTGAATAGCTTAGGAAATGTCTGGTGATGCTATCAGTAAGCTTTCACGACTGGTATACAGTAAGACTGAAATAATCGCATTGATTCTACACATTTTGTGTAACATGCTGAAATAGTTTTCATTTCCTGTCAGCATGAAGAAGGGAATGTGGGGGGAAAGGAGAGGAGGGAACGCTGACTCAGGGCTGTTTGCTCCAGCAGTAGAACATGACTCTCTGAAGACTTAGTTTAATATGCTCCCATGGCATAGAAGGCTCTTTGTTTATTGTTCCATTTGCCTGTGGATTACCCTAGAAGCAAAGTATTAATAAATGACAGCACAAAAATCATAGCTAAGAAACTTTAAAGGAGTTATAATTTATTTTCAAAATGCACAGCAACATGCTGAGTTATTTATTCACACATATTGTCTATTATTTTATTACATTGTGATGTGCTCTGAAGTGAGGAGATATTTATCTAGTGGTGGAGCGAACAGTTAACTCATCATAATTCTACTTCTGAACAGGCTGTGGATCAAGTGTGATATTTAGACTTTTCTTGAACTTAATAAATTATCTCTCTGAGAATTGTGTGAAGTCATCTGGCCTCTTCTCTCTTTGAATTCTGTATTCCAGAGACTGAAAGATTGGTGAAATTGGTAGCTTTGTGGTATCTTAACCACTTTAAAGCAAAAATATCACTGTTTTTGTTTATTTTGACATTTAGGCTTATTACTAAAATTAGAGAACTTTAATTCAAAACAAATCGCTGTCATCTATGATGGATTATACCTTCTTTTCACTGTTCCTGTAAGTGAAACAGTGCTGGCATGAAGTTCAAAGACAAAGTTCAAATGGCAAGTTACAGTTACAAGACTGGAGTCTGTTTCTTAAAAATTAGAAGCAAAAAAAAACCCCAACAAAACAACACCTCAAAACACAAAATACAATATGACTTACAAGATAAACAGCCCTACCATGAAGTTAATTGAGAGTACCTGGCAACTATTTTTCTTAATTCTAAGACAGGTGCTTCAGGATAGGATAATAATTTGTCACAGTAATGGAGTCACACAGACTATCTCCTTCTTCTCTTATATACAATACTGATTTTCACATAATGTATTTATTGGAGAGGTCTACTTCAAAATCAATGGCAGAACGGGACCTGACATCTCTGTGGCAGTAGCCAAGAAGATCAGTCTCTTAATATCCAGACTCAGATTCCAGTTCTGGAAAACAAGATGTTGCTAAAGCAAGTAAAGGAAATATCATTACAAGTAAGCAGTGCTACACATTAAGAATGTATAACTCATTGAATCAAATTACCTTTATTTTTCCACTATATCCACAGCACAAATGGCTTTGCTGGTGGACATTATCAAATGAATATGACCTGGATGAATATTATAACTAAAATCAAATTAATATTATTACTATGAAATTAAATATTATCAGTGTGTGCTTAGAAAAGGAAATCCATAGTTATCATTGAAAATGCACATATTTAACTAAATGGTTACCAAATTAGGGCCAAATTGTAACACTCCACCTTATGCAGAACAGTAATGAATCCCAAAGGAGTCTTGTTGAAAGGAGTGAGGTGATTTGAAGTAAGAGAAATGTGATTAAGGACATGAGTGTCATTAAGACTCAGTGCAACTAAGGACAACAGAACACAGAACTCCCACTATCAGATGTCTCAAGATTGATTTTTTTTTTTTTACCACAAACATATGACAGCATTGTACCGTTTGCCTTTGCACCATCTGCATTTCCTGTTTTGAACTCTGAGTCTATATAGTATTATTTATTGTACAGGAACAGCTAAACAAAACTGAATATGCGTCACTGCTCTTTGGTTTCATTGCTGCTGAGGATGTTCGAAACTCAGCTAAGTCTGTGTGCATGGGTGAGTGCATGTGATGGAGAAAGAAGGATGCCATGAAGATTTGGAAAAATTCCACATTATTTTCAGTGAGATCTTAAAAAATGCTTAAGTATTTTAACTTTACAAATAATGACAGAATTTAATGACTGCGTACACAAAGGCTACTGATTCATTCATACTAGTATTACAAACCCATCTCTTTAACTATTAGAGGAATTATTCAGACTGAAAAGCTGTAGCACATTTTCTTGGTCCTACACAATTCGGGAACATGTGCAGGGCCCTGAATAGTAGGGAAACACACAGAAATTTATGGATAATTCTGAGTGTCCAAACTGACACAGATAACCTTGGCCTTCAAGAAGTGAGTAAAGTCCTTAATAAAAGAAGCACAACATAATTTATCACAAAGGGAAACAAGACACAAACTTCTAACAACATGAAACTTTTATGAATCAGCATGCACAATGCTGGTTTACATAAATATAAAGCAAAAGAACAAATTATTTTAAAATTATGGTGCAAAATGAGTGACATGCCCTGTCCTTAGCTATGAAGAGTTATGTTTCTTAACATAGCTGTCACTAGCAAGTTTGCCATTATAGATAAATATCCTCCTTATCGTTTTTAATACCAAAATAATACTGACAACTTGTTGGTCTGAGACTTAAATATTTATCTGAGAGAATGGAAGATAGTAAAGATCTTTTCTGCTCCTAGCACGGTGTTGCAAAGCACATTTTCCTTGGCACATGACAGGGCAAAAGTAGTAGTCATTGTGATCATAGTTATGTCCAACCCTACTACACCTACACTAGTTGAAGAATCGAAGGGAGAAGCCGCTGTCCAACAGAATAGCCTTGTACAAATTACAATGTGCTCCAAGGAATGTCAATAAAAGAAAATAAAATCTGAGATGATGTGGGGTCAAATTAACCCCCATGCAATGTCATATGTCTAAAATCCAAGGACCCAAAACATGATGAGATGGGTTTGAAAACTGACATATTAAAAACTCTCCAAGTATTCATTTTTAATATTTGCCTTGCAATTTGGGGCATTTAGGGGTTTACTTGTCTGTATTTTTTTTCATCATCCCTAAAGAATATATAACTTACAAAACCAGAATCCATGAGTATCACATAATGGACAGATCTGGGATATAGAAATTCTGAAAAATATGAACATGCTAGGATCACAAATGCTGAATGTGACAGCTGGTTGATTTCTCTGTTAATGAATATAATGGTTCCAGCTGGGATGGAGCTAGTTTTCTTCATAACAGCCCATATGGTGCTGTGTTTTGGCTTTGTGTCTAAACCAACATTGGTAACACACCAGTGTTTGGCTATTGCTGAGCAATGCTTACATAGCATCAAGGTTTTGTTTTTCCTGCTCTGCACCCCCAAGTGAGTAGGGCAAGAGGTGAGGAGAGGCTATGAGGGGACACAGCCAGCATATGTGACTCAAAATGACCAAAGGGATATTCCATACTGTATAATGTTGAGTAGGCGGATACTTAGCTGCAGGTTGGTGTCAACCCACCACAATGAGCTAACAGGCTTTGATACTGAACTTAATTTTGGAAAGCAAGAAGTACCTTATAAAAGACTTGGTTGTAGGAGATAACACTGGACTGAAGCGATTGAATCAGATCTCTTCAGATTATGTGACATAAAAAAAAATTTCAGTTTTATAGGAAGCAATTTTGAGCAACTGGGTACAAATAGGTGAGACTGAGTAGGAAAAGCAGCTTATGTATTTGAGTACAAGCAGAATCACATGAGGTCTGAGTGGCCCTGCTACACAGAACCAGACTTCCAAGCCAGGAGAAAAATATTGCTAGGAATGGGCTACAGAGCTACTAAAATGAATAAATATATCAGACAGGATGTTAAGACAACAAACAGAACTGAAGCACAAGAAGAGTGTGATAAGCTAAGAGGGCTCTGTCTTGAAAGTTAGGGAGAAAAAAAGAAATTCAGTTAAAAGGCTAATTAAGTTTTACCTTTGAAAGATAAGAAAAACAAATGCTAATGTTGTCTTCATCAGCTATGCAAGTCAGGAACAAGGAGAGAAAGACAGGCTGAGAAGGATGATTAAAGATGAATAAGGGAATGTCCTATGTACTAAATTAACACCTTAGTTTTCAGTAGAAACAAAGATTATGAGGGTAATGGCAGGGTACCTAACCAGGAATGACAGCAGGAATGGTAATTTAATTAGTACATTCAAAGTAAAAGCAGAGTTTGGGCTGCTGACTGTGGTGAAATGAAGGCAGCAGGAAAGGGAGGGAAAAAGGGACCAGCTAAAACAGTAAAAGAAGGACACATGAAATTGCAAGTTCAGTAGCAGGCTTTTCTAATGACTCTATCAGTTTGGGAATGTGTGATGTGAAGATGAGAGAACCTGCCCTCTGACTGGAGATAGAACATCTAATTACAGAAAGTTCTTGGGGAAGGAATGGGCAAAGTGATATAGGTGGCTGCATTTCCATCAGTTTAATCACCTCTACAGGAGGCAAAAACTAAGGAGAAGGCTAAGTGGGCATATATTGCAAAGGAAGTCCCCAAGATGAAATTATCACCAGTGGCATTGCACACCTACCAGTACTAGGACTGACCCTGCACAGTGTTGTCATTAGTGAGAGAACAAGGTCCATGAGATTCTAGCTGACTGCCAAATGAAGATACTGCTGAGGACTAAGTTACTACACAGAAAGCATGACCTCTAAGACCTCTAAGACAGAGCAGCAACAACAGGCTTACATAGTACAAAGCACACAGGCATCCACTTAGTGCTGACAAAAGCATTTTCTAAAAACTGGATGTTTATCAGCTGGAGGTGAAAGAGAAGCATAAGAAATGAGATAAAACAGTCAATCAAGGGATGATGGGGTGCTTGCCAGTGTGACATGGCTATAGAGAGAAACAAGTCCTGACTATCATTTTCACTGAATATGAGGACATGCTGCTGCCTTCTACATTATACAAGGCATTGGTATGAACTGGGGTAGAATTTTTTATATACTTCTAGTCATTTGTATTCACAGAAATGTATTTTAAACCAGACTGGAGACAGAAAAGGGCTACTGGAATGATACAGATAATGAAGAATCCATCCTATGGGAGGCACAGAAACCTTGTAAAGGGCTATTTCAAACAGATAGGTAGATAGATAGATAGATAGATAGATAGAGAGATAGATAGATAGATAGATAGATAGATAGATAGATAGATGAGTAAAAACTAGAATACTAAGTTTCTAATCACAAGCACTGTGAAGTTATTTTTCAAACAACAGGGATGAGAAAAGAAGATCCAGACAGACTATGGAAACTTATTGAAGAGCTTTGTGTGACAGTAAAGGATGAATTTAGACATAGAAATTGCATCAGTCAAGTTAGTATCTTCCTACCAAGTTCTTGACAAAAGCAAAATTGCTTTATTTTTGAGGAGGAGACATATACCATTTTTGTGCAATAGTACCACTAAGATCAAAAGCTCTAGTACTTCAGGGCATTTAAGCACTGTGTCACATTCAGTCAATATCAATACTTTTCCAATGTACTTTTCCACTTCAGATCTGGGGCTAGGACAGGCAAAGAGAAGGTACGTGCATCCATACCACCCCTGGGAGCAACACACCATCTGTGGGACATGCAGGAAAGATAAAAGGGATCAACCTGAGTTGTGAAGTCAATGCACACAACTGAATTTGTGTTCAGCCACTATATAGACACGCTAACTCAGAAAGAAAGTGCCTTAATCTGAGGTAATTTAATTCACCACTAGATCTGAAAGCACTTTAAGCATACCAACTTTATACTCTTTGCTATTTATCTTTGCTTTCCTGAGCATCTTTGCATCCTGTGTATGACAAACCTTCCTTGGCCTTCCAGGAATATTTCTGTGACCATCTGAAAGATATGCATCTTTCTTCCCACTCTGTATCAGCTGTGTTCTGTCTGCCCACTTTTTGACAAGGCAGAGCAAGAGGTCTTAGATCTCCCCCAGATCTGTCTTTCAGCAGAAGGAGAAACAGGCATGTTTTTCCTGCTCTTCGTCCTGCCTTTACATTCAAGACACGTTGCAGGGAGTTCTTCTGTGGCTGCCGCAGTGGAAAGAGTATGTCACTGAATACATTTCTATCACAGTCTCTTGATAAGTATTACAACTTGGCTGTCTTTTGATTCACTTTTTTGCTAACCATTCTTCACGTTCAGTGCAAATGCTTATCCAAATTGCTTATTTTAAATGTTTAAATGTTTAAAACTCATGAGTCAAGCTCTTCAGACATGTTATGGGATTTAAGGCAAGCTGAAAAGCAAAAGAAGAACTTGGAGCTGTTTGCCTTTAGTTTCAAAGCCTCCAGAATTAATTCGGACACAACAACAAGCCATGAAAGCTAGAGCTCTAGTTCTGCCATTCTCCTCTTTTTAATAAAAACCAAGTCTTGTTTAATCACTTGCCTAGAGGAATAGACACTTTCAAATATGGCATCATGTACTGCAAGTTTTCTGGATCAAACTGCAAAAGATAGTGCTGCCAATTTAATAATTCTGACATTTTCAGATTGAAGAGCAAATGCACAAAGCAGAAGCTGCTCAGTCACCCTCGTGCCCCTACAGTGTAACAGGTAAAGGAGTAAAAGCAACTTGCTTAAGCAGACAGCCTCCAGGGGAGCAAAGCAAAGCCACCTCCACACCCTTTTCCTTCCTACCTTGGCGGCTGACTGAAGGCTACATAAAGAGAATGGGGGTAGCCAGTTTTAAGCTTGCACACTTCAAAGCTATTCTGTTCATCTGTGATTTCAACTACTGCTTCTGTGGGTTGGTATCAATATGGACAAGCAGCACACATTTCCCTGTAATGGCAACCTCTTGTAAAGGCAAGGTAAAGAGGGGAGATAGAAATTTGTCTTCCACTGTGTAGGCAAAGCTTTTTACTTTTTCATTGATGGAAATTCATCCCTCTTTGAAAGTATTTATGGTGCTATACATATATTGGGATTATATTTCCAGTATAAATGAGACATGTCTCAGGTTAACTTTAACCCAATCTCTGAACTAGGTTCCCCATGAGACGAATGTTGTAACATTATCCAAACCAAATTTCTAAAATTCTTGGACCTTTCCACAGAGACTTGAAGCAGATTTTATTTTAAAACTGTAAAATCAATAAATTGGGTATTCCGTTTGTTGATGAACAGTGGCATTGATGCAGACTGAGCAACCTGGTATCAGCTAAATATGGAGCTATAAATAAGAGACACTTCTTCTGTTAAAACACATTTTACATTCAAATATTTCTATTGCCTACTGAATCTGTTTGGAGAAGATCTATGAAATCTATCAACAACAAATTGGTGTCAAACTACAGCATCTGAACCCAATTTTGTATACACCATCACTGAGGACCAAGTGAGTGTCCTGTCACTAGTTCCTTTCATTCTTCTTTGTGAATTGGCCTACCTGTTGGTAATGGATAATGGTTATTCTGACGTGGCTATATCTGCCAGTAACTGGATAAAGGCCAGTCTCACACAAGTCACCTTAGTATTCCTTTTGGGTAATAACTTCTGATTTGAGCAAGTCTGAAATTAGATAGTAGTTAAAGGATACCAGATCAGGACAGTTATTCAAACATATACATTCCTTTAAGCAGGAAATTTTTAGAATTAATTATGTCTACAGAATATCATCTTAAAAGCACATTTGCTGTGAAAAACAAAGAGACTCTCATCTTTGTAGTTAAATTAGGGATAACAGATTAAATATTTTGCTTACTGTTTTATTCACTATTAGAAAGAGGGTATGACTATTTTAGCTACACTCATCTGTTCAACAAATTCCCTCAAATAAGTTTTACAACAAATGAAAAATGGTAACAGTGGATATTTTCAACCCAAATTGAAAGTAAGGTAGTTCTCAAAAAAAAAAAAAAAAAGTTTCAGTGTCTGCAGTGAAAAAAGGTGAAATTCAGCCATGACAAAGTACTTGACAGTAGCTGTTAATCCGCATATATGAACAATATGACCTGTCCAGCCAATCAATATGAGTAATTTAGGACTAGCTAAATAATGAGCAATGACCCGTGAAACATGAAAACACTGGTTTTATTGCTGCACTTGTAGGAAGTGTAGAGTTTTAGTGAGCCAAAATACATATCTGTGAGGAAAAAAAAAAGGTTTAGCTATCAAAGAGTAAGTTCTTCAGTTTTGCTAATACAAATGCTTTAAATCTTAAAGGTATTGTGTGGGATTTTTTTTCCCTAAAAAGACCTCTCTGCAGAATGATTTTCAGTGACTATATTAACTGGTTTCAGTTTTCTTGAGAACAAATATGGTTGTAAGATTGATCTTTGCTAGGTCAGTAATATAATTTTAACTATGTAGCTGACTTACCTTAATTTTTATTATATTCAGTTAAATTCCTGGACTTACTTCTATTTCAGTTTTATCCAGCAAAGGTACAGAAAAACAGTTTTATACTATTTAGGTATCCTTATGCAAGTATCCATCCTTCTCTCTGTGTCATTCTCAGATTTGAACGGTTGAATTTTCAGAATTAGGAGCAAAGGTTAATTAAAACAAATTTATAATGCCAAAACTGAAACATAGGGAGGCAAAAGTATTATCAAGTTTTAGAAATGCAGATTGGCTTTGCGTGACTTCAGCAAATAAACACTTAGGAATTTAAATATAAGATTTCACAAAGTTGTAATGTTAATTCATGCTAAATGTCTAGGAAGCTGTTTTCTTTCCCTTGGAAAACAAAGATAGTGTTGTAAGCACCTATGACTAATAAGGATCATTTACATTTGTTTCTAAGTTTTTGGCTATTGAATTGCAAATGCTTTGGGGATTTGTAAGAACAGGGAATAGAGTGTAAAACCTACTGCTTCACAGATTAAGATGGGAGGGATTTAAGCTTTGCCATCTAATGCCTCCAGGTAGAGAAAGAGCAACTGTTACTCACCAGCCATTGACCAACAGGTTTAGCATCACGTGGGTCGGGATTGGCTGGAATCTCACCAGCATGTGGGAGGATGAGCAACAATGGCAGAACGTTCAGGTTTACATTTGCAGAAGATTGCCTAAGAACGTATGGGATGTCTGAAAGAGATAAGAGGAAAAAACTAACTAGAGACAGCTAGACTTTCCCATTTTTGACTCTTTACCCACCAAAATGGCTGCATATGTTCTACTGTCCATTTTCAATACAATAAACAATTTGTTTATTTGAGAGAAGACAAATACATTCCTATTCTAGCCCCAGTTTGACTCTAAATGTTCCCTAAGTTCACAGCCAAGGAACACATTTTTTAAAATCCTCCTTATGTTTATGTGTGGTTTACATTACCATTTGTAAAATACATTACATCATGCTACTTGCTTTATTTTGAAATTTCAAGACCTTTCTATGGCTTTCCACACCCTAGAAATTTCGCATATAAATTATAGGAAAAAAAGCCAATCTTCTCATTTTCCTGTTTAGTGTTCCAAAGAAAACAGTAAGGAAGAAAGTTGCCAATCGCTAATGTAAACTTCCACACCAGCTCATCCTAATTATCTCAGCTGGTAGACCTGTACCCAAAAATGGCAAATACTTGCAACTGAAAATACGATTTGTCTAAAATGTTCTAACTTGTGTAGATTAAAGTTAGGTGCCAAGGGAATCTTATTTGAATTACAATAAAGTCCCCATGCCTAGTTTTTCCTATTGGTTAGATCTTTGTGGCTCTCAGCTTTGACTCTGAATTGATTATTGAAAGCCTTCAAAAAGAGCGAGCAGGTGTATTTTCTGTTTTTGTTTCTCTTTTTTGAAGGAGCAAAAGCAATGTGTCTCTTCATTGGGTCTTATAATAAGGCACACATAAGATCAGAGAGCTGTAGTTTGGAAAGGGAACAGGAAACCCCATATCTCAGATGAAAATATGGAGTGATACTGCACCCCAAATAACACAGTTGCTACACTGGTATTCAGGACTTCGTAAACCAACGATGATGTGGGATCATCCTACTCCAGAGGAACCTTGCTCCATCCACTGATTATGTGCAGGACTTAAGTGCATGCCTGGCACGTGAATATGACACGCAATTAGAATTTTTACAAACATTTAGATTTGGACAGTCCACTGGAAAAATTCCCAGGCCTCCTATCTGTACCTTTACATGCCTGAATATTTTCAAAACTCTGAATCTGAATGCCAAATTCGATTACCTACATTACTTGAAAGCCTGACTTTCATATTTGTCACATAATAAGAGGTGGGCACTTTTTAAAATGTGGCTTTTTTTTTTCTCAGAGGCTTGAATTTAAGCTTAACTATCTGAGTTTGCAAATATTGCAGTCTGGTCTGTAGACACACATTCACACATGCTCATTAGGGAGCATGCTTTTGTTTAGGGTGTAGATATTGTGCAGTGTCATATTATGTAAAAGTTGCCTTACTGGTTTGTCTACAGACAAAGCTTGTGATGATCATACAGATTTTTTTCTGTTTTAAACAATCATGGCACACTCAATGAAGTATTAAAAGTACAGCACAACAAAAGTGAAAACAAATTACAGTAATAGTGTTAATGTCATACCTCAGTTTTATTGCTATAATTAAAATCCCTTTAAAACATGCCTGTTCCTTAAACATTTCTATTTCTGTTCTCCGCATATTAGTGTAATTTCAGGGAGACAAGTCATGGCTCTTAGGGGAACGATTTGTCACCTCCACTGTGACGCTGAGCATGGCGAGTGGTGATTGCTGCAGAAGAGTCAAGGGACTGTATGGGGGAGCACATAGCCAGCTGAATTAGAGCTTTTTGAAAAGTCTCACTTAAGACCATGGGCAGCTGCACTGGATGCTATGGTGGTATTGGTAAAGGAGGTAACTTCCAGTAATTTCTCTCCAACTGCTTTTAAGTGGTGTTTTCGTGTAGTTTACTAATTCCCCAGCCCCTGGAGGAGAAACACATAAGTGTTCCTTAGTCCACTTGTGCCAAAATGAGCCCAGTTAGCTCAAATAACTGGTATGTTACATATTTTTGCTCTGGCTCACATTGACTAAGGTGAATTACTCCTAGTAAGTGCAGTTCCCCTAACTGATGTAATAGTGTTTTCAATCACAAGCAACTACTGCAGGAAGAAGCTATGTCTTGAATGGGGCACATAGAGACAGTCTAAGTGTTTACTTAATATTATCATTTATTAGTAAAAAAATGCTATTAGTTCAGAATTTAGAGAGAAAAAGGCAAATGAGCACCACATTTATTGTCATAAATTAAATATTTCTAATGGAACTTGCGATTGTATTAATACCGCTTTTTTTTCTCTAAGAAATACAGCTCTACATCTATCCTCTCTAAATACAGCACTTGAGTTAGTGGAGGTATTGCCATATAAAAATGGTGCAAAATCAGAACTCTGCTAATATAATCCCTCTATCACTATAGTAATGTTCCAGCTAATGCTTAAAGACCTATTAGAAAACCAAGAGCTAGCTATTTATTTAAAGACTGCTTATAGCAAGTGCCTTAGTATTATCTACCAGTTGGACTGGAAATATCGCTAATGAAGTTGAGTAAAGAGAATAATTTCTTTTTCTGTTTTAATTGTAGTCAATAAGTCTACATTCTTCTGCCAGCTACAGAGCAGATAAAAAATTAGACATTCCCTTCCCACCCTATTACACTCCTCAAAGAGATGGAAATATTCCTCCTCTTTCAGTAATTTTAAATTCAATTCAAAATTCAATTCAGTTCAATTTCAATACCTTCACATAAAGAATGCAGAATGTACGTTGGACACAGTAATATATACATATGTACATCTTTCAATCAGATTATCTTGGCATATTCTCCTTTAATTGGTTGGTTAACTCCTTGAATCTCTTCCTGCTTTGCATACCTCCTGGGCTGTCAGAGCTAAGATGTATCTATTATACTTTACCTGTTTACACTCTCTCCTCTAAGTAGCTTCTGAGGCTTGGTATGTATTTGTTCTGGTTTATTTAATGTTTTGAAAACCATAAATTTCATATATGACTCAAAGATTAGTTAAGTGTCTTGCCTTCCAAATTAATAAAGGTGTTTTGTTATTTATTGTTCTCTGTAGACATTAAATAGTGGTCTGGCCCACTGAAGTGCTATGCTTGCTTTGATTCACTCTGACAGACAAGAATAGTCACTTGCAGCTGGCAGTCTTTAGGTTTGATGAAAGTGTCACACAGGGGTTAAAGATATGCTGGAATCAATTTACTTAGATTAGATTTAACAAAGGAAACAGGTATGGTATGGAGTAAAGCATATATCTTTCATGCATAGGCCAGAAGTGTACCATGCAGGATAAGAGAGGAATTAGGTGAACACTTTGGTCCAGATGGCACTGGAATAAGTGTGAAGAGAAGACAGTGAAAAACTGTTGATCATTTGTCATAGAATAAATGTTCAGAAGAAGAAAAAAAAATGCTACTGACCATTACTAACCATGGAAAATAATACAGTTAGAATTTTGTTTTCAGAGGGAGACTATAAAGGCTAACAGTTCATGTGGAAAATATCTGTTTTCAGAAGACATCTGTCCCTAGTGTCGACCAGGAAGTTCACAGAGGTCACAGAATGGCTGAGGTTGGAAGGAACCTCTGGAGGTCATTTGTTTCAACCCCCCTGCTCAAGCAGGACCACCTAGAGCTGGTTGCCCAGGACCATGTTCACATGGCTTTTTAATATTTCCAAGAAGACAGATTCCATAACCTCCTGGGCAACCTGTGCCAGTGTTCAGTCACCCTTGCAGTAAAAATATGTTTCCTGATACTCAGAGGAAACCTCCTGTGTTTCAGTTAGTGCTCATTGCCTCTGGTTCTGCCACTGGGCACCACTGAGCCTGGTTCCTTGGAGCCTTGCTCCAACCCCTTTGCACTTTCCCTTCAGATATTTATATACATGGATAAGATTCCCTCTGAGCCTTCTGTTCTCCAGGCTGAACAGTCCCAGCTCTCTCAGCCTTTCCTCATAGGAGAGATGCTCCAGTCCCTTCATCATCTTTGTGGGCCTCTGCTGGACTCTTTCTGGTATGGAGCCCACAACTGGACACAGTACCGCAGGTGTGGCCTCACCAGTACTGAGTAGAGGGGATGGATCACCTCCATCAACCTACTGGCACTACTTGGCCTAAGACAGCCCGGGATACCATTAGCTTTCTTTGCCACAAGCATACATCACTGGCTCATGTCCAACTTGGTGTCCACCATGAGCCACAGGTCCTTTTCTATCAAGCTGCTTTCCAGCTGGGTGGTCCCCAGCATATACTGGTGCATGGGTTTGTTCCTCACCAGATGCAGGACTTTGCACTTCTCCTTGTTGAATTTCATGAGGTTCTTGTCAGCCCATTTTCCCAGCTTGTAAAGGTCCCTCTTCACGGCAGCAAAACTCTCTGGTGTATCAGACACGCCTCTCAGTTTTGTGTCATCGGCAAACTTTTTGCCACATGATTCAAGTCATTAATGAAGTTGTTAAACAGGACTGGACCCAGTATGGACCTCTGGGGTACCCTGCTAGTTACTGCCCTCCAACTGGACTTCAAGCCTCTAATCACCATGCTCTGGGCCTGGCCATTTGTACAGTGTTCAATCCGCCTCGCTGGCTGCTAATCCAGCCCCTACTCCCACAGCTTACTATGAGGATAGTAAGGGAGACAGTGTTGAAAGCCTTACTGAATCCAGGTAGAAAATACACACTGCTGTCACTTCATCTACC
The DNA here is from genome assembly GCF_036013445.1 of Caloenas nicobarica. Taxonomy (NCBI): domain Eukaryota; kingdom Metazoa; phylum Chordata; class Aves; order Columbiformes; family Columbidae; genus Caloenas; species Caloenas nicobarica. The sequence continues at coordinate 62,626,073 of NC_088246.1, read as the reverse complement.
AGGCCAGTCATTTCATTGTAGAAGGTTATCAGGTTGGTCAAGCATGACTTTTGTCCTTGATGAAGCCATGCTGACTACTCCTAACAAATGTTTTGTCCTTCATGGGCCTGGAAATGGTTTCCAGGATCAGCTGCTTCAACACCTTCCCAGAGCTCGAGGTGAGACTGACTGGTTTGTAATTCCTTAGGTCCTCTTGCTCACCCTTCTTGAAGATAGGAGTCATATTTGCTTTTTTCCAGCACTCAGACACCTCTCCCAATTGCCACAATCAATCGATCTCAGTCCCCGAGGTCAGCTGATCGGATCCAGCTTGGCCGGAGCCATTTCAGCGGATCCTGAGGTACAGGAGGGTTTTGCAGTTCCTCAGGTTTCGATTTCGCAGCCCAGAAGCCCCCGGCAGCCCTTGCGAGAGCGGCTGACGTGGCGTGGGCATTGCCACAGTGACGGCGATCACACCCCAGCCCCTCACCTTGAAAAAGCCTCCTAGAGGGCAGCGGCCCACCAGGCACTGGGAGGTGAGACCAGCGTGTGAAGCGGGTGAGCAGCACCCACACTGTGCTGCGGCAGCGGGTGTGGTAGCTGCTGCAGCAGGGTGCAGAGGTGCTGTCCCTCCTTGCTCCATAGACCATCTCACCTATTGGCAGTGTCCCAGACTGCTGCTAACCATGGTCCCCTCCAGACAGAGAGCTTGTCACCAAAAGACCGTGGTGGCACAGATGGAGCACCTGCCCCAAACTGTGGCTATTCAGGTGTCTGGCTGCAGGGAGTGCCAGAGGCTGCTGCTGCCGGGGGAGGGAGGCAGGCATTCCACCTGCGTGAGGTGTGAGCAGGTGCAAGATCTGCTCAGCATGGTCGCGAAACTTAAGGAGGAGGTTGAGACACTGAGGTCCATCAGGGAGTGTGAGAAGGAGATTGACTGGTGGAGTAACTCCCTGGTATGCCAGTCAGAAAGGCACCAGGGAGATACCCCCCAAAAGGTGATGGACCCCACGCCCTGTCAGGCAGAGGGGGGAGACCTGAGACAGCCCGTGCCCTGTCACTGCCAGGCAGAGGTAGGGGAACAAAAAAATTATGAGGGTTGGAAGCAAGTCCCAGTTTGGCATTATGGGCAACCCCCCTCCCTACCTGCCTTGCTTCCCCAGGTGCCCCTCCGTAATAGGTTTGAGGCCCTGGATCTTGAAGGAGAGGAAGGTGATGATGTGGTGCAAGGCCCAACTATGAGGTCACAAAGGAAGAGGCAGTTGACTCCACCCCTCAAGACTGCCTCTGATAAGAAAGAAAGAAGGGTAACTGTAGTAGGCGATTCCCTTCTGAGAGAGACAGAGGGACCAAGGTGCAGAGCTGACCCTCATCATAGGGAAGCGTGCAGTCCACCTGGAGCCCGGATCAGGGATATCACCAGGGCGCTCCCCAGCCTGGTGCACTCGACAGACTACGACCTGCTACTGATCTTCCAGACAGGTGGGGAGGAAGCTGCATCCCGTAGTCTGAGGGGAATGAAGAAAGACTTCAAGGCATTGGGACAAATGGTGAAAGAGTCTGGGGCTCAAGTAATTTTCTCTTCCCTCCTTCCATTTTTGGGTGACAATGTGGGAAGGAAAAGAAAAATTCAGTCCATAAATGATTGGCTACAAGACTGGTGCTACAGGCAGGGCTTTGGATTCTTTCATAACGGCTGGTTTTATAAGACACCAGTCCAGACAGTGATGTGTGGGAAAGGTTTATCTCACAGGGGCAAAAGGATGCTGGGACAGGAATTAGCAGGGCTCATTTGGAGAGCTTTAAACTAGATTCGAAGGGGGATGGGGTTGTAGCTGGGCTTGCACCAGTGGGGCAGCACTCTAGAAGTGATGAAGACTGGGAGGCCTCCCACCCCCCTAGGGTGAAATCGGTGTGCTCAGCTCGCTCCCTGAAATGCCTGTCCACCAATGCACACAGCATAGGGAATAAGCAGGAGGAGTTAGAAACCTGTGTTCAGTCAGGAGATTATAATCTGGTGGCAATTACAGAGACCTGGTGGGACAGCTCACATGACTGGAATGTGGTCATGGATGGCTGTGTCCTTCTCAGGAAAGACAGGCCAGCAAGGCGAGGTAGTGGAGTTGCTCTTTAGTGAGAGAGCAACTACAATGTATTGAGTACTGTCCAGGGCCAGATGAGGAGCGAGTTGAGAGTCTGTGGGTGAGAATTAAGGGGCAGGCTGGCATGGGTGATACTGTTGTGGGTGTCTATTACAGGCCACCAGATCAGGGTGAGGAAGTTGATGAGGCCTTCTACAGGCAGCTGAGAGCAGCCTCACAGTCACAGGCTCTGGTTGTCGTGGGGGATTTTAACTTCCCTGATGTTTGCTGGAAGGACCACTCAGCCAGCCAGCCACAGTCCAGGAGGTTCCTCCAGTGCACTGACGATAACTTTCTGATGCAAATGGTGGAGGAGCCAACTAGGAGAGGAGCGCTGCTGGATCTCATTCTCACTAACAAGGACGATCTGGTTGAAGCAGTAAAAGGTCGAGGGCTGCCTTGGCTGCAGTGACCATGAAAAGGTGGAGTTCAGGATGTCATGTGGCAGGAACAGAATACCAAGCAGAATTGCAACCCTGGACTTCAGCAGGGTGAACTTTGGCCTTTTCAAACAATTGCTAGGGGAAATCCCATGGGCAAGGCTGCTTGAAAGTAAAGGGGCCCAAGATAGTTGGTCAGCATTCAGGGACTGCTTCTACCAAGCTCAAGATCAGAGCATCCCGACACGTAGGAAGTCAAGGAGGGGAGCCAGGAGACCTGCTTGGTTAAACAGGGAACTGCTGGGTAAACTCAAGTGGAAGAGGAGAGTTTACAGATCATGGAAGGAGGGGCTGGCCACTTGGGAAGAATATAAGGCTGTTGTCAGAGGATGTAGGGAGGCAACTAGGAAAGCTAAGGCCTCCTTAGAATTAAACCTGGCGAGAGGGGTCAAGGACAACAGGAAGAGCTTTTTCAAATACATAGCAGATAAAACTAGGACTAGAGGCAATGTAGGCCCACTGATTAATGGGGTGGGTAGCCTGGTGACAGAAGATACAGAGAAGGCAGAGTGCTGAGGCTGAAGTTATTGCTAGGCCACTATCCATCATCTTCGCTAAATCGTGGGAAACGGGAGAGGTGCCTGGGGATTGAAGGAAAGCAAATGTCACTCCCAGATTCAAAAAGGGCAAGAAGGAGGACCCGGATAACTGTAGACCAGTCAGACTCTCCTCCATCCCTGGAAAGGTGATGGAACAACTTATCCTTGGTGCCATCTCAAGACATATCAAGGATAAGAGGGTCTTTAGGGGCAGTCAACATGGCTTCACCAAGGGGAAGTCGTGCTTGACCAACCTCATAGCCTTTTATGAGGACATAACGAGGTGGATAGATGATGGCAGAGCAGTGGATGTGATCTATCTTGATTTCAGTAAAGCATCTGACACCGTCTCCCACAGCATTCTTGCTGCTAAACTGAGGAAGTGCGGTCCAGACGATCGGGTAGTGAGGTGGACTGTGAACTGACTGAAGGAAAGAAGCCAGAGAGTCATGGCCAATGGAGCAGAGTCTAGTTGGAGGCCTGTATCTAGTGGAGTGCCTCAAGGGTCAGTTCTGGGACCAGTATTATTCAATATATTCATCAATGACTTGGATGAGGGAATAGAGTGCATTGTCAGCAAGTTTCCTGATGACACCAAGCTGGGAGGAGTGGCTGACACACCAGAAGGCTGTGCTGCCATCCAGCGAGATCTGGACATGCTGGAGAGTCAGGCAAGGAGAAATTTAATGAAATATAACAAGGGCAAGTGTAGAGTCTTGCATCTGGGCAGGAACAACCCCAGGTTCCAGTAGAAGTTGGGGAATGACCTATTAGAGAGCAGTGTAGGGGAAAGGGACCTGGGGGTCCTGGTGGACAACAGGATGACCATGAGCCAGCACTGTGCCCTTGTGGCCAAGAAGGCCAATGGCATCCTGGGATGTATTAGAAAGGGTTGTGGTTAGCAGGTCGAGGGAGGTTCTCCTCCCCCTCTACTCTGCCCTGCTGAGACCACATCTGGAATATTGTGTCCAGTTCTGGGCCCCTCAGTTCAAGAAGGACAGGGAACTGCTTGGAAGAGTCCAGCACAGAGCCACAAAGATGATTAAGGGAGTAGAGCATCTCCCTTATGAGGGAAAGCTGAGGAAGGTGGGTCTCTTTAGTTTGGAAGAGACTGAGGGGTGACCTCATTAATGTTTATAAATATGTGAAGAGTGAGTGTCACGAGGATGGAGCCAGGCTCTTCTTGGTGACAATCAATGTTAAGACAAGGGGTAATGGGTGCAAACTGGAACACAAGAGGTTCCACTTAAATATGAGAAGAAAATTCTTCTCAGTGAGGGTGACGGAACACTGGAACAGGCTGCCCAGGGAGGTTGTGGATTCTCCTTCTCTGGAGACATTCAAAACCTGCCTGGACACATTCCTGTATAACCTCATCTAGGTGTTCCTGCTCCGGCAGGGGGATTGGACTAGATGATCTTTTGAGGTCCCTTCTAATCCCTAACATTCTGTGAGTCTGTGATTCTCAAGAGTGGCTTCACAATGACAAAGCCAGCTCCCTCAGTGCTTGTGCGTGCATTCCATTAGGGTCCATGGACACATATGTCCAGTTTGCTTAAGTATTCTCTGACCTAATCCTCTTTCACCAAGAGTATGTCTTCCTTGCTTCAGTCTTTCCCCTTGGTCTCTGGGCCTTGAAATTCCTGAAGATCAGACTTCATAACAAAGACGGATCCAAAGGCAACACTGAGTACCTCAGCCTTTTCCATGTCCTATGTAATCAGGTCCTTTCTCCCATTCATCAACGGGCCCACATTTTCCCTAGTCTTCCTTTTGTCATCTATGTACTTGCAGAATCTTTTCTTGTTGCTTTTGACAGTCAGATCCAGTCCCACTTTGTCTCTGACTTTCCTAACCACATTTCTGCATGCTTGGACAGTGTCTTTGTATTCCTCCCAGGTTACCTCTCCCTGGTTCGATCTTCTGTGTATTTCCTTTTTTTTTTTTTTTGAGTTTTGCAGGAAGCATGATGTTCATACATGCAGGCTTCTTTTCTTGACTTCCAGCTTCCTAGCATGGACTACTCTTGAGCTTGTAGGAGGTGACCCTTGAACATTAAGTAGCTTCCTTTGGCCCCTCTTCCCTCCAAGCCCTTATCCCAAAGAACTGTACAAAGCAGGTTCCTGAAGAGGCCAAAGCCTGCTCTTCTAAAATCCAGCACTGTGATCTTGTTTTTTGCCCTGCTTTCTCCTCTCAGTGTCTGAACTCCAGCATCTCATGATCACTGCATCCAAGGCTGCCTTCCAGCTTCGCATCCCCAATGAGCTCTTTCTTTCCCGTTAAGATGTCTGCCCACAGCAATGCCATGAATACCGCTCTGCTTTTTAATCCTTACCATAAGCTCTCAGTTGGTTCATCATCCATCCCCAGGCAGAGCTCCATGCACTCCAGCTGCTCTCTCATGTAAAGTCAAACTCACTCTCCTCATCTTCCTGGCCTAAACAGTTTGTATCCCTCCATTACAACACTACACTTATGGGACCCATCCCACCACATGTAGCAGCATACAGTAGCACACTTTTGTGTCTATGGTTATACTTTATTGTTGCCAATTTGTCATCAGCAGAAGCATCACGTAAACAGTCTGGAAAGATGAACACCTTCTGCATTCTGCTCCTTCCAGGGAGAAGTACAGTCAGTCAGGGAGGCAGCAACAGAAAAATGTATATATTAGGAACATTCTGCAAACCAAATAACGAAGAAGGTGTGCTATCCATCTGTGTAAAGCAGAAAGCAGGCTCCATCTCAGCATCTCAGCAGCAGTTTAGGAACTCTAGTTTCATATTCTAGTTGATGTAACTATTCCATTGATGTAATTTATACTTTACCTTGCACATGCTTTCCTAGCTAATGGCAAACAGGGCTCTGTGCAACATTCCTCACTCATGTTTTTTAATGTCTTTGTATTAAGCCCTGATATCATTAAGAAATTTATAGCACTTACCTTCAGAGCTTTTTTTTCAAACTCTACCACCGTTTTTCCAGGTGCTGCATTAATGTCATTCTCTGAAACCTGAGTAGCAGCCCCAGACAAGTGTCCAAAACCCAAGGGGGAATGGCTCTGTGGGATAAATTTCAGGCTAGAAATATGTTGAATCTCTGGACACACGGGTTCTAGGCAGTGTGACACAGTCAGACCTTCAGCTTTCTGTGGTGAATCGAGTGACTATCATTCACTTAATTTTGTGTCCAGGTAAGCACTAACATACAAAGGACAGGTATTGATATATCTTTTAGGATTGCTCATTTGCTTATTGATATTTACTTTTTATCAAGATTAACAGCGACTTGAACAAAACTGTCTTCAAATTTTCCCACAAAACCTCAGCTTTTTTTTTTTTTTTTAATCGCCATTCATAAATAGTTTACTGGTCTCAGAGAAAAAAAAAAGGAATGTTTCGTGAAGCCTGCAGGTGAAGGCACACTGCACCTACAGGATGCAGTGGCCACCAGGATGCTTGCTGAAAGGCAGTGCTCAGCCTTGCTCCTCTCCATCCAAGGTCAGGTTATAAATCAAGAGTAGCTCCATTTAGAGTAAAAGGCTTCTAGTGGTCCAAAGGGAAGATTAACCACGGCTTTTCAGGCTAAGAAATACATCCAGAAAAATCACATGCCTTGGCATGAAAGTCGCACCACAGCTCAAAATATGGCCAGATGCAGCACCAATTTCAGGAATAAAGCTGTTCCCTTCCATGTCACAACTGCAAAGCGGAGTAAAATAAGTTGTGCATGTGGCAAGACATGCACCGGCTGCTCTCTACTCGATCAAATTAATTAATAATCACCTCAGTGAAGGGGACACCAGGTTTATGGGCAAATGGGAACTGTGGAAAGGGGCAGAGATGAACCACAGGGTACACCAGCGAGCATGGCGGTGGCCGCGGGGCCGTGGCGGCTGCCCCTGTGCCCCTCCGCCCGGGCCATCCCCCCGGCTCCTCCGGCGCCGCCCTGCCCGGGGATGCGGGCGGCGGCGGCGCCGGGGGGGCAGGTCAGTCTTACCTCGGGCTGACCCGGGTGGATGGCGCCGCTCCCAGCTGCCTCCCGCGAGCGGAACATGGGGACAAAAGGGGAAGGTCAGGCCCCTGGTGTGGCGGCGCCGCGCCGATCGGGCCGGGCCGGGCCCGCAGCCTCCCCGCCCGTGCTGCCGCTCTGCCGTGGCGTACCCAAAGGCCTTCTGTGTCACACTGTCACTTCAGAGACAGAAAGCACCAGGAGCCTGGCAATACTGCTGCTGTTCTTTGCCTTAGGATTCATTTTACCTCTTCAGGGGGAAAGGATCTCTGAAAACTCCTCTGCACTACCAAAGCAGGAAAGGTGCACAAATCTTGTGTTATTATATAGCCAGTTATTGGATTTTACTTTGGGAAATGACTGAAAGAATAGCATTTTGACAAGAGTAAATTAAATAAAACTGCTAAACCATGAAATGTTTCAAGTGGATTCTCATTCTTCCACTCACTCCACTTTCATATTATGTTTTTCAGTGTTACCAAAGCATTTAATTCCTTGTCTTTTCTTAATCTCAAGTTATTTTATGAGGCATCTTGCAAAGGAAAGCTTTTATTGCAAGCAAGTAAAACACTGATATACTCTCTACCTAATAAATGTGTAGGAAACTCGGGCTCAAATTTCAGACTCCTGGCTACAGTTGAGTAATAAAGTTCCCTGCTCTGGTCATCTCCCTCTGAGACCACTGCTGGAGATGGCTTTCCTGCCATTCCATGGTATCCTCAGAGAGGAGGAGGTCTTAAGAAAAAAATATAGCAAATGCATGTGTGTGTATCTACACACACATATAAAGAGAAAGTCTCAGACAATTGAGTTCACTGCTGCACTCACAGCTTCTGTGCCTCCTGAGAGCATGAGAATATCTTTAACGGTGTGGACCAAAGGTCCGTCTATCTGGTTTCTAAGACCAACCATTGAGCTGATTCCCACGAAAAAGCAAGAACAGGATGACCATATATGACACATAGAAGAACAGTCTCTCCTAATCTTTGGCTGTTTTTAGCTCAGAGGATTTTCTGTAGCTGATGTGGTTTGGCTATTTAGCAGCTCTCAGTAGACCTATCTTCCAAGTACTTGTCCAATCTGCCCTTGAACCCATGTAACCCTTTTGCATGCAGAAGACTCAAGTCTGTGTTTATACTGTTAAACTAAACAGAGACAGTTCACAAGTAGAAGCCTTGTCCTGCAGTGCTCGATACTGCCAAATTGTTAGTAAGGGCTGTGGCACAAGCTGGTTGTCATTCCCCCCAAACAAAGCCTGGGCAGCCTGAAACGCCCACACACAAAGCACTTGCTGGTCTCCCTCCTGTCTGGGGCAGTAAGGCAATTGTCCACTGGGACCATTCCTGAAACTAATCCCAGCGAGGCTCTGTGGTTGTGCAGTGGCCTGAAGGAGACATATTGGGCAGTCTGGATGTGGCTACTCTGTTTTAAGGGATAGGAGAGCTTAGCACTGCAGATTTAAGTCTTGTCATAGTAGTTAGTCTCAAGGCCAGAAAATGGTTCCTGGCCTGTTTTACTTACTAGCACTCCTATAGCAGTGAGACTGAATCACCTTTTGTGACACAAAGATGCTGGGAAACTCTATTTCTCTAGGGACAGGTGCAGGATATTTAGTTTTGAAAGAGCACAGGTATTACAAACATCCTAGGAGTTTTCACTTCATGCCAGAGGCCAGTTGTCTTGATTCTTTAAGGTCAGTCAGAATTGTTTTTTTAACCTCAGTAACAAGCCCTTCCTCTTAAGTAGTGAAGTGAGACCGTCATTGGCTGTAGCACAAGGAAGGAGTGTGGTATTCTGCTCAGCCTTGTTGGTGCTCCTCTTTTTTGTCTTTCTTATTGCTTAGCACCTCAGCTCCCCAGGAGGCACAAGCCTTGTAACCCCACTGTTGCAGTCCTCTGTGTGGTTCCAGGAATAACGGTGTTACAGAAGCAATTACTCAGCTTTGCTGTTGTTTTTTTGTTGTTGTTGGTTTATTATGTTAATAAAGCACATAGGCCCTACTTCATAAGTTGAAATGGTTGAGACTATTGGTGGAGACTCTCGCCTTTAGAAAAGGGACCACCACAGCACCCATGCCTGGATGAAACAGGAAGGATCTGGTAGAAAGTTGGGATATTGGTGGTACAGGGCAAGTACAACATATGGCAGGAGCTCTGCACTACTAAACGGCCTTGTCTTTAATGTGAGATGACAGCTAGAGTGAGAAAAAACTTACTGTATGCATGCAGTGTTTGTTCAGTGTTATGATATGCCAACAAAGATGCCAGTCAGCTTTTCACTATGTAGATGTTTTTTAACTAAAATCTGAGCCTTGTTGACCAGCAACTTATTCCCCGTATGGCTCCATGATGCCATCAAATGATACAGGTTTATGCCTGTCAAAGCAAACAGAAGTTAGCCTACGACACTGTGCTAGTGTAAGAAGACAGTATTTTTGTTGAACAGAAAAATTTCACACATCACGGCTGACACAGTGTCGTTAAGGAGAACCCCTGGTCTGGTCACAGCCATGCTGACAGAAGGCAGCTTTTGTCAATTCAGGTTAAGTCTTTGAGAGAGCTAGTGTAACCGCACTAGCAGAAAAATTCTTTTCTGTGTGTTTTTTTGTTTGTTTGCTGTTTTGCATTTTTGTTTGGGTTTGTTGTTTGTTTGGGTTTTTAAATATATATACACATACATACATATATATATATAATATATCTGCAAACTAGAGGTGCAATTTAATATTGCAGCTCCTCTGGCAGCAAAGCCTCTTTATTAAGTTCCTACCCCAGCACCACAGTTTTCTTCCCCCACAGCTGTGCTTCTGGAAGCAATTGCAGACCACCCTGTAAACAGGATAGCTGCTTTGCCTGAAGTTGAGTGACTAGGTAGTCTAATGGCCCCTATTTAATTGAGTATGATCATTTCACTGATCCATTTTGCAGTGTGAACAGTTGCATTTGTGCTTCTGAGCGGTTGACAAACTGCTCTGTAGGCATAGAAACAAGGTTTTGCTAAGGAAGAAGTGAATGTTTTATATAGGTAAGAAAACCTTTGTACAACTGTACCCAAAATCTACGCTCTGATTTGGAGTTTGGGGGACTCAATCAGAATGCAGTGCAGTGTACCTCAGGCAACCTCTTTAATTCTGTTCCTTCTGTTACTTGTAGGATGCCCATGGCAAGGACTGTCTTTTCTTGTGTTTGTACATGTACCCACACGACCAGGCTGCGTGGTCCTACTTCAAAACTTTCTGTTATTGTTATAGAAATGATAGCAGTATTACAATATTGTCTAACTAGGACGTTAAGATTAGATTGAACGAAATGCTCTACTTTTCAATCTCTCTTGCCAATATGGAGGTCATGGTAGACTCTTCTGAAAATAATCCTAAACTTAAGATTATACGACTGTAAATAAAATATATGATGGTCCAAATTTTGGTGCAAGTACCATAACAAAGTTGTGTATCCTCTGTGTGTGGAGTGAATCGTCTTTTTCTAATGATGTTTGTGGGCAGGAGCTCCGGAGCTCGTGATGGCAGCAACAATATGGCAAAAATAAGAGAATTTTGCAAGTGCCATTTTACATCTCCTATTGAAAAGAACACATGGACAAAGAAACTGTGACAGTTTTATCTTTACCACAGAATCATAGAACAGTTTGGGTTGGAAGGGACCTTCAAAGGTCATCTAGTCCAATCCCCCTGCAATGAGCAGGGACATCTTCAACTAGATCAGGTTGCTCAGAGCTCCATCCAGCCTGGCCTTGAATGTCTCCAGGGATGGGACATCTACCACCGCTCTGGGCAACCTGTTTCAGTGTTTTACCACCTTCATTGTATACAATTTCTTCCTCATGTCTAGCCTCAATCTCTCCTCTTTTAGTTTAAAACCATTGCCTCTTGTCCTATCGCAACAGGCCCTCCTATTTTTTTTTTTTTTAACTTTTGTCTGTCCCAATCTTTCTTAGGAAGGCCGCAATAAGGTCTCCCTGGAGCCTTCTCCAGGCTGAACAACCCAAACTCTTTCAGCCTTTCCTCATAGAGGAGGTGTTCCATCCTTCTGATCCTTACTACATGGATCACAAATAATCTGGCATAAACAGTAAATGGTGGCTTTTCACTGTTTTTTATTTATAGGACAGTACTTCCAAACATACTGTAGTTGATGAGGGTTACTAGCTAATTTCATCTGCACATACAGTTGTAAGTCCATGGTTTCTTAACAAACAATTATCATTTTTTCCAGAAATGCCACTTGCAGTCATATCCAAAGTCTAACAGCCATTATCAGATCCAAAATGTATGAAACAAGTGGCATTAACATTTAAGAATTTCCAAATAATTCAGTGCATTGCCAGCTATTGATACGTTTAGGCAGCAGAGAGATTGTTCAAAAATTGAGTCTTACTTGGCCAACTCAAGGTGAAAGATCCTTATGTAACTTGGCCATAAAATTGTTCAATCACCTCCATTTATTACATATTCTTCTTTCAATACCTAGTCTAAAATCACTAACTTGCTTGAACTTCAGAGCAGTGTAGATTTGATCTGAAATATTTTCTAAGTATCGTTATGTTTTTAGAAACCTTGATGTGCAGCCATAGGCTCAAAATTATCCACTTTCATTTGCTAAGTAGAAAAGGGAGAGGAACAGCTTAGTCCTAACTGAGCCAAGTCTGATCCCCCACCAAATAAATGTTTAAGCACTGATACTTTGTGGGGGCTGACTTCATAAACGTTTAACAGATTAATGGATAAACAATAAAAATTTGTAATTAATTATCAGTAATTGATAAAAGGTAGTTGAACTCCTATGGAGATCCCTTAAAAATGCCCTGGCTCTGGGGAAAAAAAAAAAAAAGCTTACTGTCTTTAAGACATTAAAATCACTGACTCCTGAGCTGGCTGGCTGACGATTCTTACTTCCAAGGCCCATCGAACTATGTCTTTTACTATTTTGGATTTTTACATTCACTCCTGAAAAGAAGCAGAGAAGATAACTTTGAATTACTCTGTCCTTCCATTGACCTCAGTGGCCACTATTCACTGCATCTAGAGCATTTCCCCTAGCTGTCTCTGGTACTTTGCTGTTGTTTCTGTGGCGTTCAGGCTGCTTGTTCCTCTTCTGAGCGCATGCACAACCCTACTCCAGCAATGCCCAACCCCTGTTTTTGTGTTCAGCTCCCAGAGAAATCCCTCCACCCACACAGCTAAGCATCTCACCAGCCATGCATGTGGCCTGTGTCTTGGGCGGTGGCTCCCTATTGCTTCAACAGTTTAGTTGAATAAGGAAATTTAACTACTCCTAATGTGTACCCAAAGAAGGGTAACTGCTACACTCAGCAGTTTCAGCTGCATTTCATTCAGTGTTAACAGTATTTTCCATTGCGAGTAATGCAACAATTATTTGCTTTCTTATGCTTCAGCTTGTTGTTGGTCTTTTATAACAATGGAATTAAATTATATGCAAAGTTTGAAACAGCTCCCATTTCCTTGGAGTACCATAAGCCTCTCTGTAGTCTGGACTGAACTATGGTGGTGTATGAACAGTATTTCTGGGAGCTGATCTTTGCTATTTCAAGGTGAATGTTATTTAGATGCATATAATACAATAAATGAGAGTAGGCACAGTTACCATAGCAATCAGTATTACAGTATATCATAATAGCATGAAAGGTATTGCACCATATGGAAATAATGTCTCCAAAAGTCATAAAATACTGCCTTCATCTGACTACTACTAGCAAATTTTTAATGTATGGTTGAAAATCATGGTGCTATTGCTTTTAAAAGTGCAAAATTCACAGTTTAACAAATTAATTCCAAATGTAGGTTTCTTCTAAGAACTTAGTGTTTTTATATCATCTGTTATTGCCACATCTTGCAGATCCCACAACACAGGACAGCAGATGACTTAGTTCAAATGATTCTCCATTGTTTTTAATATTTTTAACATCCCGAAGAAGGGGAAGGGGGAGGGAGGAGCTATTTATATCTTTAATAATTTCCAGATTCTTGAGCTTCTAGTCTATTCAGTTGTCTGGAAGAAATCTGATGGCTATTATTCATCTTTTTTGGTCAAATATACTTTTGGACCACTGATTGGATTACTAAAGCAAAACTGCTAGTTTTGTTTAGGCGTATTTTCACTTTTTGTTTATATTTAGTTGAGAACAATTCAAAGTATAGGTTTTAAAAGCATTCCATTGAGTTCCTTCTTTTGGGCACACATACGGATGTGGGAATGACTGCATGACCCATATTTTCTGACAGCAAATTTAATATAGTTATATATGTCCATATATGCATACGTTTATCCATATAGGTATTTTTATTAGGTAAAATTATTATTTTACTATATATAATAGCATGCTATTTCTATAAGAATATTTTGGGGTCAGATCCTTAGATTACTAGCTTAAAAAATATGACCCAGTCTCTCTCTAAAGTGGCTTTAAAGTAATCCAGACTCATCTGAGCAAAATCTCAGTGTAGACTGTTATAAGGCAAGTCAGTCCTTAAGCGGATTTAACTTAAAATACTAAAGAACAAAAACTTCAATAGTAAAGAAGAAAAGTAGTTTAAAATAATGCACTACACTCAGGTAAGCTGATTTTTTGCAGTGCTAAGAATATAAATGAACAATGAAGATTTTACAGGAGAGTATATACTGAATGAAACTGGCAGTATTAGTGAAAGTCTTACAGTATGTTGGTATGTGTTATCAACAGCAAGGCTGTGATAGGCTTTTTCTTAAACTTACTGTTCTCGTAGTTTGGGGTTTGAGAATTTCTGACGCAGTGTCATCTGTCAGTAGACCAATTATCATTTGTATTAATTAGAAAATCCTGCTATGGCTTATTCCTTTCAAAACCACATTGGGCATCTTTTTATTCAAATGACTATGGATAAAATATGCAGTGGTATATGTAGTCCATGGAAGAAAGTGACTGTAATTGTCATGCTGACGTTTTCCTTAGAGAGGCTTTTATGAACTAGAAGCAATTTAAGGTGATTAATAGGTTGGTTAAAATGAAGACTACACTTTTTAATGGGAACATGGAAAGAGACAGCCCTTATCTTTGGCTCCTGTCTGGAAAAATAAGAACTCTTGCTAGGAAGTTTATTGTGGATGGGCCCAGAACTCTCAGAAAGCATCTGCTTGAAATCCCTTTTATAGTAGACTGAAAACAGTTGTACATTGTACAAAATGCACATAGGAGGGACACAGATGCAGAAATAGGACTATTATCTTTGTCAGTACAGCACTTTCCATGTCCTCCTATGATAATAAATCTATATGTGAATATTTAAAATTACATGTATCTCAGTAAAAATTGCAATAACCATACTTCTGACCAATCTGGCTGAACTGAACAAAGATTCTTAGGGCTGAAATAGTCTGAAGAAGACAATAAGATATAGAAGCCAATAAGGACAGGGCTAGACATCTTTCTGCAAGTCTGGGAGATTTTTCTTGTTTGCAGGAGGAGGAACTGCTGGGCAATGTGAGAAGTTACATCAGAGTCTGTCAATTTTCCTCCATCACTTAGTAATTTTCTAAGGGAGACTTCTAAGACAGCTTCCTTCAGAGTTGAATTCTGGATTCAAAACCACCATCCCATACATAACACTTTCTTGAATAGGTTGTACTTGGAATACCAACATTTAATAATAATGTCTAGTGTCCTTTACATGTTCTAGCTAGTGAGGGGAGAGATGTATTCATTCTCTTAATCTCCTTATGAAGTGTTATTTTCCCAAATTTACTTCCAAGTGAGCTCTGATACTCATTCTCTCTTCTCTCCTGCCAGTTTTTCACTGTTTTAACTTCATTAATATCAGTGGAGTTATTCTTAATTCTTAGCAATGTTATGAAAGAACAAATAAACCAGTGAGAACACAGGGTAAAATGGATTCCACAAATTATGTGACTCCCATAGAGTGTCTTCCTAAAACTAACTCCCTGTGAGTGATTATTTTCTTCAACTGAGAGCTAGTAGTGTTTCATGTGTAGAGACATGCTCCACAATGACATCTCTTTAGAGATCATAGAACCATTTAGGTTGGAAAAGACCTTTAAGATCATAGAATCCAGCCATAAACCTAACACTACCAAGTCCACCACTAAACCATGTCCTTAAGTGTCTAAACATCTTTTAAACACCTCCAGGGATGGTGACTCAACCACTTCCCTGGGCAGCCTGTTCCAATGCTTGGTCTTTCAGTGAATGAATTTTTATAATATCTAATCTAAACCTCCCCTGGCAAAATCTGGAGTCATTTTCTCTCATCCTGAAAGTCAGCAGGTGAGCCTCCTCAAGTGCCCACAATTTCAAGTTATTTTAAATATAATGTTCAATAATATACAGACCACAGTCCTTTACCTCTAACAGACAACAGAAAATTTACAATGGATTGTGCTGTAACTGCAAGTGCCTATAAATATCTATATGAATAAATATTTTGTTGCAGTGCTATCAGAAGTTGAAACAGTGAGTACAGAAGCTCCTATTTCTTCACTGGGTGAACTTTGGGCCTGTATTTTGGACTAGTCTGGTAGGTTTAATGACTGTTTATGCACATGGATCAAAGGGCCACTCATTAGTTCAGATCCAAATGTCCCCAGTTCATCAGGAATTTTGACAATTACTTCAGCAGCAGGAACAGGATTCGATTTAGCCCCCTTGTTTTCTGGTCACACCTGCATATATACAGGAGATGTACATATCTTTCCAGTGTCACTTGTGACATTTATCCTTCTGAGAAACTACTGTACACAGAAGAAGCAGAATGTTTGTTTGTATGCTGTGATTTGACTTTCCAGATTCTAAGAACTGACAGAGTTTGTGGCTCAGAGCCAAAACCAAGATATACAACACTCTTGTGAATTGCAGAGATAGGCTTTGTGCAAAGATAACGATGTTGAAATTTGGAACCAGCATTTTACAATATTTAAAAAAAAAACTCGATAATTTTCTGACTAACCCTCAGGAGATGGAATTTTGAAAAACAGAACAACAACAACAAGCATCAGACAGCATGGGATACTAAGCATGTGTCATCAAATACGTAATATGTATTTCTGTCCTCTTTCTAGGTATGGCTTCCCAGACTAGAGAATGTGAATATATTTAAAACAAACAAACAAACAAAACACAAACAACTGTTTTTCTGTTGTGTTCCTGGGAAATTCTTCCTTTCAGTCTGTAGCAGATCTGAGGATACATTTCTGCAGTTTCCACATGCAGTGGCCAAATTTATGCACAAAGCTGTACTCCAGCTAGAGACCCTAACTAATGGCTCCTAAAATGACAGAGATTCCTATTATATTTGATGGATTTGGAATCGGATCACTCATAGTGATACTATTGCACTGTGCCAGTCTTCTGACACCAAGAGATACTTTATTGTTGTGGAGCCATTCAAATTTTCCTGCAAGAATTAAACTCAGCCATACTTCGCTTTTTTTAATTCCTGTTCTGCTTTGGGAAAAGGCTGAAATGCCCACTGACAACATATTTGCAATCAGCAAAGCATCTATCAAACAAATCTTGCTTGTGAAACAAGCAATTAAGCACCTCTCATCCATAAGACACTCTCTTACATTTTAAAGTATCTACATTAATCCTAATAAGTATAGCAAACCTATTTTTTCTACAGGAAGTTACAATTTTTGTACCATGATTTTGCTCCTTTATAATTCTGTGAATGGTCCTGCACTACTCTTGTTGCATGCCATTGTAAAGAAAATAGGTTTCAGACTGAAAAGCTAACAGGCCTGTTAGGTATGTATTGTTCAATAAGCACTGTAAAGTGCTTAAAGCTTCAGAATCTACAAACTGGTATATTTTATTGAAAGTCTGCCCTGCATGTCTGAGAGAACAATATTACTTATGAAGTCTTCTTAAAAATATAGGTCTACATTGAAAAAAAAGACCAGTGACTTGGAATTGATATTTCAGATAGTTTAAAAGGGATCTGCTGATCAGAAATTACTTATTACTTGCTCTCTGTCAGCATTGTCATGGTGGACATCAAAATTATTCCATCAAAAATTCATTTCATTAAGATACTCAGAATTATGCATTACTTAGGAAATTGAAAGTATGAACACTTCTGTCTTCCAAGAGATTAAAATCTTGGTTAAATAAATGCAATAGGTGTGTAAGCTGAAGTAGAGTGGCAGCAGATGGTAAGTAATATGAGTCTTTTTCCTGATTTTATTTGCATACCTGAGTTACTGGTAAAACTTATGTGTATAATAATTGGTTACTATAAGATTGTAGCCTATCACTTCCTTAGTCATTAACACCCAGATGGTTGAGATCCATAACAGCAGAGATTCATATAGACCTGAAACCTAGCCAGTGTGATCAACAGAAGAAAGGACCTTAACTCCTGTGATGCTAAAGAGGCTGCCACACGTTGGACTAAGATGCATAGTCAGAGATCCAAGATAAAGCAAAACAAAAAAAGTAGAGTTGCAAAGAGAGAAGGTAAGACAAATTTTGCCAATTAACAATCAATGGTTCAGTAGCTAGGGCAATACATAGGCTGTTAGACATGCCATTCTCAGCTGGAATTGGTTGAGACGTGTGATTTTAAATTGGGTAATTTAAACAATGGATTTACAACTATCTGTCTTCTTTTGCACACGGACTGCCCCAGAAAACGTCATGCTTTTGGTAAGGGGAAACTTCTCAATAGAACTCACAGCATATGCTTTTAGCTTTAACATCAGTCAGTCACAGATAATTTGACAACTTGGTGTTTTTCTTGCACAACTTGTAGACTGCAATGTTTTTAAGAGTGTCTTTTGTTTGTGACTTATTCTGAAGGCCACAAGGTAATAAGGCATCTAGATTTGCAAGCATTAAAATTACTTCCTTTTTTTATAATATATGTAATATAGAAGATACTTTATAAATATAGTGAGATATTTTTGTTCTGTAACATAGTGTCATGAAGGGATGGAATTGATGAATGGGATTAGCTCATGCTAAATTAATTTCTTACATATTTTCTTATACTTTTTGCCTTCCAACCCTCATTGTATGTAAATCCACCTTAACAAGAGATATGTTAATGAACCACTAATTTACAGAATTACCTAAAACTTAATGTATTCATTCAAAATCAAATACATGTAAAGTCAGTTCTCCATGCACTACAGTCTCAGCTGCAGTCTCCTTCCAGTAATACAAAATCACTTATATTTCCACTTCAAAACTTCACTGAAATTTTAAGGTAGAATATGATTTTTTTTTACTTGCAGACAGACGTTTAAGTGTGTCAGTAAATCTAGCCCCAGCAGCCTTTACACTTTTGAGGCAGCAGCATTTCTCCTTTTACCTCTTATGACACCTGCATTTTGGAACTTGCACAATACCCAGATTGCTGGCTGTGGTTTGAGTGTGAAGAACATCTGGTCAAGCAGCAATCTCTTTATCTTCTTATGAAAAAGTTGTGAGCCCTAGATTTTTTTCTTTATTTCCTCCTCCCTCTAATCCCTCTGTTCTCTTTAAATTCCATAAGATTTTTATTGCCATGACACACTATATAATATCTAACTAGTATATAAAAGAGATTAAGATCTCTTTGGATAAGCTTTGTAATAGGAGATTTATCAGCTACCTTCCCTTCTGTTTTGCTTAACAAGATGTCTCAATTAGTAAAGGGAATTGTTTGGTAACTGTTTCTGTAACACAACCAGTATATGTCCTTTCATTATGTATGCCTCTGGTAGCAAAGAAAGGGACAAATCCTGAAAAGTCTTTGCTAATGTGTAAAATGTCTCAATTCAGTTGGCTTCCCAACAAAGGATCTGTTATTTCTCCTTTGGTTTCCTAATTTTATCTGCTTCTAAATTCAGTTCTCGTTTGTTCTGTCACGCTGAATTCAGATTGTCGTCTTCAGACAAGCAGCACAGTGTGGCATTTGTGAAGAATCCAGCACAGTTTTCTACTTTATAAGCCTGCATGCTTGGCTTAAGAAGGGGAGCCAGAAAACACTTGAGATGTTCATGTCTAGTCCCAAGCCAGGAGCAAGTCTGCAGGAAATTTTCATTAAACTATATTTTTACCGACAGCTAACAAATAATGCTGAGATCTTGATCCATGCCTTTGTGAAAACAGTGATCTAGAAAGTGTAATTTAAGTTTAAAGTACATATATCAACTGACTTAATTGTAAATCTGAGTATTCTTCCTCTGCAAAACAAGAACATATTGAAGAAATCCTACTTTCTGCTGACTTCAGAAATTAATTGAACATAAAACTCCAAAGTCTAGAGAGACCTAAATTAAAGGATGCTTGGCAAATGTGGATTTAGCCCTGAACCCAAGATGAGCTATATATCTCTAGATTTCTGTGAAGGGTTTTTTTTGGTCTAAAAAAGGAAAAGAGTTGCAAAATTACACAAGTATTAAAATGGCATTATATAAGGAAGCTCGCATTCTTGAGAGTTAAATTTTAGGTAGTATAACCATATGCAGTACAAAGGGAGTACACAAAAAAGTCTGGATTGCTCCAAAATGTAATGTGACCATGTAGTGGAAAGTAGAGCTACCTCAACACTAGTTTCCATGTCTTGTCCCTGTAGCAAACACAGCCACCAATTAACAAGTACACAAAAGGTATGAGTTTGGCTAATGCACCAGAGAAGAGAGAGAGCACTGATTATGAAGGAGGCAGGAGGATAAAGTGGAAGGGGAAAAAAAAGTACATCCTATTTGTTCTTCCATAAAATTACACTTCCATTCTCTAGAGCAATGGGAGGAGGATGTGAGACTCTCTGAAGCACAGTGCTTTTCAGTTGTTCCTCTTCTGCTCTCCATCATCTAGAACTGAATGTAGAGGTTCATTATGACCCTACGTGACTTTTTTCTCTCCCTCTACCCCCAATAAAGCTGAATAAGCAGGAAAAAAATTGCAAAGCCTCTGGAATAAACAGTAAATGTGAATTTGGAAGTTCAGATTTGGTGCAGTTTTATAAACATTGTATTTTGCATATTTAGCCCTTGACCTTGTCCACATAGTTCCATCGATATTACTACAGTTTGGTCGATAAGCGTAATGCAGCTGTTAGCTATAGATGTGGGAATTTTTAATATTTTTATTCAAAAATTTCTTACCTGACTTTCCATATATATTGGTATCCATCTTCCGATTGCCAAACAGGGCTTTGAACCAAATTCTTTCATTCATATAAATGCATTGTAACGCAGTGCCCATTGGTTAAGACAGTACAAATAGCTAATTGTTTAGCAAAAGCTGTTAGGCCAACCTGATCTTTGACACATCATTGGCTTTCTACTCACTTACTGCAAAGGTGATATAGCCACATCTTTTGCAGAGTTAATTTTCCATTTGGACTGCTTTTTGTTCAGAGTACCCTGATGTTGCATTAACTTTGGTTTATGCTATTTAAAAATATATACCAAGTTCACCAATTGTGTATTTAAAAAAAAAAAAAGCGGACCACTTACATTTGGTGATGTTGCAAATATCAGGACTTCAAAATGATGCACAACTAAGTTTGTGGAATGTTATAAAAGAAAGAAGGGAAGGAAAAAGAAGTCTTTTTGATGGTGGGAATAAAATTTCAGCTTGATGAAAACATACATGCTACAGTTTGAAATACAAGTTACACTGGTATTAGTACGTAAGAGGTATACAACTGTAGTGAAGGAGAAGGTTGCTCTCTTTCATTCCTTCTGTCCCCTAGTTCCCTTTGCCCCATTTTATTTATCTTCTCTCAGCATTTCCCCTGCTTTATTTTTGCAGTTTTGAAAGCAGCATGCTGTAAAAGCTCACCCCAACCAAAAAGATACCTATATATATATATATATATATACAGTGTACAGTGCTACCCTACCATGTTACAGCTAGAGCAGAAAGGAAGGCCTCTTTCTGCTAGACCTAATCCGAGTTCTCCTGATATATACTGCCAAACAATTCCAAAGATTTTCAGACTTCATCACCTATAAAGTTATTAAAACCAAAGTAAAATAAAAAGGTAACAGCAAGCTTTCCTGCAACAGTCTTAAAACAACAACAACCCCACAATCCTGAAACCAAACATGCAGTATATTGTGCATGTCAATTCCTCCTTTGTAGATGGGCTCTCATAGATTTCTTGAATCTCTAATTCAATCCTGGACAACCTGCGACCTCTTTTGGTCAATTAACAAAATGAGCAAGAGGACAAAAGAAGGCTGAAAAGCCTTGGTACGGTCACCCATCAGAGCATTAAGCACGGGTAATCTCTCTTCCATCACATCTTTTATTTAATTTTCTGAGGAAAAGTCTCTATCTACTCTTACACCATATCTCTTATACATAAAATCAGATATTTTTATCCTGCTATGTGCGGTGCCCTTTTCAAGGTGATATCTGAAGGGTATCATTACTAAATAAAGAACAGAGAAAACAAACTGAATAATTGATTCGAATTATCTAAAAAGATCAGATTTGTAAAAAGTGCAGTTTTCAAGATTCACAGTATCATGGCCTGTACCTTGAGCAATAATGTATATATTCCACTCTTCCAGTTGCATTTAGACACATGAACAGCTGATGAACTACGGGAAGGTGAGCTTCGGTGTCAGTGATGAAGGAGTTGAAAACAGCAGTAGTCCATTCCTATGGCAGAATATATTTGTATAAGCCAGTATCTGCAAGCATTCTTGGTTTTATTTTGCATAAGGAGCAGGCTCCTGTGGACGAAAACCCATATATATGTCTACATATACACCTCAACATTCCTTTCTGGGTGAGCTCGTAGGAGAGCTTCAAAAGTGATGGTCACAATTTTTGGCATTGCTAATTCAGATTTTTCTCCATCAAAGTCAAGCCAAGTTAACAGGGGGAATGAAATAAGCCAAGCAGAATGGGGGCAGAATTTGCAGTGGCAGAATACAAGCGCATGCATTGTGCAAAATCAACATAGGGTTTCGCTGTTGGGTTTTGGTTTTCTTTTTTCTCCCTAGATTTGGGAGGATATTGCAATGGAAACCGTTCTTATGGGGGGGAGGGGGGAAGTTTTAAGAGTTCAGAAAACACTTTAAAAAATATAGTTGTGGGAGGCACATCCACGAGGCTGGGGCACCACATGGACCGAGTCCTGTGCCAGAGAGCAACATCTGTGTGGGGGGCGGGGGGGGGCGGGGGGGAAGAGCGCGAGAGAGCGATAGCTGGCGCGAGCGTGTGCGTGTGCCCATGCACATTTCCCCCCATCTTCCTAGGAAATGCAGCTGTCATGTGAGTTGTAAGCTGGTCCCAAGGCATGCCCCGAACCCGCCTGCGTGCGTGTGTGTGCGTGTGTAAGCAAAGGCAACGCCTCCTCAATGGTCGGGGCTTTCAGTCAGACCTAAAGCAGACAGGACTGTAGACAGGAGTCCAAAAAAGGACACTCTCCGCGAGCTTTGCCTGTGTCTCCGCTCCCGCTGCCAAGGCAACACCCCCCCCCACACACACACACTTTTTCTTGAAACAAAAAGCACACAACGTGCAGCTCTCTCAGAGCCGTACCCCTCACAGCTGACTTCTAAGAGGTGCCCGTAAACCCCCAGCACCGCCGCGCCCCCCGGCATCGCCGCGCCCCACCGCCCGCCCAGGCCTCCGTGACCGAAACCTGGATTTGGCGAGGGCCGGCGCTCCCCGCCGCTCCGCGCCGCTCGTTATTCATGGCGCGGGGCGGGCCGGCAGCCGCGGCGCTATATAAGGCGGGGCCGGGCGGCATTGGGGCAGAGTGGCGGGGAGTGGGGGTGGATAGCAGACGGCAACGAGAATAAAAAGAAGGGAATATTGCTTTCTTAATTTATTTTTTTCCTTTCTCTATTTTTTTCCTATTCACCTGCACTCTTTCTCTTTCTTTTCTGAAGCCTTTTTGGACCAAGTTTTCTTCAGACCGTCTGGGCTTGGCTTGTTTTTCTGTTGTTGGTTTGTGGGGTTTTTTGTTTCCTTTTACAAGGCTTTTTTTTTTTTTTTCTTCCCCTGAGTGTTGTGTGTGGTCAAAAAAAGCGTCAAGCCAACTGATAGAGGCGCTCTGCAGGGAGGAGCGGGGGAAAAGAAGGAAAAAGTTGCCTTTGTTGCTAGCGGGCTCTTAGTACCTTCATGTGATTAAGGGCAGGCGGCTGAAGAGAGGGTCGACGTGCGTGTGCCGGCAACGCAGCTCCCCTGCCTGCCTGCGCGGGTAGGGCTACGAGTGACCGGTGGCTCCTCTCCCCGCAGCCCCATCAGAGGCGGCGCGGACTGTGCGCTCCGCACCGCTGCCCTCCGCCCGCGACGGCCGCGCTCCTGCGGGCGAGCGGCAGCGTGTGCGTGCCGGCGCGGGGCTCTGCCCGTCCCGCTCCCCGGCCGGGGGTGCGCGGGGGCGCGTCCCGGCGGCCCCCCCGTCTGCTGGTTGCCATGGTGCCGCGGCCCGGCGTGCTGTGGGCAGTGGCGGCGGCGACGCTGGCGCTGCTGGTCCGGCGGGCGGCGGCGGCGCTGGCGGGGCCGGTGGTCCGCTGCGAGCCCTGCGACGCGCGGGCGCTGCAGCAATGCAAGCCCCTGCAGCCCGACTGCGCCGAGCGGGTGCGGGAACCGGGCTGTGGCTGCTGCCTCACCTGCGCCCTGCGCCCGGGACAGCCCTGCGGCATTTACACCGAGCGCTGCGGCGCCGGCCTCAGCTGCCAGCCGCGGCGGGAGGAGGCTCGGCCACTGCAGGCGCTGCTGGAGGGCCGCGGGCTCTGCACCAACACCACGGCGGGCAGCAAGCTGCGGGCCTTCCTCCTGCCGGGACCGCACGCTGCAGGTAAGGGGGCTGCCTGTCGGGGTGGGAGGCGAAGAAGCATGACGAGATCGCAAGCATGCGTGCCTCTATCTTTCCTTGTTCGCTGCTTCCTTGCCTTTTTTTTTTTTTTTTTAAGTTAAAAAGTTGTACGCAGCAGGCCTGGGGTGGAGGCGCCGGCAGGCTTGCAGCAGACCTGCTCCTCCGGAAAGGCCCCTCGCTCGCTGCCTGGCGGCTGCCGGTCCGCGGGGGGTCCCAGGGCAGCCACGTAGCCGAAATCGTTTTGAAGGCGGGGTGCTTTTGACAGAGGAAAGGAAGATTTTCGTCATATACCTTTTTCTAATGTATGTGTTTTCTTTTAACACCGATACTAAGAAGCAGCTCCTCGCAAAAGAGGCAGAGCTGCTCTCCTTAAAAAAGAAAAATATTGAGGGGATGGGGAGGGATTGCACGTTGCTCTTGCGGGTGCGTGGAGCTGCCAGGCAGCAGAGCCTGGATGGAGAGAGCGTGAAACCGTGGCGATCTGCCCCCGGTGTTCCTGGAAAGAGGCTGCGAGAAAACTGCAGAGTGTGGCCTAACTCCTGCGCTGCAGCGTGGCTAAGTCAGAGGAATGCTAAGCACAGAGGGGAAAAAAAAAAAAAAAGGAAAAATAAAAGTTAAATATTTCCTTGGCCTGGGAGGGTGGTTATTCAGAACAAAGCATTTGCATAGCAGTATTTAAGAAGACATTGGTGTTTTGCCTGCATTGCAAATAAATCTTTGGTCACATGAGACTTTGCCATACCTTTTACATGTCTTGTAAATGAGACGTTCACAGAGTGGGTTTTGTTTTGTTTGAAGAGGAAGGGATGGTTGGAAAAAGTTCTGTTAGCCACGCACATTTGGAAACTTAAGACAGGGAAACTTGGGATTCAGATCAAGAAGGCACAGTCCCTCTGTGCAAACATTTCATTGAACTCTTTGCCAACCAACAGCAAGTATGTTAACATTTACTTAATAGAAAAGTGTGTCAAAAGGTATTCCACTGCTTGCATTTTTAAAAAGCCAGGAGTCTTTTTGCTTGGTTGCAGTGATTCTTTCGCCAGCCCCTCCTTAGCTGAGGAAGTGACACCAGCGCTCCAGCTAACTGGCTGCTATGAGAGTGGGAGATGCCTTATAATAGTTACTTGTGCTGCTCCTTAACTGTGATAATTTGAATGGTGGGGAGTTCAGAGGTTCTCACTGAAGTTTTAAATCTCAGTGGAACATGGAGCAGCTTCCTTCGTCATATGAACTTGGCTCTACTTACTCATCTTTTACGCGAATTGGAAACAAGGAGTGTCTCCTCCATACTTGAGAGTTCTGTTTAATGGAGGGGTACTGTTGGAGAAAGAGAATGGTGAAGGCAGAGCTGCACTGTGCTGAAAATCTTTGTTTACAGCCTAAATAGTCAAAATGCCGAGTTTGTGTTTCTGCATTCTTGGCTGAGGGAGAACTTGGATTTTGAAATCAGTAGGAGCTTTGATTTCTTAAAAAGTGCAAAGTAGGACTCTTGCAGTTAACATTCAAGGAGTGAAGGTTGCAAACCTGGGGTGCGAGAAGGAAGAAGTATGCTGAACCTGTGTGACACATAATGCCCTCTCTCATGAGGACCACTTGACTTGGAGCTCTAAATCCAAAACTCCCTGGTACATGCCCTCCCTGAGCAGCCTCACATGATCTCCCTTACATGCAGTTGGGTCCTGCAGGACATGTTACACACTTGGTTATTCCTTGTTTACAGAAATTGCTAGAAATTGGTATGGGGCGGTGTACATTGCAGTAGCTTCTTAACAGCAACTGTAGTAGGCCACTGACTTTCCATTTTTTTGGGGCACTAAAGTGTTAAGTAGTAGTGTGCATGTGCAACCTTTCTAATCTGGTTTTGAAAAGAACAAGTAAATCTCATAGCAGTTTTGTTTCTGTTACAAGGGTGTAAAGCTAACATGACACCAAGTTTTGTGAAACTGAGTTCATGAAATATGGTTTATAGTTTAAAATGTGGCATTATGACCCTTGCAAATTGAAGTGTAAGAAGTGCTATTGAAACGTGATGGTCTACCTAAACTGAAATGACCAGCCTGGTAGTTATTTAATGGATATTAGGAATATTTTCTGCTTGTTTTTAGTAGAGGAGGCAGTCTCATGAACAGGATTGACTGCAGAAAACCTAGTAGGCATAGTATTTATATTTAGGAGATTCAGATTTATAACATTGTGTTAATTTCTTGCAGACTTCATTGAGAATGTGGAAAAAAAACCCCACCACTGTTAAAAAACGGGACATTAAACCACCAAAAAGATGTACAAATACCACTGAGAGACTGAGTTAAACCCACAAAAGCCAGGAAATTTAGACTTAAGTCTTAAACTTCCTTAATTCATTTGCACAGGGAGGTGGATTTTCCTGGTCAATTATGTCCATTGCCAGCAGTGGCTACACGGAAACCACCAGTACCAAGATGTTAACTCAGATTATTCTTCCTCCTTCCCTGTTCCTGTGTGTTGGCAGTACCACTGTACTGCCTCTGAACTATTTAGAGTCAATGGGCTATCTGAACGTGGGCTTTCAGGTTTAGCACTGAATTTCTTGGCTTTTGTGGTTTTTCAGTGAGCCATCAAGTACAATTTTAATACAGATTTCCAGGATGTTCTCTGCATGTCAGTTATCACTGTGCACTCCCAATATGATTTCCTTAAAAAAAGTGGCCAGCAGCCAAGGCAGCATCTAGTGGGAGTTAGCTGCTTAGCTGATAGGAATATCCAAACTTGAAAAATTAATTCCATGAAGGAAATGCAGCCAGTTAGTTACACTGCAGGAGTCTACTTAAGGGGGAGAAATGCAGTGTAGATAAATACCTCAGAAGGTACAGGAACACTTGGCTTATGCAGTATTTTGGAAAAAATGTGCTTCTCCTGTATGTTTGTGAATGGTAGTTTAAAGAGAAAATATTTTTAAAGCTCATAATGAAAGCAGATGTTTGTCCTCTGACACAGTTACAGAATGAATGGCATTTTTTTGTCCAGTACCTTTAAAATGTACTTTGTACACCTAGAAATGTTTCTGATTTTAATAGCAGAAGAATGAAAATGTGCTTTTTACTTTCCTGTTCTCTATGTTGAATAAAATTAAGAAAGTATTAAAAGTAACTATCTAGAAGCATGAAACTCAATGTGGTTAAACTTTTTTGTATTAAGTCCTCTTTAAAAAAAACAAAACAAAACTGTCCTGGGGAAGACGGAGGCAGACCTACAGCCCATGAGTTACCCAAGCCAGCTGCGTTTAACTGAAGTTGATTAAATCAGCTGTGGGTCAGCAGTTGCGAAGGGAAAGGCTCAGCGCTCCTTGCAGAGCTGCTGTGGGCTCCCACTGTGCCACCCTGCAGACCTAGCCCCTCCTGCTGGCAGGCTAACCTGCAGCAGATATCCAGGGGCAAAAACTGGGGTGGTGGTGGCTTGCAGCAAAGTAGAGTTAGCCAGTTTTCAGGTGTTGGGCAGTCAGCATGGGTGGTGCAATGAGGTACCTTGTGAGGCTGCCGGGAGCAAGGGGATGCTTCAGTTACAAGAGTCATTGCTTGGCAACAGGAGTGCTGATGCATGCAGAATGCTAAGTTGTCAATCTTTTTTATATATTGCTATTTTGTAAAGGAAAATTAAGCATGTAGACTGATCTAGTGGCTTGTTGCCCTCCCAGATGCAGCTGGCACTTGATTAACCTTGTTTCTTCGCTGCATTTATTCTTCTTGAAGGAAATTCCAGTGATTCAGAAGAAGATGACCGGAGTACCAGCAGCATAGAAAATCAGGCCATTCCAAACTCTCACAGGGTGCCAGATTCCAAATCTCATCCTCCACACATCAAAATAGATATCATCAGGAAAGTGCAAGCCAAAAATACACAGCGCTATAAAGTGGAATATGATTCGCAGAGTACAGATACACTGAATTTCTCTTCTGAATCCAAACAAGAGACTGAATACGTAAGTACTTCTGTCAATGGAAAGGCATTTCCCAGCATGTGAGTGTGCCTGTGAATGTATATGCATGTTGTGCATAGGACAAGAGAAATAAATTAACTAAATAACTAAATGGTGGTAATTTTAGCCATTTAGGGTATTCTGGCTGTTTAACCGCTAAAACTATTGGATCCACAAATGGAGACAATCAGCAGACCAAGCAGATCATGTTCAGAAATATGGAGGCCTAATGCAATGATGTTTACATTGATACAAGTATAATTTTCAAGTAATTTCTTAGAGAGCGAAAGTTCTTGTTCCATCCTGTAATTAACACACATTTGTGTGAGTGGAGTTGGGACAGGTTTAATAGTGTCATAATTAAATTTGGTTGCAAACAGCATAATTGGATTGCAATAATGGAAAAAAAGCTGTTTCATATTCAGTGTAGTGGCACTGTGTTCACACTCCATGGCACAAATAATGGGAGATAAACTTAGGTTGGGTTGAGGATTAGGATCTTGACTGATCAGCCATTGTTTGTATGACATGCTTAACACCACCAGCACCACCTGCAGTTATCATTTGGTACCATTGCCTACATGCAAACGCTCACCACACGAGCTCATGAGCTATTGCTTCCTACCAACTGTGCCCAGTGGATTTGCAGGGTGATTGAAGTGTGGTGAACCTGATGGGAGAATAATTCCTGTTCCTGGACATCCTGGCTGATAACCTGGTGGTTATCCTTATGCCTGTGCCAGCTGGCCTAAAAAAAATATGTCTGTATATACTTTGGCTTTTCATCAAAACAGTCATGGTGAAACCAGACATGGCTTCCCATCTGAAAAAGGTGATTTTGAAACCTGTATGAGGAGGGAAGTTGTGTCTGAAGAGAGTGTGGCCTCCAAGTTAACACAGCAAGGGTGGTGAAGCTGCATGTTTTGTTTCTCGCCGATGTCCAGTTGCCTAGTAAAAACACTTCAGTATCTGCCTTCCAGCATGTCCTCTTCCCAAAAATGTGAAGTAAACTGCCTACAGTAAAAGAATGAATTTTGGTAGCTCTGAGGGAACAGGGTTCTGGTCTTGGCTAGGATGAACGTATCTCTTATGTGGTAGGTGGGCCTCATGACCAAAGGTGCGCTGCCTTATCAAGGCTGCTGGTATCTGTAAGAACCAGAAATAAGTCCACTGAGGACAGGAGCCTTTGTCAGCAAATGCCCTTATAGCTGTGTCTGCATGTTGGCTTTTGATATTGATATCTCTGACTTTGGAAGCATGCTTCAAAATAATAATTGAAAAAAAAAAAGCTGCTGATCTTTTTGTAGGCCTAATTTGGGACTACGTCTTTCAATGTGTGTTATTTGCAGCCAGCATGTCTGAGCAGTTTCATTTTTTTTTTTAAGGAACCACCAATAAGAGCAGCAATTTAAAGTGCCTATTTAGAGCTTGTGAGATTGATACTGAAAGAAAACATATGAAAGCAACAAGGAATGTCTTTGCTAACCAGGGAAATAAATTTTAAATTCCAGTAGAGCTGTAGAGTCTGTATGCTTTCAGACACTCACATGAAAGGCACTTTACATGAGTAAACTATTAATATTACCACTTGAAAGTATAAATGTTGTTACTTCACTAATTAAAAATTGCAGCAGATGAGTCTTTATGTTGATACAGCAACTTAAATGTTTTAAATCCATGCAACTGTGCAAAAGAATTTTTTCAGGTCTCTGCTGAGGAAGCGGGCTGGTGGGCTGAGTCAGTAATGTGCCCAGACAGGAGTGTGGCTAAGCACAGAGTTTGTAGGCTTTGACTCTTGAATCCAAATCCCACTGCTGACACTGACTGCCTTCTTGGCCTCTGGCAAAATGTGAACTTTTCCACTTCTGGTTTTCTGACTGCAAAGTAGGGCTTGTAACACTTCTTACCCTGAAAGGCTGCATTGAGAAATAATTAGTTGGTGCTTGAGACATGTTCTTAAAACTGCTTCTGGAAGTTCTTTTTGGCTCATTGTCCTAGAGCTGATACTCCCTATATTGTTGTCAGCCTTTTGCAGATGGAGAAGGTGAGGCAAAAAGTGGCATACTCATCTAATGAGAGTCTTGTGTGCAGCCATTCCTTTGCATGGCAGCATGTGTTTGGTCCAGCTGAAATTGAGAATTGCTGTCCAAAGTTCCAATATTTTTATATATGTGGATACGATATGCCGAGCTACTTGTTTTCAATTAACTCCATTTCATTTAAGCTTTCAAATCCAGCAGAATCACAAAAATCAAATGGTATTAGGGAAAATCTACGAAGTGGTGTATTTCCAGTTGCCTACCTTCATATTTTCCCACTTGGTGCAAGGCTATTTTTTCCAAACCCAAGTTATGTTATATGTGATTGATTTATGTACTGGTTAAGCCTTCTTGTAGGTATATGCGGGTGTGATTTGAACTGGAAATGCCAGTCTGTGCCTCAGCATAGCGTAGGGCCTTCAGTGTTTAGAAATCTATTTATCCTGAATAAAGCAGAAAGTCAGAATTTTATCTGTGAATGGTCTGCCTTTTGACATATCCAGCCACCCCTTTGTTTTAATGGATTTGTTTACGTTTGGGATTCTTGCCTTTTAAAGATTTATTAACTCTTGTGTAAAAGACAACATTTGGGAATGAACCTTCATCTGTTTTCTAAAACATGCTTGTTAACAGGGTCCGTGTCGTAGAGAAATGGAAGACACTTTAAACCACCTAAAAATCCTGAATGTCTTGAGTCCCAGGGGTTTTCATATTCCAAATTGTGACAAGAAGGGATTCTACAAGAAAAAGCAAGTAAGTACAGTCTCGATCATGTCAATGAATGCACTTCACCTTTTTTGCATCTTTGCTGAAGGATCTTGCCAGCAAGGTGCATTATGTATCATTTTACAGAGAAACTAGTTCATTTCCAGTTTTAGGACCTAATCTGATAGTGCCGAACCTTGTCAAATGGGGACAGTGTTTTTATTTTGTGTTGGTCATGACAACAGATTCATTTAAGAAACTTCATACCTAATCACACATGGGTTGGCTGGTGTCCTAGATACTAATGCCCTTTGGTTTAAAAAAAGCAGTGCTTCTATAATAACCCACAGAGCTAAATGCTGCACTCACCATATGACTGCAATAGATCAATGCTTTGAATTGTAAATAGCGGCTTGAGAGTTCCTAGAAGAACTTCACTGGGTCATATTACAAAAAGCAACTTGAGAAAGGTGTATATCTGTCCTTTATGTGCTACACAGATTGCTTCCAAAATCCAGGTCATGTTATCATGAAAGTGATACATCTAGTAGTTACTCTGCAGCAAGGATGGCTTCTCACCGCTCTGGGGTTCTAGGGTTATGACCTTTATTGACGAATGTAGACCTAAACTGCAGGTATTCATGCTTGCTTTATGTTGGGTTGAGCTATGGCAGCATTCTCCATTCAGTGCTGCTCTTGAAGCCTATTCAGGAACTTGGAAAAGTGCAAGACCTGCCAGGTTATTTGCTTAGTGTGCACGTGACATCTAATGCCAGTGTTTAAGTTAGTGACCTGCCTCCAAATGTGTTTTTTGGTATAATTCCAAAATTTTCTGAATTCAAAAGTTTCTTTTTAAGATATTCTTCAAGGCAAACTCTCTGTAAGGACAGATTTTGGTTTTGAACCATCTTGTCTCTTCCATTTGGGTTTATACAAGTCAGCCTCTCTGGGAACCAAAGGAGAGGCTGGCTCTGTGTTACTAACTAATGCAGTTCATTGGTTTGTGGTGAGAGGTCAATCTCCGGCCATGCAACCTTGCTTAAGAAATGGTATCTCTGTTTTTTGGCTTCCAGCTTTCTTAGAAAGAGTCTTTCCCTTTCAGGTATTCCCTGGAGCTCTGCATTAAGCTGGCAGTGTCAGGTGGGGCATTTGCAGTAGGGGTGAGGATTCCAACCTTTCCTTCTGCCATCAGCCCAGCATTGACTGCACTGTTTGACCTTCTTCAGTGCATGCTGCTGAGCTTGTCTGTGTTCCCCAGCTTTTCCTGAGCAGGTGGTGGCAACTCCCAAGCAAGGACAGAGTTTCCTTCTGTTATCTGAAGTTTTGAAAAGCCCATGTCATTCATGTCCCACTGTGTGTAAGCCAGCAGAAAGCAACGGTCACATCTCATTCTGCATTTGTTCAGAAAATGTCAGTCTGCTGTGTAGAGGGATGCTGGGATCGTATTTTGTGCCTGTGCCATGAAAGCGTTTGCTTAGCTTCTCTACAACAGCACATCATTTAACTGCATTCAAGACACACAAACATACTGTAGCCCTTTTCGTTCTCTAGGTATTACAGAAAATCACGGATTGGTATTTACTTTGTTCAGTAGAACTTCTCTTCATCGGTCATAAAACTCTGAGGTTTTTGCATGCAGTCTCTGGCATGTCTATGTAGTAAATCTGATCCACAGTAAGCATGTATTAAAGTGCCTTACTTTAAAGGATGACTGTACATCAAAGTGCAGTCATAGATCTGCCAGTGAGACAGAAAAACAAGGAAATACAGATGGAAAAAAAAATATGAAAGACAGAATACACTTACCTAGTCTTTGTTCCTAGAAGCTGATTTATGAGAATAAGGTGTTGGTGTGGAGCAAAGACATGCTTCTGCCCTCTGTGTAGTATCTGTGCTGCCTGGAGACTTTCAAACTGATCTAGGAAAGATTCCTGCACTATGTGCAACAGCCCATCCAGTCAGCAAACATAGAAGATGAAAGGGCAATTTCATACCTGGCCAGCCTTGTCAAGTGCTGTGCCAATTTAGACAGGTCCGGTAGTTTCAATGGTAGTTTCAGACAACTTGGGATCTTGTAGGAAATGCCCACAAATGGAGCCCATGTGAGTAAATATTTTAAGTGAAACGCAGTTGGAGTGCTTCTCCTGTAAATGGGCCTAAATCAACCCTGGGAACAGGCCTTCATAGGCAGGGCTTACAGAGGCAGGCTGCTTCTCACACGAACAAAGTACAAACCCAAAATAATGTATTTTAGTTGCCCTTCTAAAATTAACTCTTAGAAAACAACATCAGTTGGAGAAGTCAGTGAGTCCTGTCCTGACTGTCCAAAAGGCAATGCAACAATTGTGTTGGTTAGGTTTCTGTTTTGGAGCGTCAACATGTAGGCCTGATATTTTAGGTGCTGTGACCAGGTATCTCATGCCATTAGCAAAATGGTAGGCTATTGTTTTTATTTCCTTCATTACTATTATTAGCAGCATTCAATCTGTAATTCAGTTATATTCTATCATGACAACAAAATTCAGAACAATATGTTAGGAAATAGACAGTAAATCCATCAAAAAATGAGTGTGAGGTAGGAATTTTAAATTCTGGAAACAGCTGCCAAAACCACTGCCTAGGGTGATAATGTAGATACATGTGTGTCACAGTTTAACCCCAGCTA
The DNA here is from genome assembly GCF_036013445.1 of Caloenas nicobarica. Taxonomy (NCBI): domain Eukaryota; kingdom Metazoa; phylum Chordata; class Aves; order Columbiformes; family Columbidae; genus Caloenas; species Caloenas nicobarica. Next base: position 62,592,801 of record NC_088246.1, on the reverse strand, counting down.
GCAATCACAACCGCAATAGCTGTTTGCTCACTCCCCTCACCCAAATAGGGGAGAGAATCAAAAGGGGAGAAGCTTGTGGTTTGAGATAAACACAGTTTAATAAAATAACAACACAGTACTAATATACCACTACTACTTTTATTTTCTATTTTCCATTAAATATATATATAAGATACTCAATGCAATGCCTCACGAACTCTGTCTGCACTGAGCAGCCAGTTCTGGGAAGCGAGCACCCTGGTCCCAAACAGCTGATCCTGAGAGGAGAGAAAAAGCCAGAAAGGCCTACAGGTCCACTGCAAAACAGCAGGATGGCAAAAGGCCAAACTTAAACTCCTGAATGGAAGTCAACTGGAACAGAGCAGAACTGGAATGGGTCTCCGTTTCCCTTTCTCTAGCTGGAAAACCTGACTCTAAATACGAACTATGATGCTAATGGCATGAGATATTCTTCTTGATCAGTCTGGATACCAGTCAAGGGCTGCCCCATATACACCCTTCCTAGTTGCCTCACACCTGGAAGCAGAGAACTCAGAAAGACCTTGGCTTCCAGGCAACAACTAAGATAACAATTAGCTTTTACATTCTCTTTGCTCCAACTCAAAGATGCTGGAAAGTTACCTGAGGAAAAACATTAATTCTGTATTGAGGTCTTATGTCCTTCTTCTCAAACTGAATCCAAACAATGACTGCACTAGCTATGCAAAATAAAGTTTTCTAACTGCATGAAGAAAATTAATTTGCTTTCAGTCAAACCAGCACAGTGTGTGATGGTAGGAACCTGATAAATTATCATCACCCTGGAAAACTTACTCAGGAGGCATTTCACATGTTAGTATATTCTGCCTTCCTGGTCACCTATTCTTCCTGTCAAGTTGAAAGCAGTTATTTTTCAAGACTTTTGTGGATATCTAGAAATTGACTTTTCAGGAACAACCATATGGAGTAATTTGCATATGTGAAACAATTTTAAGAATGTAAATTTATCAGGATATAACATGAAAAATATTTCACACCTTGTGTTTATATATGAGCTTTTAAAAAAGCAAACCTATTAAAATTTACAATTTTTTGTCTTAATAAATCATGTGTAAGGTTGTACTATTCAACTGTGGTATATAGGTGTATTTATATGGAATAGGTTGATACAGGCATGTTTCTGCCTCAAGCATGGAAAAAAATGTTTTGATGAAATTAGAATTATTATATGGGGCAATTAATAGAATTGCCCTGTATTTGTATACTGGAGCCAGATACTCACTTAAATGTGAGCTGGCATTGTTCCACTGAAAACAGAGCTGGGCTTAGCGGGAGCCAGAATGGCCCGAGGTATATGTCAGTGCTGTCTGCAGTCTGTTCTGGGAGACCACAGTTGTAGCTCCATGGAGATATCTGGGCTGACCAGGAATTCAATGGGATACCATATGCTTTGCTGTGCCTCACGAATGCCTCTGTGGCACTTTGTGGAAGGGAGAGGGGCAGGTGGCATGGAAGCTGGCAGCTGGTGTTTCTTATCAGATGTTATTACTGACTCCACTGCTTGGGCAGTTTTCCAGCTTTCTGGACTTGTGAAGTCATACAGAAGAGCTGGGCAGTGCCTTGAAATATGTCTGAAGTACAAAATTCAGATGAATAGATTTTTCTTTTTTTCTATATGAACTGTGTACTACTTCTTTAAGGCAGTGTACTACTTCTTTAAGGCACGCAAGCTAGCTGCTCTATGATAAAAGCATCACTTTTGAATCAGAAGTGCCCTACTGCTGAGGAGATTGTGAAAAATTGCATATTGAAAAAGGTAAATTGTTTCCTCACAGAGTGTTACTTCAGCTTAGAGCAATCTAAGGGTTTTGTTTTCCAAATGGGTTGTCTAGAAGAGATTAAAAAATATTAGTAGTAGGAAAGGTGTTCCTTGCAGACCAACTTTGTGTTGCAGTTAATTCTGAAAATTGATTATGCAACTGTAAAAAGCAATCAGAACCTCCAACAAAATGAGATAACTTTAATTGATCTTTTGTTTTAAGGTGATGCAAGCCTATGAATCAGTATGTTGTGTAACATGCTTCATATAGTACTTCTAAAAGGGGAGGCTGTGTTACTATTATTAGCAGAAGTGTAGTTTCATTGCCAGAGCACCAGGCTGGCAGCCAGAAGCCCTGTGCTCTAATTCAGGCTCCATCTGTGACTGCTCTCTTGGGCAAAACAACTCAAAAACTGCTGCCTCACTTTCCTTGTCTGTAAAATTTAAATTGTGCAAAGGCTGTTGTTTGTGAATTGCTCAGTTTTGGGCCTGAAGAATTTAAGTCACTAAATGTTAATACCACTTAAGCTAGAGTCCAGTCCAGTTGCCACCAAAATTGAAGGAAAATTTCCCATTGACAACAGTGACCTTCAATCAGTCATTCATGAAAATCCTGGAGAATACACACAAGCTGTGGTCAGGCTTGTGAGACAATAAACATAAGTTGTAAAACTTAGTTTAAAGACTTAGTGCAGAAAACCAGCTGAACAGTGAACTAGAACTCAAATGCAGCTAACTATGTAGTTTAGCAAATTATTAATGTAGCTGTTATCTCAGTAGATTTGAACTTCTTCACCCTCTCCTAAAATAAGCTGATATGATAAGCTTGATCTTGTCATCCTGCTGCCATGCATTCGCATAGGGCTAACGCAGAAGGCCCGCAAATTCAAAGAGAAGGCATTGTATTATTTCTGCATTGGGTTTGTTACTCAAAAATATATCACAAGAGTAGATTAATGCACACTTAACGGTGATTAACATTACCTCATTTACTCTTAAATAAACAAGATGGAAACTTGTTCAGAAATTCGTGTCTGATGTGTGATCTGCTCTCATCTCACAAGTGTCTAGTGAAGACTGTCTACCCTCCTCCATGCTGCCACAAATTAGTTGGCTCAGGGGCCAGTGTGCTGGTGTAGGCTGTCCCAAGAGTGACCCATATTCACAGTTCTGTCTGAAATACCACCATTTTCACCTGAGGTCCTAAACTAGACACAGAAAGGGTCAAGTACTTTGGGCAGCATGTGAAGCCCAACACTTGCTTTATGGTTCCTTGTATACCTGCACATGGAAAGGACAGTTGTGGAAGCCACTGCCATATCCATGTGAGAGACACCTATTAGACTCTGAAGAACAAGCAGTTGCACAGTAGTGGCAATGTTTACCTGACTTGTACCAGCCTCTGAAATACTTGAATTGCTCCGAGTGTGATCTCGGAGGCAGCACTTGTTCTGCTTGCGTGATAGCCTTTACAGTGTTGAGGGCCATAAGTGGCTTCAGTCTAGCCTATCTTCGTTCATGTTGGCGACGAAACAGATGGAAACCTCAGTCTTTTAAAAGCTAGATATATTTGTGTCATTGATTCCTTTGTAAGTCTGTCCTGGCTAAACACCCACTTCTGTTAGCATTTGCAGCAAATCCTGTATCACCAGATCTTAAAACTTGAGCTGACATGGAGGCTATGTCTTGGCAATGAGGTTGACCATGGCAAAGCAAGGGAGGCATTCTGTGTCCTGGAGACATGTCTTTCAAGTAGGTGAAAACCTCACAGGGTCCCAGAGGTTCACAGTATGTAACTGTGTCCAGAGTTGCATACTGAATACAACCTGCAGCGCATCATCTCCTTTAGTCTAGTTGTTACCATTCTTGGTTTCTTGGGGAGAGCATTGCCTACTTAGTACATACTAGAATTTATGATGCATTTTTACTGCATTACTGTTTCTAAAGAAGTTCAGTGTCTTTGCCTGTCTAGTGGTAGTTTCAGGTTAGTCAGTGTTGCAGGCAAATCCACCAGAAAACTTCTAAAGCTGACATAGGTTATAGAGTAGGATATAAGCAACCTTATTTATAGGGAAATACACATGTAAATTCTAGTACACCTAGCAGTTGTTGAAGTGGTAACTCCATTATAGAAGGATTATATATCTGTTAATAAATGTCAACTACAGTATTGAAATTCCTCCAGCAAACAGATGCAAGCCAAGGGTGTTTATTGCTGCAATGGCTGTCTTTGCCAGACCTGTGCTTTAGCATAGAACAATCCGTTGACTTTCTTTTCCAAAGATGGGTTGCAGTTGTCAGCCTGTACTGTTGTAAGTAGTCCTGGTATTCAAAGGGGGCAACTGTGCTGCCTAATATAATAGGGAGTAGTTCATAATGCTCTTTTCTGGTAGTTCTCAAAGCAGTTTTATTATGGAGTAATTAGAGCCAAAGGGGTTGACGGGCAGAGGAGGTAAGCGTTTGTTCTAATACTTTTTAGTGGTAATAAGTATTCTGTTTGGTTCTGTTCAGATGTGGCCAGCAAGTGGAAGTGCAACTCTCAAATAAGCAGGAATCCCTGCTATATAACACTTAAGAACAGAGAAAACAAAAATAACGCAAACTGGGTCTTTTATTCTGTTTCAGTGTCGCCCATCCAAAGGCCGAAGGAGAGGTTACTGCTGGTGTGTGGATAAATACGGACAGCCACTTCCTGGGTATGATGGGAAGGGAAAAGGAGATGTTCACTGCTATAACTTGGAAAGCAAATGAGGGCTGGATGCCAGCTCTTCTGGCATCTGTGCGTGGCCGCTGGACTTCGCAGAGACCTTGGAGGGGCTGGGCACACACTGTTGACTGAGTTGCACGTGGAGTGACGAGCTCTGCCTCCTGCAGCGGATGGGGAGTCGCAGTCCCTGTGGATGCTGCTGCAGCTGCACCCTGCCACCAGCACGCGTCAGGCTTCCTGTGGGACGTGTAGGGAGCTCTGAATTCCCATATAAACCTGCACTATTGATACCCAGAGAGAGAGAAAAACAAAAGGCACTTCAGAATAGAATCAGGGAGTCTCCACTGGCTTTTTAAAGTATGGCCTGTGACCAATTCGATCCTGAAAGATACTTTTTTTTATTTTAAGAATTTATAGATTGTAAGCTTGTAAAAGTATTAAAGCAAAACCAAATCAAGCAACAAATAAACAAAAAACTGAACAACAACAACAACTGAAAAAAGCAAGAATTTAAAGGTTAAGCTTTTTGTACAGGTCTGACGGGAAACTTATCTTCACGGGTAAAAAGTTTTATAAAAATCTCAAATTTTTTAAGAAATGTACTTCTAAAAGAAAGACATGGCTATTTTTTTCTGTAAAAGTTAGTATGAATATTCTGTTAGTCTGTATTTAATATAATTTTTTAAAAAATAAACTTTATTTAAATGTAACGTGAATACCAAATACTACACAATAATTCTAGTGTATACTTCTGTATACAAAGAGAAAGTAAGGGTATGAAATGATTTACAAATACGTATAGATCCATATGCATACACATGGACTTACTCTAGATAATAGAATTCATGGAGTGAAACAAATGTTTCCAGAAGAGATATGGTTTTGTTATTAGATGTAGCTACAAATACCAAGATTTTTTTTTTTAATGATTTTATTTTATTGGTATTTCTAGTGTACCCATCACTGAATTATGCCACTGGAAAGGATAACAGTTGCACTGAAGCTCTTGGTAAAGCATTTTTCTGTCTGTCCTTCGCTTCAGTTTGTGCAACAGGGCTTAAATTTCTTCCATTTCCTGCTCACATTAATATAGAATATTCATGGCCAAAACATTGCCATTACAGTAGCACCCTTTCTATTTGCTTATTTATTTTGAAAAGCTGTATCTATTCTGTGTTGTCTTGGTACACTCTGCTAAAGCACATACTCTGTCTGAGGAACTCCTGTTTAAAACAATACTGACAAGATGGGGGGATTGTGGACTTGGGTGTTGAGACCTGTGTGCTTCGTTTATGCTACACAGAACTGCTGCTTGCTTTCACTTTGGTAGAAATGATTTGCCTGCATCTAAGCATACAATAAGAACCATTGTGTTTAAATATTTAAACCAACCGTTTGCCATGATGTTATATGTTCTTTTAATCGGAAGAGAAGTGATTTGGTTTTGTTCTGGTATGTGATGCTTTCACATGAGGAAGACTTTGGCAACATTTTTTTTTGAGACTGATTGTTTACTGAACTTCATGACAAATTCTGTATGACAGTGAAATCTGGATAAGGAAAAGTGGCCTGTGAAATGTAACATCTCTTTGGAAAGTTATGCCATATTTTGTATATGTATTTATTTATATATTTTATATAAATATTTTATATATTTATATAAATATATAATATATTCTTATATATGTCACTATAAATGTTTGATGTCACTGTATAAAAAAGGAACCATCAACACTGTAATTTCCTGTTGGGTTGGGAACTACATGATTAAGGGGAGAGGGTTTCCAGCTGATGGGGCCAGGGGTTGTGCTGATGGAGGAGAGATCGTGGGGCTGAGGAGCTCATTCCTTTCCTGCCCCAAGAATTACAACCACTCTTCCTGCCAGTGATGACAAATGTCTTGGAACTCTGACATGGTAAAGTTTGGATATGCAGCTTGCCAGGATCAAGACAGTCAATCACCATAAGTCAGATGTTTAACGCCTTAACCCTGAAATGTATTAGCTGGACAGCCCTGTGTGCCTTGTGCATATCTTCTTAATTTCTATCTAATGAACTGAGTTTGCGTCATTGTCAAAACTGAAATTTTTTAACTTTAGAGTAAGGAAAAAAAGTATATGTGATACTTACTCCAGGCTAATAGAGATTTCCTGACAGATGGTTACAGAAAGCTTTGTGAGGGCAAGATTTGTTGCAATATTTTTACTGCTAATGCAAATGTAATGCCTGCAAAGATTTGTTGGCAAAAAAATAAATGCTGGGCCTTTTTTTTTTTTTCTTTTTTCAAAGTTGTAAACCAGTTCCTTTCAAATAATTTCACAGAGGGAAGAAAGTTATATATACACCAATATTTGGGCATGTAACCATAGATATGAAAATAAGGGTTGGATTCATGAAAGTGAGTATTTTGTGGGGGGTTTTTTAGTTTCTCTCTCATGAGCCTCCTGAAAAAGAAAAGCAGCTTCTCACTGAAGAAGCTAGATAGCTGCCTTGGAAGTTACATTTTGCCAGCACACAAGAAATGTTTTAACAGCCTGTGGCAGTATTTCTGATTGGTGTATTTTGTCAGGTTTTAAAGGGTTTTATCTTTTGACCTACCATTAAAAAGAAATAAACATAGAAGAAGTTGGCTAGTAAAGGTCCTTAAGTGATATTAAATTCTCTAATTTGTGCAGAGCACCAACCTTCTAAAAAAATACATCTCAAGGAATTCAAACTGACTCAAGCAAGCAATCTGTCACATGAATTATGTAAGAAATTGTATTCAGCTCTTTTAGTGGTACTAATGGTTTTCGGTATGTAACAGAAAACAGCCATAAGGAGGGGGAATAAAAGCTGGGGGGGGAATGTGATTGTGCAAGTTGGTTTGGTTATTTTGCTTCTAACAGATCTCTTTAAGACAAAAACTGTCTAAAAAATAGCCAAAAAAAAAAATCTCACCTGTAATTTAAATCTTCCCCTTTTTCAGCAGTTGCCTTCTAGACATTTTTTATGAGCACAGTTGCTTGCACTGGTGTTGGATACTTTCCATTGTCTTATCTGATGTTCTTGGCACCTGGCATTCTTGGCATGAAATGCAAAATAACATCATTTACCCCCCAAAAATTTAAAATTAAGAGAATCAGTGGTGGCTTTTTTTTTTAACATTCCTGTTTCTGTGAAGACGGGTTGAATTCAATGGACAAGTTACTTGCCATTCAAAGGGTTTTCTCATGGCTATGGGATCTAGGCTGCAATTCAAACAAATCTTTGTGAGTGACAGCCAAGCAGCAGAGTGTGGGCAGCAGGGAGCAAATGCATGGCTCAGTATCAGTTCAAGGAATGATTTCCCTGTATGCACTGCTTAGAAATGTTTCCCGTGAAGAGCTGCAATGAGTGGAGCACTTTGGTTTTGGTGGCAGAAATGGAACCAATGCATTAGAAAAATAACCTTCCTGTTTTGGTGCCTTCACTGCCTTCAGCTCAGATGGTCAATTTTTTTTAAGTGAATATTTGGCAGCTTTTTTCTTATTTATAACGAGCCCTTTCAAGGATCTCAGGTGATCTGGGTGAACATTTTGAAGTCAGAAAAATCCTTGTAACTGCTAACATTATTTACACATCAAATATTTGCATAGGAAGGCGATACAAAAGCTTAATGTACGTACTGCAAAAGTTGCTCATTTCCTTTTGTGTATATTTTGTCTCCAGATGCTACATGGGTGCCATATGTAGCCCAGATTGATGTGGTAACTATTTATTTTAACCAGTGTAATAAATAGTTGCGTAAATCCCTATAATTGACCAGCGTGCAAGTTAAAACTGCCTTCAGGCAGCTCTATTATCTTTCGAACTATTTGAGAAAAGTTCCCTTTTTTTAATAGACCTGCTGTGCTATAGTCTTTTGAGCTCAGAATATCCTTTTTGACCTTTTTGGCATGCATGCCCTTCAGGGCATAATGTTAGCTATTTGTGCACAGGGGAAGGAGGCTTCAATGAATACCAAAACCACAGAATTAATTAGTTTTTAGTACAGTCTGAACTTTTTATGACTGAATTCTCTAGAAACCTTAACACAGCATAATTATTGAACTCAGCCCTAAATTTAAGTAATGGTTTTACAAACCTTTTGGGAAATCTTTTTTTTTTTTGTATCTCTAGTCACTCTCTAAAACAGTGTAAGCAAGGATAGCTCCGTAGAGATTTTACATATTAGCAATAGGAATTAAATTATGAAAAATGCTGAGCAATTTTCCTGGATGCCAAAGCATATTAGTATTCAAAATGAAATGTTTATAGGTAGCTGTTTTGTATGTGGTCCTGCTGTGCTTTTAGGAACTCTTCACATCTATTAATTTCTTTCAGAAGAACAGGCTTGCTTCCTGCATTAGAAAGGACATATTTTTCTTCCCCTACTCCCTGTCTTTTTCTGAGACATCCAAAAATGAGATCCAAAAAGGGTATCAGAGAATTCCAAGGCCAAACTTTTTGTGGTGTCAGTAATGCCTTCATCCGCAAGTGTGCAAAATTCATTTTTTTTAAGGCCATTAGAAGTGTTTTGGTATGTCTAGTGGACCTGGGTATCTTCTTCCAACTGGAAAGTATTTAATCCACTTGATTTTGGAGTCTCCATCCTCAGAGACAGTCAAAAGCCATCTGGACATGGTCCTGGGCAACTGGCTCTAGATGGCCCTGCTTGAGCAGGGGGGCTGGACCAGGTGACCTCTAGAGATCTCTTCCAACCTCAACTATCCTGTGATCCTATGAACCTGTCAGAATGTGGTAGCTTGCTGTCTGGAGTTCCAGTGCATGAGATTGTCTGCGTTATACAACACATTGATTGAGATGATGTTACATCTTTTTCTGCTAAAAAGGAAATTTTCTGATAGAATGACATGTAGTACAAATTTGCTGTTCATCAGAAGTTTTAGGTTTAAAACCCTTCAGGTTTTGCAGCTTTAGAAGCATATACACCAGCCTTAGAGAAAATCATTGTAAAAAAACTTTGCTTTTGCCCTGTACATGTAATTAAAACATGCAAATGACTTCAAGGCTGAAAATTGCAGCTGAAAAAAAACCTGGAGACCAGGTATTAGCAGAAGCAAAGGGTAATGCTGCAAATCTCAGTTTATCCTTGCAGAATGCAGGTCCTGCTGCAGTATGTATCCTGGCTTTCCACTTCTGCTGACCTATCCAAATTCCTTAAGAGCCTTTCTGTCATGGCTAATTTCATCCCACTGGTCTCTCCATGAGTGAGGATGGAAAGAAAGGCAGCAAAGTTATTGCTGCAGAGAGCAGTTGAGATTTCCTCCAGAAAAATCTGTAAAGCTGAAGAAAATGCCATTGAGAAGGGCTGCTTCCCACAGCCACATGTGGTAAGACCTTCCAAAAGCAGGGTAGTGAAGGGACTTGCTTATGAGAGCTAGGCTGAGTGTGCAATTGCCTCACTCCCTGCAACTGGGGAGCAGAGGCTTTTTTTTCCTGCTTATGCCACACAAAGAATATCCAAGGTCAGACTTGTTTCCTATGTCTGCTACATATCATGTAACTTGCACCCAGTAAAAAAGACCTAACTGACCGAGCTTGAAGAGTTGATTATTCCTTTATCACTGAGGTGCCACATGCAACCGTCAGCGCTTAGATCCTGCCATATACTTCCACAGCTGCTGTTACCCTGCTACCAGTGACATGTTGCTGCTCTTCTTTTCCTGTTCCTTTCCTGGGGCTAAATGGTGACAGCTGCCAAAGCAGTGATGAACAGAAGCCAAGGCAAAAAGAAAATATGGACGAAGATGATGATGTAGCCAGTATTTGCTGTAGGTCTCCAGAGACATCCCACACCAAGATGCTTTTCTAAGGAACCTCAGCATCTACACATCAGCCCATTGAACTAGAAAGCATCATCAGCGAGAGAGACAAAAACCCACGTCATCACCGGCATAATTAAAAAAACCTCAGTGTAGACACAAATGGCCTGCTCTTCGGTAGCTTAACAGCAGTTGGAGGAGACTGAGAGCAGGAGGAAGTCTGCCTGTGCCGTGTTCTACACGGCGGAACTGCAGCAGGGAGGCTCTGCTGGAATAGCTGCGCCTGCTGGCCAAGCACTGTCCCTGTTAGGAAACGTAAGGAAGGAGCAGCGAGCCAAGTACGTGTGCAACTCTGCCTCCCCCTGCGTGCCCTTGTCTCTGCGGGTCTGCCCATGCTGCCACTCAGAGGTGATAATCCAGCACGGAGTCTGAAAAGGTGAGCAGAAACTTTTGCAAAATCAAACAACCAAGATCTAGAATGCACTAAGTATAGATTTGATCATGTCACCTTACTTCAACCTTCACGAGCACCCTTGCTCCCACATCTCTCCCACAAGAGGTTGCCCCTCTCCCTGAGCCCTCATGGTAGCTTACTAGCAGGTGAACTTTGCACCCTAGGGGAGGAACTGGGTCAAGGGAGGAGGAAAGGAGGGAAAATAAAATAAAGCCCTTGTTTGTTGGCAGAGCTATCATCAGAGCTGTTTTCATTACTCAGAGTGCAAGTGCTGGTATATTTGGGTTCCACTGTTGGTTTTGGTCCTTTCTGGTAATACAGAACTAACCAGCTGTGGTCCCAGCAGGTCCCAGCCTTCTGTGCCTTTACCTAAATGTGGCAAGGTAATATAGGGTGATATGCCAGTAGTGAGAGAAGCCCTCTACTTGCCCTAACTCTGATACCGTTGTTCACCATGTATCACTTACCCAAGCCTTAAAGAAGGCACATGTGCTAAACACATTTAGGTGTTTGTTAGGATGCTCATACCCCACTTTCCTGTGTGGTCTGAATCCCTGCCTGATTCTCAATGAAATGTACAAGTGCGTAAAAAAGTTGGTCCATAAATATGAAATGTGTCAGCAAATAGAAAGCCTGGGACCTGTCATCAGTGCGGCCAGGAGAGGCTGTTTGGGCTAGTGGTTTATCAGTTAAGTGATAGCTGAGGAGAATAGACCCACTTCAAAGGTAGGGTCTAAAGATAGGGATAGGACTTGCCCATTTGACATGCAACCATGGGCTGAGAGTCTACTTTGGAATGAGTTACTTAGATTTTTTTTTACAGATATTTTTAATTATTATTATTATTATGATGGGTTGGGTTGGTTTAGACATTGGAGTTGTTCTGCAGTAGCAAGGCATTGATGGGAGTAGAAAAATAACGTTTCTATTTCTGCAGAGTCAGTGCTTCTAGACTGCTGGTAAAGCACAAACATCTTTGGTTCTGACTTGGCAGGAAAAAAAAATGTCATTTTATTAATAGTAGTTTGTTGGGGTTCCCACGTAGCGTCTGATGCTATGGGTCCTGTGCACTTCCTAGGAGTGCAGTAAATCCTGTGACAAGCCTCTGCTTTGTGCCATTCTTTTCCAAACCACTTTTTGTCCCCTTGAGGAAAGAAAGCTATATGTGATGCATTTTTCCATTTCCTTTTTTATTTTGTGATGTATTTAGGACTCTCATTGGGGAGTGCAAGGTCAAAGGAATATATTTGGTTTGGAAAGGAAAAGGCTAAATCTTGATGTGTTTAATATCTGATCATGTTTTGGGCTGGGTCTACAGAAAGCCATTCCTTACCTAAGTTTTACCTTTGCAAAGCATGTGTCCTTATGGTAGAGAAGTGACAGACATGCTGATGAGCTTTCAGTATTAGTGTTGGCTGCCCTCCACCCCCATTGTTTTTCTCTCCTTCCTTCTCTCCCCTCGCCTCCTGCTAGCACCAGCCAACAGGGTACCCCAAAGTGATCAGCAGAACTGACTCCATATGAGTGGAGCCCAGTGACAGGTGACTGGAGGTTGTCTTGGATGGCTTTAGTGGAAAAGCAAGGTAGAAAATAAAGTGCAGAGGGCAGTGACCTCATTTCTGTGCTATGAACATTTTGCATCTGGCAGTAGGCCAGGGGCAGGAGGAGGCATGGCTAGAACGTTTGTTCTGCTGCAGCAGACCTGGCAGGGTTTTGGCAGGAAGGAGCACAAACTGGGTAGGTAGGGTTCTCAGATAACATGAACCAAACACTACAGATGCTCACCTAAGACCTTCCCACCAGTTAATTTTTTTAGGTTGGGTGGGAGGAATGCAAGAGGGTGTGAAGGGAGGGAGCTGAAATAACGAGGAACAGTACATCGCCTTTGCACATCCAGCTGCACGCTAGGAGATCTGAGCTGCTAAGAGCATTCTGTGGTACTTTCCCCGTTTCCCCCCTCATTCCCACCAGGCTTGGCTCGCCAGTGCAGGTGGGACCACTTCAACAGGCACACACTAAGGCCAGGATTGCCAGATGACACATGGGAAAAAAAAAAAAAAAAGGCCCAACAAACCGAAAAAAATAACTAAACCAAGGGAAAACTACAGACCTTCGATTTTTCACCCTGTTACTGAGGGTGATCATAAAAATCAGGACAAATCACAACCACGTGGCATCTATGGCTTAAATGTAGTCCAAGCTCCTGGCAGCACAGTGATAAGGGAGATAAAATTTGCCTTCCTTGCCTCCTTGCATTAGTTCTAATCCCAATATACAGAAGAGTCTGGCCCAAGTCAGACAGTCCATCCCAGAGCAGCTCAGCAGAAGTCTGTCCTGATGAGTACTGGCAAGATGTCACATGAGGCCAGATTGCAGATAAGGAGGCACCCATCCCCTGTTGCTTTCAATGGGAGGTAAGGAGCTAAACCCCTCTAAGAAATTGGCCTGTCATGCCCGAATGCTATATAAAGCAACTTCTGCTCCTGATACTTAACATTTAAAGGAAAAAGATTCCCTAAACCTCTGTACCTGTTAAAAACTAATTTCTTGCAGCTAGGATGGGAAACTGCCACCCTGCAAAATATTGGCAGTAGCTGTCTACTGAATTGCTGTACTGCAAATTAATATGATGAACATTTCCCCTATATATATAATGACCACAAGAAAAATAACCCATTTCTGCTCATTGGAGATCAACCTTTACACAAGGGTGATGGGGTGAGAGCAGAGTGCTCTTAAGCAGGTGCTGTAGCTGTGAGTTTATGATTTCCCCTCCTTTCTTCACCATTTTCCCTTGGCAATGCTGCATGACAGCTGTTCAGTGCTGGGTAGACTCCATGAAAGGATTCTAAGGTTCTGCTCAAATTTGCTGCTTCTTCATTATTCTGACACAATGATTGCCAAAGTATTTTGACACCATGAATGCAATGTTATAACACAGTTTTATCCAGGTCTCACTGTAGCTCATTACAGGGAGGTTAGACATTAATTAGTTACAATGCCAATGCCATTAACTGCTTTGTAGTGCTTTCCTTGGGAAGATCTCAAAACACTTCACAAAGCAGCTCAGTAGTATAATCATACTTTTAAATCTGGAACAGTTTATTAGACCCCAGTCGGATCTGCTGACATTGACATGCAAATACAGCCACCACATTCAGCGAGCACAACGCGCGACGCTATAGAACCATGATACAGAGAGCAGAGATCTCCATGCTTTGGCTTTGCAGTTTCTACAAGCTGCTTCCCACTCCTATTTAAAATCCAAAGCTTGTGCCACCAAATGGCAGAAGGATTTTATGCCAAGTTTCCCTCCTGCCAGGCTCTTAGAAAATGTTATTAGTCTCTTCTTAGGCTGTTTTCTCAGGCAGGGTTGGTGCAGCCTATTCCCACCTCTGGGACTTGCTAACTCCCACACTAATTTCTCCATGGACAAAATCAGCTGGAAAGCAGCAGGGCTCTCACTTGCTTTCTCCGTTTTTCTCTATAACCACTAAGTCAAAGGAACGTTCTGGGGAGGGAAAGGGACCACATCTCAAGCCAAGGGGACCTTTTTCTCTGCTTTCAGCAAAAAAAGTAAGGCCTGGCTTTTTAACAGCCTCCTTTTTATAACCTCTGACATTCTGTGCAGGAAACAGCTCTTTCTAGTCTCAATGTTATCTTTTAAATGCATTAATACGGCTGCCTTGGGCTTTTCAGTGGAGAAAGGCTTTCCTATCCAGAGAACTTCTTAATAACTTCTCTTGGATGCTGCTGCTTTGCCCAAGGCAAAGGCTTGCAGAGCACAGACGGGATTGAAGAGGATGAGAGAAGAGGAATGGGGTAGGGAGAGCAAAAGAAGAAAACTCATTGCAGGAAAATAGAGCTAGGAGTTCAGGAGGCAGAAGTGCAAAAAGTGTATTTTCCCCTACGCTCTCACTCACCGCTGTGCTGTCCTGCTGAGGTCGACAACTGAACAGGAACATGCAGAAAGCAAGAGACCAGGAGAGTGTAGAAGACATTATTTAATAGCTCATCTTAAATAACATGACAATGTCAACATGTGAATGATTTACGCCTGTCAAAGGTGGTACAGAATATCCTGTTGTGTTTTGCCATTTATCTGGTGCATATGTTTGGAAAATAGAAAAAAATACTGTTCCCATCAGGAGCTTCAGTGTATAATCAAGGTTTAGACATCCCTTTTTAAGACACAGCTTGACATTGAAACAGAGGTGCAAAAGCAACATGATATATAAACAAGACAGGTTTTAAATAAGTTTCTGAGCAAGTTCTCTAGTGAAAGCTATTTTTTAAATGCAGTTTTAAGTCTACAAATACATGGTAAAAAAATGCGAGTTTACAAGCCATTTTTCCCAATAGAGTTATGCCATTTGAAGTTTTAAGTAGCAACATTCCTCCAACATAAGAAGAATACATTTAAGAACAATAATATTAAGTATTTACATATAAAGTTATGAAGTGTTTGAGGATATAAATTAGTAACAACACACAAAAATAGACATACTGTAAAATAAATAATTAAACAGCTTTACATAGGAGGGTATCTATGATATTATACAAACAAAATATACAAGAATGTAGGACTTCATCTTGCACTTGCTCATATCTGTCACTCGAGCATCTGAGTAACCCCAGGACAGTAAAAAATCTGCTTATGGGGTTACTCATATGCTGAAAATCAGGTGCACAAAACTACCATACTGAAACAGCTCCTGACTGAAATGTCTCCTGATTGCATCAGGCCCCGTAGAAAACTTGGTGTGAATGAATGTGTTTAGTTTTATTCTTGCGAGTTGAGATACTGTTGGCATTCGGGGTCTCCTTCCATTTCTGGAGATCCAGGAATTCTTCTTCCATTTTTTGGATAGACACACCAGCATCCAGCAGGCCCTCCATCCAGTGAAGTTTCACACTAGAACATTATTAGCAAAGCAAACCCCACAATAAGTAACTGTAAGTAGAAGATTACACGTGAGATACTGCAATTAGAGGTCTTGGACAGAACTAGGATCAGAAGGTTGGGACCTGCCATGCACAGACTTGTTTTGCATGTGGTGGTCCCTGCCCTGACAGAGCCTCTGACCAAAACACTTGGTTAGGGAGCCATGACCCAAGCTCAGCAACCACAGCAGCAGCTTCAGATTTAAAAGTTTGTCCACTCCATGGTAAACAGCAGTATAAAAAAGGGAAATCTTCCAGCATGAGAAACCAGAAGAAGACAGAATATATGAGCTGGTACGGCAAGAGCAATGACTGGCTGGTGTGGCTCTTCATGCAAGAAGGCAAACATGGTGGGTTTTTTTTCTTGGGGAGGAGTTTAAATAGATTTCTGTGTGTGCCTGATTAGATCCCAGGTCACAATGTTTGTGACTCACACAGTGGTGCCATGCCCAAAAACAAGGAGTCTCCGTGACACAGATTTATGAAAACCTACTAAATTTGTGTGCATGACCTGTGGTTACAAGGGTGTGGCTTGAAGTTTGGAGCTTTAGTTAAATTTGCAGATTACTCCCAGTGTAACTTGCAATGGCTTTTTTTGAGGCTATAATGGAAATGAGCATATAACATCATCCTTAGGCAGCACAAATCAGTATTTTTTTTCTACTTTCAGAAGGCTAATCTTACGCCACAGAATTTTTTCACTAACAATGTGAATTTTTCACTGCCCAGGAGCTGAAAGCCTCTTTTCTCCACAGTGATTCCTATATATTCAGTGGGCTTTGCAGGCAGTATGGTGGATATTATGAATTAATGTCAACTGTCAATTTGCTAACAAATTAGGTACATGGAGCTTGATTTGGCCTGGGAGCAAAAAGGGTTAAAATATTTTGGAGAAGGCCTTGCCTGCACCTGTTCTGTGAATGGAAAAAGCTCCTGCCTCCGTTGCTGTCAGCCCATAGCATGCAGCTCACTTTTAAGAGAAGAAGGACAAACCATCTGCTCCCACTACTAAGTATCCCTGTTTTTGCAACCTGCTCTTCCAGCAGCTGCAAACTTGGAAGTTTGGGAGCAGAGGGCTATGAAAGGGTTGGCTTTGTCAGGCTAGTGGTCGAGCTAGTGTGAATGGACAGAGGAAAAAAACATGTACCTGTTTGCTGTGGTAAAACCCATTCTTGTTGCAGTTGGGCAAGTAGAATTTGTAAATCTCCCCTCCGCTTCTCTGCTGAGCCTTTGCCAATTTATACAGGGCTCTGTAGAGCTCCTTCTGACAAGGTCCCTGCAGGAATACCGTGCAAAGATCATCAATATCAAAATTGCAAAGAAACCAGCTAAACAAGAAATGATCAGTATAAAGCTAGCAAATAGCTGAAAATACTTATTAGTCATATAATCTGCACCAGGCTGCTTTTCATTTAGTTTTTACTTGTTTCAGTAGGAGCATGGCCAGAAAACTCTGGTGTTGCATTTAGGCCTTTGTTTTTATTCTTTGAGGTATTTTCTGTCCTCAGAAACAGGAGGATTTAAGTCCTCAAATTGCCACACAAGGAAATTTAACCTGTGTTAAGTAAACACATTACTGCTCATAGGGTACAATCTCTCCTATTATGGGGAGGTGCACGTTAGAAGGCTGGTGTACGTGAGACTAGCCACGTTTTCTGGGTTGCCATGGCCCTGTGCTCTGTTGATGTATGGAGAATAGGTGAAAGACATATATAGACAGTGCAAGAACAAACATCTGAATGTTTGTTATCTTTTATACAGGACAGAGCTGTTGCCAAAGCAGAATAGAGAACACCCCTGTGGCTCCGAGACCTAAAGTGAAAGTGCCTGGAACTGGAGATGAAGAACTGTTTGTAATACTCACTATTTTTACAATTTGCTTGCTCCCCTTTTCGAAGTCACAATTGCCATTTATTATTAGTACCTAACGTTTAAATGAGTGAAAGGGGAGAAGTGACTGAACAAGTATTTTTACTTTAGAGTGAAAATAATCACACTCTCTGCTTTTGCAAGACTTCCACATATCGGCCCCTCACATTAAGTGGTCCTATTCAAGTCAAGTAGCTTATCTGTGACTCTGGGTGACAAAAGCAGAAGCCTAAAAATCAGAACTGGAGCTCACAGTACTTACGTATAATAGTTCAGACTAAATCAGTGATTAAGTCCTGTTCTGGATGTGGAATGAGGCTTTCTAGGGTGGGGGGTGGTTAGTAGTTTTTTGCCTTTTTTTTTTTTTCGTTTTGTCTGTGACCATTACAAAACTGGGCTTCTGTGATGCCCAATTCTAATTCAGCTCCGTGGCGCGGCTGTGCTGGCTGCCTGGGACTTGTCTAACTGTGGTACGCTGGTGCCCTCCAGTGGAACACGGACCTGCTTGCAAAGGTCTCACACCCCCATTACCCACGAGATTTTGCAGTGCCAAAGGTAAAAGCTAACTTTAATTGTTGAGCTTTCTATCTTTTTACATGCACCTACTTAACAGTGTTTCCTTGTGATCATCAAGAAATACGTTTTGGTTTGCATTGGTGTTTCACCAATAACTGTATGTAGGGACTCCCTTTTATTTCACTAAATGTTGAACCAGCAACAACTGCCGTTGATTTTTTTAACTTAAACACAAAAGCAGTCCAAGATTTTAATCTGAACTCCTGGAAGTTAAGGGCCCATGTTATAATCTGATAATAAATGTAGGGAAAGATTCAGCCTCTGCATGGAGTGTGTATAGGATATATATGATGCATACCTGTTTTTATTGCTGCTGCTATTTTGCCTGTTCCTCAAGCATCTGATGAAGGCATTCCAAAAGTCTGTTTGCTGGCTACCCAAAATACTGACATGCTAGTGTTGCTGCTAAAATTTCACGCACATTTTCATTTCGTATTCTGAATCAATAGCATCTACTGAAATGGTCTCTGAAAGGTTTGCAAAGAAAACCTACCTGCTCTTTCCATTTCTTGAGTTCAGATATTCTCTTTGCTTTCATGTTTTCGTATGCAGTGATGGCATTCCAGGGGATGGATTTGTCCTGGCCTATGGGAAACATCAACTGATAGTTCAACAGCTGATCCTGTGTCATTTCAGTGCTTTCCAAAGGCATATCCTCAGGTTCAATAGAGTCTGGAAAGAAATGATATTAACGTGAACATTTCAGCATTTATTTCTCCAAGTTAAAAAGGTAAAGAATAAGAAGAATCAACAACAGCAACAAAAAAGTAATATCTAGGACAGATCCATTACAGTAGCTCTTGCAAGTGTGATAAATTATGTGTGCAACACAGCCAATTAAACTTTTGTCATAAATTCATATGAGGACGCATCAGCTGTTTGCTAAAAAGTTGGTTATTTTACAATTCTTCAAAATTACTCTAATCCCAAAAAAGAAGCTGCAGCCAGTCTGTTAGAAATGAAAAAACTTTCTTGACCACAGTGGGTTGCAGAGACTTTGCTAAATGAGAAAAGACTGGAGTTAAACTTTAAATTTACTTTAGATTTACTTTTGTCAGCATGATGTGTGTCAGTTTTTATTCACGAGAAAAACTGGTCCAGACCTGATGCAGTGGCATCCTGTACTTCGTTGTGTGGCTTGCCTCACATATAAGAAGGGGTAGTGATTCACAAGAGCGAGCAGTAGCTCATGCCGGCCTGCAGCTGATCAAATAGCCAGGCAGTGGCAGAAACTGGATCTGTGTGATTATGGCCTGCATGCCAGTGCCTAACTCAGCACGTGTGAACTCTCCCACTGGAAACAACAGAAGCCATTTGCAATTGCAGGGACTCATCATGGGATAAAAATTTGTTATGTGTCTAAATAACTTGCTGGATCAAGGCTGTAAACACTATCCAATTGAATAAAAATCATGTTTTTCCCTTTGACAGTGCTTAAGAAAAACTGGAGGTGGAAAATTGATGAGGAAAAGAAAAAGAAAGAAAGAAAGAAAGAAAGAAAGAAAGAAAAAGAAAGAAAGAAAGAAAGAAAGAAAGAAAGAAAGAAAGAAAGAAAGAAAGAAAGAGAAAGAAAGAGAAAGAAAGAAAGAAAGAAAGAAAGAAAGAGAAAGAAAGAGAAAGAAAGAAAGAAAGAAAGAAAGAAAGAAAGAAAGAAAGAAAGAAAGAAAGAGAAAGAAAGAAACAAAGAAAGAAAGAAAGAAAGAAAGAGAAAGAAAGAAAGAAAGAAAGAAAGAAAGAAAGAAAGAAAGAAAGAAAGAAAGAAAGAAAGAAAGAAAGAAAGAAAGAAAGAAAGAAAGAAAGGAAGGAAGGAAGGAAGGAAGGAAGGAAGGAAGGAAATGAAGTTCTAGACCTTTTAAACTGCTGGATGCTTAAACAGTCGGTTTAGTCACTGTTGTCCCTCCTCCCCACCTCCTCAAGTACAAGAGAAACTTCACTTACTGCCACCAATGTCCATTGTTATTTTGAGTCAACAATGATTATTTTTGTAATGCTACTGAACTACCTTAATCACCACTGCATGAACATAGCAGTAATGATGGTGCAAATATTAACAGTAATAAATTGCAAAATAATAAAATCACACCAAAGAAGTTCCTTATCATCATAGAGTCTAAGATGCTTGATATGTCTTTTTGCTCAAAGATAGTTTTGGCCAGCATGGCACTACTTCAGGTACATTTTATTTTTGAAATTAAGCCAGGCACAAAGCCTGTTTAGGTCTTTTAATTCTCTATCATGACTTTTGGAGATGGACATTAACAAAGTCTAGAAAATATTTGTCCTACTCCCTGTTTACCACTAAACATAAACTGTCTATAGTGTCCCAGAAACCTTATTCTGATTATTTTGCATCATCCCCTTACTAGGCTTCAGGGTTTTCTTGCCGCCTGAGGGATAACAGCCTGCTGCGAACATCTCTTGGCTCCCCACCCGGATGCCTCCCACCTGGCACAGGTCAGACCACGTTTTCATGGAAAACGCGGTCCTGCTTCCCTATTTTCAAACGCCCGCCTAACTTTGCTCATTTTGCTAGTCTCCTGACAGCCGGTCCCCCAGCCCGCTCCCTGGCCGCAGGCGCATCCCGCCTGCCGAGCCCCGTTCCCCTCGGCGCCCGCTCTGCCGCAGCGCCCGGCGCGCAGCTCCCCAGCCCGGCGGCGCGACCGCGCGGTACCTGCCGGCTCCGCCATGCTCATCCCGGCCTCGCTGGCGGGCAGGCACGTCCCCTGCCCCTGCATGAGGGCGGAGAGGGGCCGCGGCTCTCCCGCGGGGACGTGGCAGCGGAGCCCCCGGCGGCAGCGCGCCGTGTAAACCCCGCACGGCTGGCCCGGCCCGAGGGCGCAAGTCTGGCAGCAGCCGCAGCCGGGCTGCCGGGCCGTCTCCGGGCAGCCGGGGGCGACGGACGGACAGAGGGCGAGCTTCTCCTGGGTGCAAGGGGCGCAGTGCATGGGCTGCAGGGCCATCGCGGCGGTGAGGCGGCGGGCCAGGAGCACCGACAGCAGCAGGGACGGCAGCCAGCAGCGGCCCAGCAGAGACCGCGGGCTACTCATGTCGCTGATGAGGAGGGACGACAGAGAGGGTAGCTCGGCAGGCTGAGAAGCAGCAGGCAGTTTACATACATTCAGCTCGCCCGAGCCATTTATACAGTGCTTTGCCTGGCTATTAATCTTTAACCCCGAGTTAACTATTATCTGAACAGGACGGCTAGAGAAGCATCATTTCACTGGCAGTTCAAGTCCCTGAGCACTCTTCCCCTCCTCTTTCACTTTCCCCCTTTATCTTTTTTCTTTCCTCCAGACATGCAGGAATGCTTTTATGCCCTCACCCCCACCTCTCTGTCCTGGCATAGTTAATAGGGAAAAATGTGGCGGGGGTGGAGGGGAAACAGGCAGAGGGGATGGATGAGTGGGGGGTATCCCCTCCCCTTTTGGGGGGGGTTGTTGGTGGTAGTGCTGTGGGGGGAGGAAAGGAAGGAGGGAGATCCCGTTGAAACTGAAGCAACTGACTTCATATTTCCACAGCAAAAATGCAACAAACCCTTGTTTAATTTTCGTCATGTGGCTGCAGGTTAGGAGGACACTGACATACCGAAGAGGAGGCCCCAGGGGTAATAAAGGCATCGGGATCCTGTAACCACTGCACACATGCACGTAGGAGTCCTTGCATTAACCTCCGGCAGGGGCTGCACAGCCGAAGCTGCAGGCATCTCTTGCGTCTGGGCTCAGTTTTGCTATTGCTGCTGGGATGAGAGGATTAACACTCCTCAAAACATCCACTTGGGGGAAACCAGTGTTTGTCAAACAGTCCTGAAATAAATGAGATAACTGCTTTTCTGTCTATCCTGTTACCCTCCGCATCTCCTCCTGTATCACCTGGGGAAAAAAAAAAAAAAATCTCTTTTGCATGCAACGATTGCCACTGCAATAAAAGTAAATGTATTCAAACTTCACTGTGATGAATAGATTATTTTATCCTGGCATCTGCAGCATATACTGAGCTTGAAATAGCAAATTCCACTGTCAAGTCACCTATTGTAGCATGATTTTTGTTTGATCTTTTTTTTGCATTTAGTCCTCCTCTTCTGTAATGATATAATTTGTGTGAAAATGAAGCAGAACTGCAGAGTATTGTTTAATGTTCTATTATTCACTCTTCTTTTTCTATTATTGATGCCAAAGGTTTCATTTATAATGTAGTGAATTTTTAACCCCCTATATTCATAACTCAGTTTTCAAAAGTATTCTCATTGGTTACAGACTTTTACAACTTGAGACATTTTCACTTAACTACTTAATCTAAACTTTTTTTTTTTACTTCATTTTTTTAAGGCTCTCTATCTGGTTACACAGAAGTTGACAGGCCTTAAAACTCACTAACATTTTTGAGCATTTTAAAAAAAACTAATTCTATAGATTTTAAAATAATTCTGTGGACTTCACACGTCTGACTAGGAGCAAGTTTTGGCTGAAAACCTAGGGCATCACAATCTCTGCAGAACATTGCAATTAGACTTTTCAAACTTAATGCTCTTTCCTTCTTTCATTTGTAATTTTTTCATATACGTCTCTCTTAGAAAATCACGATTCTCTTACCATTCAATGTGAAGTGAAAAATATACAGAAGCATGTCTTCTTTCCTCCCTCAAAGAGAAAAAGAAAACAATGTAAAGCAAAGTCCCTTTCAGGGAGAAACATGAAAAAAGTTACAAATTAAAAGAAGACCCAGTTGCAAAATGACAAAGACCCAAAGAGCTCATATGCATTTGTGTGTATGTATGCATGTATTCATTCACTTACCTATGTATGTCTCTCTCTTGTGTTAGGTAGCTTTCTATGAACAGAACTGAGGATAATTTTACTACTGACTGCTTAACAGAAGCTACTTGCACCCAAAATGACTGTACTCCAGAGTGACTGGTACCATCCTGCCAGTTCTTCTGTCTTTAAAAAAAAGGATGTGAACTAGAGAAAATAGTGTTTAATGATGCACATGAAATGTTTTTTAAAATGATTTTTATAACTCATCAGCATCATTTTTAAGTAACTACATAAAGATGGTGAATGCAAGAACAGAGTCCTCGTCTGACATACAGGTCTACATCACGAAACTTCCATTGGTTTCAGAATCTCGTTCTTCCAAAGCATCACTATATTTTCAGGTCTTTGGCACATTTTTCCTTGCTGACAGGCAGCTGGCAGTATCTGAACTGACCAGGCAGATCCTAACAACTGGCTGCCTTTTAGAAACCAGATTTTTTCAGTTTACCCAGTAAGATAAACAAAAGATAAATTACCACCCCCGCCCCCCCCAGATTAGAAAACATTTTGAAGGTGTTTTTGTTTTGTTTCGTTTTGTTTTGCAGGTCAACTCTGATGGCCAAGCCTTTTTCCCTTGCAGTCTTTTGTACGATCAAACTGAAGAAACCTAATACTGTGCTAAAGCAGACTTTGTGAGCAGATGTTCTTCTGCACAAAAGGTAGACCTATAAAACTCAGTCTCTTTATATTTCATTTATATAAATGTAATGAACATATGTTAGAACAGGCTGTGATAACTTAGGACAGTACCAATGAACAAGGCAATGCTTTTTTATAGGCCATGGGACATCAATGAAGTGAAAGTAGTCTATATGTTTATGTAGGCTCTCTTTGATATAATACTACAACTCATCTACCAATCTCCATCTCTGAGCCTGACATTGCTTTAAAGAACACAAATAGATAAGAGTCAGGAGGTTAAAAACATCCATGATGTAAAGTTGTGCTTTCTGAAGACTTCTGATGGTAATTTTTAATTGTTCTAACAGTTATCCCCTAATTTGAACCACTCGTTAAAAGATACCACATGAATCTGAGGCAAGGGTTACTTTTCTGCAAGACTCTTCCAATTGGTTTCTCAATTATTCTTAGCCAATGACCTCATTTTGCATGTTAAATAGAGTCTGGGATTTTTTTATCATTTATCCCCTAACAATAATGCTTTATTTAAGCTCTATGGATTATTAGGAATTTTTTATCCAAGTAATTGACAGTGCTTAGGTTATTTATGAATAATTTGATTCAAGCATTTATTGATTGATTGTTGTCACTTTGTGGCATATATGCTATTTGGTATTATTTCTCTATTTTGGTTGGCTAAGCAGGACTTTTAGAATTAGATTCTGGATGTAGATAATATGTTGCAAGTTTGTGGTGCACTGATATTCTCTGACTTTTGCAGATAGAATTTTGCTATTTTTTTGCCAGCTAGAGTATTTTAGAAATACCTAAAACTAAAACTGCAGAAACTCTAGTGAGAGAAGTGAAAGCCTGTCTCATGGCAAGCCTAGTTAGGGAAGGCTATGGACTTTCTGCATCAAATCATAGGTCAACAGGTCCAAAAAAGAGTGATTTCCTTGGTGGCATCTGAAGTATTTGGGCACTGAGTAAAACCCCTCATTCACAATGTTGTGCCTGCGTGGACTAGCCAGATAATTATTTTCTAAGAACTATTGAGTTCTTCTGGCAAGACAGGTTAAAGTCCTTCAGTCACCCTACCATGGTCCAGCTGCTCCATGCAGTGATGACACAAGTGTGAGTTTGCCTAGCCAGAGAAATAAACCAGAAACACTTTGACAAGAGGTAAAGCTGAAAGTATGCTGCAGAGTGTGAGTTCCTGTGTGGAGAGTTAATACAAAAAAGATTCTGCATCACCCCTTCTGCTGTAGTCAGTATCACTTACCCCAGGTAGGGATATTCCCTGGGACCAGCTATGGAAATCAAAGCTTTTCAGTGCCCACCAGACTGAGCTATAGCTTAGCAGAGGCTTTGAAGAATGTAAATGATCCCTGTAGCACTGGCTCCAGGCACCTAAACTAGCATCAGCTGTTTAAATCTCTTTGTATTCTTCAGCCACTGTGTCTCTCTGGTCCCAAAGATGGAAGAGAACCACGAACCAAGTAATGTGCTCTTTACTGCAGTCCCTGAGAGCTGTAGGCACTGATGACATGAGTCTCCAGCCTTCACCACCATTAGGTTTACTTTCTTAAGTGGTTGCTATCTTATGTTGATAACGGAAAAGGTAAATTCCCCAGAGATTAACTCTAAAAGCAATTTAAGTATGATAGGCCACATATTAAGGCATCTCATATGAAGGACAGTTTGAGACAGTAACAGAAGGCTACTGCTTACTTTGATGTATGGATCTGTCACATGGGTTAAATGCCAGGATGCACATGAAACTCCCCTTTCCTCCCCAAACTAATATATGGCTTTTCAGGAACAAGACTTTTCACATGCAGTAGGGAGAAAATTAGGCAGTACTGATGGAGAAAAAGTGACATCCAGTCCCAAACCAGGGATATCAGAGTCGGAGCTACTTGCACAACTTAGGGGAAAAGGGTCTGTGAGAAAACAGCCAACAATAATTCGTTTATATTGGTTTATACCTCATCGAATGCAACAGTGGATATTCATTTTCACAGTAGAGAGGCTGGATTTTTAAAGTAGCTTACTGCTAATGCAAAAATCGAGGAGCCCTCGATGTTTCAAATTCCTGCTCTTTCCTTCTGAGGCTTCATGGAGGCTTTTCTCCTCCATGAGTATATTTGGCTGTTAGTACTAGAATTTAAAATGTGTCATAGGACCCAGACCACAGTAAGTTAAGAGGTCTATTTTCTCCGGTTATCCATCCTACAAAGTGGGAAGCTAAAACTGGGGGACAAGCATGCCTGAACTGTGCCTGCTACAGGAACATGGGCTGGGCTTCAGCTGGAGCAGAAGACAGCAGCCTGAAATTCTCAGCAAGAGGGCTGTTACTGACAGCAAAATGATACTCTGTTAAAACAGGAGAGCACATTTTTCTAGATCATTTACAATTCTTTCCACATTTAGGTTCTTTACTTCTGCAGTGGTTCTTACAAAAATAAAAAAGTTTGCCTAGTTTCTTTTGTCAAAAAATCTGTCCCTGCCTTTTGTCCCGGCACATTTCTGATTTCAACAATATTACTGCTGTTCATAATTATTATAATATTGTTGCCAGTAATACCAAGAGTACTTTTTTTCAGGTTTCAGAGCCTCTATTTTTTCCCCAGAGGATGGCAGACAGGACTCTGTGACTTCAATCAATTGTAGAGAGCTTGTTGCTTGCATGGAGAACTGAAACTAGGCAAGCTGCTACTGGGATTCAGGGTAGCCTGAGCTATTCGAGCATCACCACCATTGAGTTAGTGCCTGATAATTATCAAGTGTGAAAACTTTTGATGCTCACTACAGCCTTAATCTACATGTATTTACTATTTCAAACTCTTTGCAGGGGATTCACAGTGAGGTATAGTCAAGTTCACACTGTCCAGAGGAACAAAGATGCTCAGAGGTGCTGGCCTCTATTTGGGATCCCTGAACCTTTTGGTGTGAGGAGGGCAGGACTTGCTTTCTGTGGGGAGAAGTAGGAGAAGAGCATGGAGATAATGTAACTATGAGACACAACAGCCTCATTCAGACAGGTCAGCCTCTGTGGCACTTACTCTTGGGCAAATACATCAAGCATTTTAGAGAAAACGGAAGCTCCTAACTCTACTTGTCAGCAGTTTTAAGGGTCCTTGAAGGAGAGCACATATTGCAAATAGAGATGTGAAAGGGTTAATCCAACCTGTTACTGTATCAAAATCACACTGGAGATAAGATTGAATGTCACATGAATATTTGCCTGACCTACTGTATAAATAATCTCTGCCATCAAACACAGAAATCACACACAGTTACTGGATTTAAAAAAATCAATATAATTAATGTATAATGAAACAAAGCAAAAAGCCAAGATTAGATTGTCAAGGCACTTCAGATGAAAGCACAGTGCCTCTCTTTACGAATATGAATTTGACTGCATTCAGTAAATCACTCTGATTTTGCCTTCTGCAGCAAAGCCACATGGAAAAGTATAAAACTTATAGTGACCCACATCTTGGTGATGATGGGTCAGTTATAAAAACTAAGACAGACACAGAGAAGAATTATTAGATGTCTCAAAAGCTTTTCTCTCATGAAATCTGATTAACTGAGCTGTTGTAGAAAAGCTTGTATGTGTAACTACAAAAGTGAGGCTTTAACTTTCTTTTTGTTGTTGCTGTTGCTATTATGATCAGTGACTGGTTGACCATGACATGGTCAACATGACAAAAATAAACAACTCCCCCAACATCACCTTCTTTTTCATGTAATTGTCTACATTTTCACATATAGCACTTTTCCCCCACCTCTGATTTGATAATTTTCTCAGTTTCAAAGATATCTATCTAGTGAAAACACATTCTGCAGACTTATTAAGTATATGCATAAAAATGCACCTTTTAAAATATCAGTTCAAGTCTTATTTTTCTTTAACTCCACTGATTTTGCATTCTGAGAAACCGGAAAGGCCAATTGATCTTTTAGATGTCATTAATCTGCTCTTGTGGTTTTGCTTGCCTTATTCGTCTCTTCTCCAAATGGAGTCATCACAGACTTTTCATTTGGCCAGTCTCATGTAAGAGCTTTGTTCTGTGTTTTGTTTTCTTTAATCAGTTTTTATCATCACCCAGTTCTGGCCAAAAAAAATCCACCTACTACTGAATATGCTAGTCAAGGTCAGGATACAATATTGATTAGTATACTTGCCTCCTAACCTTTGTAGTATAATTTCCAATCCTACAGTCCAGTGGACTTTTTCTTAGCTAGCCAGGGGCATTCAGGGTGCCAAACTGCACTTCTTTCTCCACTATGCCAGTTCCGCCCCTTCTTTCTTCCCTCTAGCACAGTTGCAATTATAACACGTATCCACATTAGCATACCTGTTGTAACTGAAGATATTTGATGGCAATTGTAAGCCTTATGTCCAATTGTAATGGCTTCCCTGTCATGGCGGCAAAGCCTGTTGCTGATGTTGAGCTATGGTTTATGTAGGTTTAGGGGCTTTTTATTTTTTTTTTTTCCAGAGAGGAGCAACAACTGCTAATGCGCCCATCTAATTTGTACGAATAGTCTCATGCAGCACCAATTTGATTTAATTTCATGCTGTATCATGCAATAACTTGTTTGGTGCTCTCTTGGCTGGGAAGTATACTTTGAAAGGCATCTTGTAAGTGCTTTTTTGGATCCAGGTCCTCTCCCAGTACATTTGTCAGCAGTGCCACCCATGCTGCCCACTCCATACTAGAGAGTCGGATTATTTAATTTCTAGAAAGAGAACCTTTGTTTTCCTGCCCTAGAGGTATGAGATATTTCTTTTCCCCTTTCATTCCTGGCATCTCCTCTTTAGGAGGAAATGTAAGATGTAAGCTTTAGGAAGGAGGCTTATGATATCTGCTAGTGAAAGAGGGGACAAACCTGCAATGACATGAAGAGCTAAAAGCAAGCCAGTTAGAAGAGGACATGCAGCGCTAGGAAAGGCCAAAAGAACAAAATGGAGGACAATAAAAGGAATCAAAATGGCATAAACGGCAAGAAACAGGAAAGGTATGATTTTTTTTTTCTTTTTTTTTTGATCCCTGTGAGTAACGAACGGTGGTTTTTCTCCTTCTTTTTTCCATTTCTTCAATAAAAATGAATGAAGACAGAGAAACCTCCCACAAAACCCCAAAGAAATAAAATTCCACAGATGCAAGACAGTGTATCACTGATCAATGATGTTCGTTCGTCTTTTTTAATGAATACTTAGGCAAAGCAGAACAACTTTGACAGGTAACTCTTAAAAGGCCTGACTTCACATTAAGTCTAGAGAGGGTGATTACTGCCTTGTGGCCTAGGACAGTGTCAAGGTCCTACCTTGGATGAGAAAGGGATTTGAAATGCAGTCTCTCACTTCCAGGAGTTTTATCTTGTGGGCTGCTGAAACTAGAAGCAGATAGATACACCTCCTGTCTGACCGGTGTCTGCTATGCATCTCCTGTGCACAAGACCCATTTCAGGGCGAAGGGATGGGTCTGGTGTAAAGTATTGTGAGATCACATGCATGGGCAGAGCCAGGAGGCTGGCAACCGTGAGCTGCTGTCGGGCTCTACAGAGTTTGCATGCCTGCTGGGACTGATTGCACTATCAAACAAAACTTCATTGTATAGGAGCATTAGGCACCCACATTGCAGTACAAGGGCTGAGCAGCAGATGTGAAGATTTTTTGAGGTGTCCCCTACATTCTAGGTGGTGTCCTAGGATCTGTGCCTAGGTCTAGTTTTTAATAACATTTGAAAACATTACAGAATAGCTTCAACTGGTCCAACTTTTCTAGGGGCTGCTAGGCTCAGTCAAAACTTCAATATGTTTGTTCATTTTCTAATGTGTCAGAAGTGTTGAGAAGTGAGCTGTTTTAATAATAGACATTGTGGACTGCAACGACAGAGGGAGCTAAGGGAGACTTTTGTACTTGTGTGTCTTATAGAACAAAACACACTGAAGTATGGGTCAGTGACACTGCTGTGCAATTTATTATTCAAGATTTTGTCCGTAGCAGGAATGTAACTACATTGTGATCTAGAGAAAAAAAACACCTGTTTTTATTTAAGAATTTTCTACTTTTCAAAGTTATCCTAAAATTGTTCAGCCATGATCAGCAAAGAAGTAACTTAGTTACCAGTTCTCTGTTATTTAAATGTTAAATATATTAACAAATATGTTAAAAATGTGTGCTAAACATTTTTCTCTTCAATCTGGCCTCCTATAGAAGCACTGCAGCTGGACAGAGCACTCCCAGCTCTGTCAACAGGAGTGTTACCATTGCTTCAGTGGGAACAAGGCTGAGCTCATAAATCCAGGGTGAAGACATTTCTGTCTCATCCCTCTGTTCTTGGTAGTGTTTTTGTTCTTCTCCATCCGACATCATGCTTAGTCACCATCAGCAGGTAGATTGTGTAATATCCATTCAGAGACAAGTGTGCTGAAAACAGTTCCCTAGGTCAAGGTCATAGCTTAGCTCCTGAAGGAAAAATACTGCCCTAAGAGAGCACCTTCAGTGAGAAGACGCTTCCAAACATGTTCAGTGTTGCATTTGAAAATCAGGACAAGAGCAAGGCTCGAGAACCTGTTGCAATCCTGATTTGCACTCATCCATCCAGAAAAAGGGCTATTTTATTTTACAAAATGTGATGCCTTGGGGGCTATCTTCTCATAAGAATCTACTGTCTGCAGTCCCTAATTTTTTTCAGCCTCAGCACCTGCAATCTATACTTAAGGTCACTAATAACTAGAGGTGCCTGTTTTTTGGAGGTGTTCGACTCTGTGGCTGACACAGAGGTTTTTTTGTTTGTTTTTGTTTGTTTGTTTTTTTACTCTGTGTTGCTATTGCAATATAAATATGCCTAAAGGAACTTTGCACACGAAGAGAGTTGCTAACTAAACAGTAATTTGCCATTGTTGCCACTAGAGGATGAACATTAAACAACATTGAAACCGAATACTATTACTGCCTCTCTCAAAGCCTATTCTGTATACTATAAGAGAAAACTAGCTATAACATTAAACTTAAACATTAAACTCCAGTAGACCTAGGAGTCTGTGGAAGAAACAAATGAAAGTGCACACTCTGTGAACAAAATAAATACTATTTTTTTTTCATTATGAATATACTCACATATTGCACGAGGTGTAATACTAGCAGTGTAGTTTTGTACATGTCATTTGATATATGTAGTTTCATATTCCCTAACATCCTGGCTTTTAAAAGTTAGAGATAACCTCTCTTTAGGAACATCATTCACTAGGGGATAATGTGTAGTTTAGTGCTATATAGGTCTAGCTGAAGTCCCTTGGTATTCTAACCTATAATGAATTATTAGGTTGGTGCAAAAGAAATTGTCGTTTTTGCATTGTTGAAATTTGCCATTTGATATTTGAATACATTCATAAATAAATGTGGTTATGCTATACATCATTTGAATGCACTTTTTTGCTTTATGTTTTTTTTCTGCTGACTTATTACTTGCGGTTTATTTGATATTTATTTTAGACTATGGCAATTATGTTAGACAAAAAGCAAATTTGAGAAATTTTTTTATTTGAGTTCAAAATGGATCATAAAGCAGTGGAGACAACTCAGAACATCAACAACATATTTGGTCCAGGAACTGGTAATGAATGTGCAGTGCAGTGGTGGTTCAAGAAGTTTTGCAAAGGAGGTGAGAGCCTTGAAGATGAGAAGCGTAGTAGCCAGCCATTGGAAGTTGACAAGGATCAATTGAGAGCTATCATCAAAGCTGATCCTCTTACAACTACATGAGAAGCTGCTGAAGAACTCAACGTTGACCATGCTATGGTCATTCGGATTTTGAAGCAAATTGAAAAGGTGAAAAAGCTCGATAAGTGGGTGCTTCATAAGCTGGCTGAAAATAAAAAATATTGTCCTTTTGAAGTGTTGTCTTCTCTTATTCTACGCAAAAAAACCCCCCCATGAACCATTTCTTGATCAGATTGTGACATTGATGAAAAGTGGATTTTATACGACAACCGGCGACCACCAGCTCAGTGGTTGGACTGAGAAGAACCTCCAAAACACTTCCCAAAGCCAAATTTGCACCAAAAAAGGTCACAATCACTGTTTGGTGGTGTGGTGCTCGCCTGATCCACTACAGCTTTCTGGGTCCCAGCGAAATCATTACATATGAGAAGTCTGCTCTGCAAATCGATGAGATGCACTGAAAACCGCAATGCCTGCAGCCAGCACTGGTCAACAGAAAGGGCCCAATTCTTCTCCACAACCAGCACATCAAAAGTTGAACAAATTGGGCTATGAAGTTTTGCCTCATCTGCCATATTCACCTGACTTCTCACCAACCAACTACCACTTCTTCAAGCATCTTGACCACAGGCAAAATGCTTCCACAACCAGCAAGATGCAGAAAATGCTTTCCAAGAGTTTGTCAAATCGCGAAGCATGGATTTTTACACTACTGGAATAAACAAACATTTCCTGTTGGCAAAAATGTATTAACTGTAATGGTTACTACTTTGATTAATAAAGGTGTGTTTGAGCCTAGTTATAATGATTTAAAATTCATGATCCACAACCAGAATTACTTTTGCACCAACCTAATATAATACTGTTGATGTAGATGTTGACGTAGTATCAGACACATTTCAGAAAACCCTTCAAGCACCAATTAATTCTATTAGTATTTTCTCATGAAATGCTATCAGAGCAATATTGTGACTTTTGGAAATTCATGGGGACCTAAATTAGTGGGAGATGGATACTATACAGTCTTTTGTATTTCTTTTTAAACATTCCAAAGACAAGGAATAGAAATGGTTTCCAAAATACTAATAGCCCTTAGTTTTGTGCATCTGTCTGTGTGATACAGCTTCATGACATGCAAAGACCCAGTCAAAGTCAATTCTATGCTACTACTATCATCAATTTTTTTCACTCCACTGAAGAAAGTCTCTGGGACTTCATTGGAACAAACTAATTCCATGAATCTGGCAGGGTGGCAGCCCTGTTTTCTTGAAAACTTTCCCAGCATTTGCAGTTCTGAATCTTAGAAAGTTTGGGGATGCACTTGGCATAAACCCAAAGATTTCTTAGATGTTAAGCAGCCATATTCCCCAGATCCCTCTTACATTCAATGTAGCCTGAAGCAGGTCCTGAGAAGGACTTTCCCAGCAACTACATTCCTGGCCTGCTAAGGGCTGGAACTTGGCCCAGTTGGCCTTTAATAACCTTTCCACTTGGCCTAACGTCATGAACTTGGTCAGCCTAAGTAGACAAAGGCACTTAGGGATATGACAGCTGAGTCTGAGTTTTGACAGAAGACTGACATCAGGTATCAGAGGGTATCAGCAAGTCTGCTGGTGATACAAAACCGGGAGGAATAGCTGATACACCAGAAGGCTGTGCTGCTATTCAGTGAGATCTAGATAGGCCCGAGGACTGGGCAGAGAAGAACCTAATTAAATTCAAAAAAAGCAAGTGTAGGGTTCCTGTACCTACAGAGGAATAACCCTACACATCAGTACAGGTTAGGGGTTGACCTGCTGGAAAGCAGCATTTCAGAGAAGGAATGGAGAGTTCTAGTGGACAACAGGTTGACCATGAGCCAGCACTGTGCCCTTGTGGCTAAGGAGGCCAATGGTATCCTGGGCTGCATTAGGAAGAGTGTGACCAGCAGGTCGAGGGAGGCTATCCTCCTGCTCTATTCTGCCCTGGTGAGGCCACATCTGGAGTACTGTGTCCAGTTCTGGGCTTGCCAGTTTAAGAAGGACAAGGAATTACTGGAAGGAGTCCAGAGGAGGGCTACAAAGATGATTAGGAGTCCGGAGCATCTTTCTTATGATGAAAGACTGAGACAGTTGGGTCTGTTCAGCCTGGAGAGGAGAAGGCTGAGAGAGAATTTTATCAATGCTTATAAATATCTCAAGAGTGGATGTCACAGGGATGGGACCAGACTCTTTTCAGTGGTGCCCAACGATGAGGAGCAATGGGCACAGACTGAAACAACAGAGGTTACATCTGAATATGAGGAGAAAGTTCTTTACTTTGAGGGTGACAGAACAGTGGAACAGGCTGCCCAGAGAGGTGATGGAGTCTCCTTCTCTGGAGACATTCAAAACCCACCTGGACACATTCCTGTGTAATTCCTAAGTGAAGCTGCTTTAACAGGTGGGTAGGACTAGATGATATCCAAAGGTCCTTTCCAATCCCAACCATTCTGTATCATATGGGCAAGGAATTCAGCAGTGAAGACCAGGCATGTGAGACAGAAGACTTCTATGTTTCATAAGGAAGGAAGCCACTAGAGGCCAGATTGGAGAAGACATTAGATGGAGACATTTGAAGACCAAGGAACTGGATGGGCTCAGGCAGGAGCTAAGATTGACTTTGAGAGGTGATTGGTAGAGAAAAAAACAGAAGCGGTATCTAGACTTTCTGAGACCAGGATGAGAAGCCTGAAGAAGGAACAAGTGTAACTGGCTATCTGGGAAAGTACAAATAAACAAGAGACAGAACTGGGTCATTTGGATTAAGAATCAGGTCATGTGGCCAGACTAATATGTGCTTGTCCTAGGAGTAGAGGAGGGTTTTATGCTAACCTTGCACTTGTGTGATCTTAGTTCAGCCCCTGGCACAAATCATAGATGCTGATGAAATACCTGCAAGCTCAAGAGGAATAGCAGCACATCTGCAACCATGCCTATTTTATCTCAAAAGCAGCTTGGGATTTACATCAGCCAGGAGCTCCCTGGTTGCCAGAGGAACCTGTGAGGGCCAGACAAGCAGCCTGGGTAACACACACAAACAAACACAAGAACACTAACTAAACATCAAACTATGTGAGTGTGCTTTTGCTGTTGACCTGAGAGGCAATATCGCCCCACTGCCTGGCTACCACAGAAAACCAGGTCTGAGGACAAGGCTGTTCTACTGAGTAACTTTGAAGTTTCACTTCAGGAATCAATAGCAAAAACATCCTAATTCCTTTTAAATCCTGAGAGAGTTTGTAAAACCACAACTCCATTTGCATTTTTGAGCATAACACAGCTGCTATTGGTTAGCCTGTTTCATAACATTGGCATGGGCCATGCTTCAGCTTCTCTGCCATATTACAAGTTCAGTATGTGAGAAGAAAATGCAAAAGCTTCCCTTGCCTCTGACCTTAATTTGCAGCTTTGTTTGAACAGGGATGCTCCCCTTTCAGGTAATTAGGTAGTGCCGAGGACAGGCTGCAAAACCAGAACGGCCAGGAAAAATGCATGTGCTAGAGCCACACGAGTGTAATACTATGTGTGCACAGGTGGTAAATCTGTTCTGAGTGCCTGCTGCTGACATGCCAAAGATCACTTCACAAGCACTAAACTCTGCCTAAAGAGTAAGTAACAGACAGCAGTAGGAACCAAGATGAGCACTATGCTTTTTGCATCACTTCTTGACTGGTGCTTCAGAAAGAGCTGCTGTGAGCTGAACTGCCTTTTTGCCAATACAGCTGTCAAGGAGATACCCTTCTTCCCTCCACATGCAGCAGCTCCAGAGAAAAACAGAAAACCCATATCCCCTCAAAACACACAGCTGAGCATTAGGGACCTTCAATGCAACAGAGAAGTGCATTTACCATCAGGGGCAAACTAATTTTGAACCAAAACTTCAAAACAAACTGTCATTAATTAGTAATCTCTAGAGGCTGGCCTCCCTCCTTGGTGCCTCTAACTATTTCCTCATCTCCTCAGCTAGCAGCAAAAACATTCCCGATTGCATCAGTTTTGATTACTCTTTAGATGAGGAGATTCTCCTTTAGCTAACCAGGCTTGCACCCTGTGTGGCCACTAG
Organism: Caloenas nicobarica; assembly: GCF_036013445.1. Lineage (NCBI taxonomy): Eukaryota > Metazoa > Chordata > Aves > Columbiformes > Columbidae > Caloenas > Caloenas nicobarica. Next base: position 62,557,408 of record NC_088246.1, on the reverse strand, counting down.
GACTTTGTCACTTAAGGAATGCCAGCAACCCTAGAAGATTTGAACACTACACAAAAGAGTATAGTTGGGAAGAGCTGTGGCATGAAGAAGAATGATTCTTAGACAAAGTTCTCCCTCCCTTCCTTGTTCCAGGCTTTCAACCATTATAAATTAACATTGGCTCTCACGTACAGGCACTTTTTAATTTGTACCCAACTCTTCCTAGATTTAAGAGGCAGAAATAACCACGAAACAAACAAACAAAAAGAACATTCTGGAAGGAAAGAGGAAGTCTAACAGGCACTCTAGTTAGGTGTGCAATTTATTTGAACCAGTTATTCCCACAAGAGTGATGTGATAGCACTAATTCCATAAGTAGTTCAGTCAAGCTTCTTCAATTGTCAATTCATGTTCAGTTGCTTCTTCAATGTTTTTCAGTTGTCGAAGAACCCATTCTCTTTGTTTCTTCCTCTGTTATAGAAAATAAAATGTAGTCAACCAAATCCATTCAGGTGTCACCTGCTTAAAAAGAACCACCATCACAAAACCAACATAAAAACAAAACAATAAAACCATACAACATACACAAAAGCATTATGAACTCAACTGGATTTTGGCTGAAGTTTTCAATTTGTTTTAATTTGAGAAACCTTTACTCTTAGAGCAGGCAAGTTTTCCTGAACATTCAACATACCTATGAACAATATGGTACAGGGGAAAAAACAAACTAGAACAGAATTTGATGGCTTCATGCTGATGAGACAGCCTTCAGAGTCTGAATCTACTGCCTCCCTATCCTTTCTAAGGGCTTTCCACAGCCAGCAATCAAAGTTCCAGGGAATTGAGCTCTTGTGCTCCACAGAACAGAAAAATAAAGACCTGTATAAGGTCTATTAATTTAAACTTTCCATAGGAAATCCCACACTAATCAAAGTACTGCACACAAGACCCCATTTGCAATGACTGACATTCTTTTTATAAAGCAGTATGATTTGGATTGAACAAGGAAAGTAGTAGATTTGTTTCTCCAGTTTTAGTTAACTTGCCAACATTAAGAAACCTGAGCATTTAAATTGCTGATTTCTTCCCATTCTTAAGTTTATCCTAAAGAAAGATATACTAAAAAAGTGTACTTTGCACTAGTGTATGCAACTAGTCATGCAAGTTCACAAGCTGAAGCAAGTACTGGTTTGGAAGACTGCATCCCATCCACTCTGTGATAAGGAATGATACCACAGAGTCTAGCAGGTTATGACTCAATTCATAAATATATGTTCTCACTACTGAAGTTGTGGAGATGTTCCATAACTAAAATTATCCCATATTACTAGAAAGACCTGTATATATTCAACATTGGTGGGAAATAGTATAGTTTAGCTATTTAATAAGTAAGAGAAAACAATTACCACAAGAGCTTTATCAATTTTCTTCTTTCTGGTTTTTACTATTGGCAGATCTTTTATCCCTGGTATTCCAGTAATAAGCCATGAAGGTCCACTCTTGGGAGTTACTGTAGCCTCCTCAGATGATTTGGTGGGAGCTTGAGTCTCTACATTTGCGACAACCTCGTCACTTGGTTCTTCATTTGATTCATCAGAGGCCAACACCGTTGAAAGCTTCCTTCTAGAAAATACAGCCTGAGAGCTTTGGTTTACCTCTTTGTTCAATTCTTGTGAGTCAAACACTGCTGAAAGCCTTTTTGGGGACGTATGAGGGATATATGCTTCAACACGTACTAATGATACTTGAGCTAATGTTCTACTTAGATTTGACTTTGGCACTGGAGATCCATAAACTCTCTTACTGACATCTTGGTCCTTAATTGACTGATTTGTCAGATCTGTAAGAGATGGCATTGTTCTTGAAAGCATTGAGTCCACTGGAGTGCTATGTTTCACCATTCTCTTTTTCAGAGATCTTTTAACATTCAGAAAAGAATCTTCTTCCTCCAACATCCTGAAGTCAAGTTTATTGCTTTAAGAAAATATGAAGAGAAAATTGTGTCATTGCTTACATAGTGAGGGATGCTATGTAAGGCATTCAGGTGCTGCAAAAGCAAATCCAAGATATTCTACTTTCATATTTGAATTCTGTCCAAAAATGGAATTTATCCGTTGTATAGATCAGTGTTCTTCAAAGGTTTGGAAGAGCCATGTTGAAAACAGAACATTAGAAGACAGCTTGTCACATACACAACCCTTACTCTTGCCCCAGATGCTCCATATATACTAGAATTTAAGGTAGCTCATTAACTGCAACGTCATTAAGACTGTGCTTTCTCCTTCAGAGTATACGAATAATATGCTTCTGGGATTTCAACTGCTAACACTTGGTAGGTGGATGAAGACTGTTACATGCCAGAAAGAATTACCATAATGTAGCAAAAATTCAAGTGCACTAGAGAGATACATGGAAAAGTTCTGGACTCAAGCAAGCATCTCTTACTCCAATTACCATTTTGCTTCTCTTATTTTCTTAAAAGGGGGCTCACAGATCTCTCATTCCCTCCTAGTTACTTGACATTTGGCTTACTTCTTCTGCTGACCCTAAACTTTGATCCTAACACCACCTGTGTTCTGTGCAAGTCTGTTTTCAACTGAATTTACAACAATAGCAAGGTTGTTTTTGTTAGCAGCATTTCCCCTACCCATGTGTTAACTCCCAAGAAAAAGGGACTTGACTTCTTACACATGAAGAAGCCTAAAATAAATATATCCAGATTGAGATATATTCAAGATAAATATCTTAATTAGATGAGCAGTTAAGTACTTCTAGTAACTGTTGAACTCTTTGCTTTCATGAGGCAGTTCAGATATTTCACCCAGATTGATTTCATGAAGCTCATCAAGGGGGCAATACGTTTTAAGTGCCCATATTCTAAGCCCTGTAGATCAAAGGCCTTGTCAGGGGTTGGAAGGACGCTACAACAAAGGGAGGTACAGGAGGACAGGGAGATATATTTGCTGGAGTTAAAGACATCACTTCTCCATTCCTTGCCAATGTTTTGCACCTGTGTATGGTCTGAGTTTAGCAGATTTTCATATCCACTTTGTGTTTCTAAAGAACAGGAGGCAAGAGATACAGCACTGATATATTTTTTTTGTTTTTAGCCAGATTGACTTCCCTTAGTCTTTATTGTAGAAGCTTACTGACAGTATGTTTGCACTTGGAGAGGGAATAAGAAGGAGTTTGCAACCACCATTCCCACAAGCCCATCATCAGCTATATATTTTAATGCCTTCCTCTTACTCATTAAAATTTAAATGGCCAATTAAAAGCTACTTTTAATTTAAACTTAGTTTCTAAAGAATGTTTTAACCAAAGTTTCTGAGAAAAACAACGTTTTTTTTTTAATTTCACAGTTTTCCATGCTTTAGATATATATATAGATATATATACGAGCAACAAACTTTTTCTGTTCAGTTGTTTTAATAAAACCATTAAAGAAGGGGAGAAGTCTAAAAACAACAAAGACATAAACCAGGTAAGATTGTCAGAGTCTACCATGGAGAAAGTATCTTGCAGCAATTTGCCAAATTAAAAAAAACCCCAAACAATCCCAAAAAAACCCAAATCCAAACAAACAAACAGAAAACAACCAAAAAACCACAGCCTTACCCTACCTACCAGTTTCCCCGATCTCTTCCTCTGCTCTTCAAGTGACTTAGCTTCAGCTGCTACTTCACTCCAGCTGGCTTCCCAACATCCTGTGTTGCAGAGAAATATTTAGCATTTTTCAGGAGTCTCAGCTGTGCTGCTAACTGAATAAACTACTAAATAGAAATCTGGGATGAATTAATCACAGGAAAATGGGTTAGCCAACTTATCTATGTGCTATGTTTGTTGCAATTTATTCGCTGCTGCTTGCTACCTATTTCAATCACAAAAATACATCCAGTGGTTAATTGGCCTCACATGGCTGCTTAAGGCACATTGAGGATCTGTTACAAGATAAGATGTATGTTGATGGATATATGTATGTTGATAGAATGTATCTATTCCCATTCTGATTTTATTTTCTCATTGCTTCTCTTGCCCAAAATATAAATGAGAAAACGAATGTTAAATTTGCCATGAAAACTTCTTCTATTAGGAAAAGAAGTAGTGAGAAACTGAAGCTTATTTTACTGCAGTCTGAATTTTATGGTGTTTTCAGCTAACAACTGTGGAAATGGCAGCATTTTATCTTGAAGGAAGTGGTTTCAAAATATCAGGTCTTACATGAGAACTGGATTGGTCTGAAGTGGTATGGTTCACATTAAGGACCATAATTATTGTTGACAGAGAAAAGCAGCCAAATTGCACCAGCCCTGCTGAATTGCAAGTCAGCTCTGTGGTGGATGGCAGTAAACGGCTGCTATCACAGCACTGTAGAGCAAGAACAGGCATGAGGTAGCATGTGCACAAATGCTGGGGTAACCCCTTTTGAAAAAGCATGACCTGTGGACCTTTAAAATCTAAGCTGATCAGACAGACCTAATTTCAGGGCTTTACGTGGGTGACTTGAGGTTGTAGGGTGCATCAAGCGCAGAGAGGGATGAAGGGCTGATCTTGCTGGGATTTGAACTTGTGGTTCCAGAGTGTCTGGGCATTTCAAACCTAATCATAAACCATCCTTCCTTGCTGCATTAATAATTGCACTATGAATAGAGAATTGGAGCTACCAGTTCAATACTGAAGAATAACAGTCTGTCAGTATATGGAGAAAGTTGCTAGGTTTAAATTATGTGCCCCTAAGGAACTGAAAGAGAGCTTGAGAAATGGAGGCACTTTACAATCACATGGATCACACAAGTAAACATCCTGGAAATAAATAGTCTGTCCAGGATAAGCTATTTATTTCCTAAACTCCCAGGAGAAGTTCCTACAGGAATATTTTGAGAACTAAACAAAAACTATTTTGAGATATTTGTGGCTGGGCCAAAAAAACCAACCAAAACTCAGTCCTTTATAAACATAGAAGACGCTAGACCAACCCTTACCTCATTTTGAATATTAGTAGTTAGTTTTCAAACTAGTGGCCTTGTGGCTTGGTGAGAAAACCAACCAGGTCAGTCATACTGTAGCACCTTGCAGAGCTCAGCAAGCCAGTTCCTTATATAGCACAGAGCGAAGAGTGATGTCCTGACGTGGTGTTGCAATGTTTGCACTGTCCTGCTGTGTCAGTGGGACACAATATCGCCTCTCCCAGTGAGGCAGTGATGCAAAAAATGCTGCACAGCATGAACTTGCATAAGAGGCTTTCTGGTGGGTCTGAGCAAAATTTACGTCATTTCACTGGACCCCTTCAAAAACTCCTGGCCTTGTCTTCCAGCCTGTGTCTTCTCCTTGCCATGCTTGCCCTCACTTTCTAGTGTATCCTTTTTGTGGCATCTCACAGTCCACCAGTGCTGTCTGTAACTGCATCATCTTTATGCCTACCGTCCATGGCCTTTTCCTGCAAACCTCTTCAAAAATAACCTTCCGTTTTCCTGCAAAGCCATTACTTGCCATTTCGTCTAGTTCCTTACCAAATGTTCTCAAGATATAAATTAGGAGATTTGGAAGTTATTCTCACTGTTAGCCATGGTTTCTCTTGTGTCCTACAGACTTCACTTTTTTTATGAAGTGGTAGCAGGATGTTACAGAGAACAGGAAGGATGTAACTATGCAGAGATCAGAAAGAAAAGAGTCCAAAATTAATGTAAGCATGCAGAGCTCAGCAGCTGCAGTGATCATATTATCTTGACCTTGGTGTGTCCATAGTCTGGACATGAAACACCCAAGCTCTGGCATGAGTGGCACCTTGAAGGCTTCTTGCATCTTTCAAAGAATGACACACAGTATGTCCTACACTCAGGCCTATTCATTATGAAACATTCCTTCACTAAAATTATATTCCTTGGTATGGCCATCTTCCTCCTCAGCATTTTCTACCTGATAGTTTGGAGCAATAATTCCATAGGCCTGGATCCATTTGTTTGGTCTATGTTTACATATCTTCCACTGTTTTTGCTGTGTGATGCAAGATGACACACAACTCTAGCAATATTATTATGCACTTCCATATATATTATATCAAACCTCCCACTGCCTTACATTTATGACTTGAAGGATACTTTTGTTGATCTCATTTTAGGAGATAACTTCATCTCCCTTTCTAAATTTGTTCCAAAATTACAAAACCCACATAGGAAATTATTTAAATGTTTTTGCTGCATCCCCTTGTGGGAAACTAATTCTTAATACCTTTACTTCCAAAACCAACAAAAGTGAGGAAAATGGAAACAGCACAGTATTTTGTTCAAATTTCAGCCTTTTCATTCCAGTTCAAATACACAAATTCACTTCAGAGACATGGGGGTTTGAGGAGGCCTCATCTGGAAGAGGACGAAACTGGAATTATTTTTCAGTTTACCAAGGAATGACATACATACAGGGATACAAAGAGATACCTTTTCCCCTTAGTGTTCTAGTCTAATCTGAGAGAGTACGCTTCTTCAATTGCCGCTCTAGTATTCATTTCTTCGTTTCTCACACTGACGATGTTGCCAAACAGTTTTCCTGAAGGGAACTTGGATGCTGAACCAGCCCTTAGCTCATACGCTTCCCTACCATATTATATTGAATTGGATATGTAATTGTAGTTTGTGAAGTCACAAATCTTGCAAAAGTGTCCAGGCAGTTAGGAGCCAGGTGCAGTCCTTCCTGGGCAGAACAGTATGAGGCCTTTTCCCTACTCTTGCAACTAGTCTGATGTTTTTTGGTACAGAGGGTGATTCCACGAAGAAGTACATAATAGGCAGTAGGAGCTGGTAAGTGGAGCTCAGCCCTCTACTCCGTCTGATGACCCATGGTAGGATGACCTTTGTTTGGAGAATTAGAAGGAAGAAGGAAGAGCCAGAAGATGATTATATATAGTGGTGGGGAGTAAAAGGAGGGCAAAAAGAAGAAGGAGAAATGAACAGAGGCACAGAGAGGTGAAAATTCTTGCCTGAATATAGAGCCATATGGAAAGAATAAATTAGAAGAAAAATTAAAGGAATAGGCAAGACAAAGGAAAAATAAAAAAGAAAGGAAATTAAACTGTATTTCCTAAATTATTTATTAATAGAAGACTTGGGCCCTGATAATAAGTTTTTTATGGATGAAGCTCCATTAAGATGTGAATCTGAGTCAAGTTCCCACAACCTATTCTTCACGTATCTGAGTTATGTGGTGTAAGTTTGCTGATGAGGCTGAACTCCTGGGTAAAAATATGAGTGGAACATCTCCTTTGTTGACATGAAGACTGAAACCAGCAGGGAGCCTCATCATGAAATAAGCTCTGCAGAGGTAGTGCCTCCCTGGTTCTTTCCAGCATAATGGCACAGTGGGGCACGCAAAAGGAGCAGAGCCTCTGTCCCAGTCAATCACAAGCTCCCTGGGCAGCCAGAGACATTGACATGGAAACAGTTCACCACTTCCTGTGGACTTGGCCTCTGTAGGTACATAAAGCTGGAAAGAGGAACCTGGTGGGACTTTTTGAAAGCACCTCAGCACTTTATTTCCATTTATTTCAGTAGGAATTATATGCCTGAGCACTATTGAAAATCCTGAGGTTCATAATAGGGTATGCAGTGAAGGCAGTCATTTTGTATATGTGTTTAGAAGACACCAAATAGGATAGATTTTTTTTTTCATTTGGAAGGGACCTACAAGGACCATTGAGTTCAACTGCCTGATGACTTCAGGGCTGACCAAAAGTTCAAGCATGGTATTAAGGGCATTGTCCAAATGCCTCTTAAACACCGACAGGCTTGGGTCATCAACCACCTCTCTAGGAAGCCTGTTCCAGGGTTTGACCACCCTGTTGGTCGAATAAATGCTTCCTAATGTCCTGTCTAAACCTCCCCTGGTGCAGCTTTGAGCCATTTCCAGGCATCCTGGCACTGGGTACCTGGGAGCAGAGCTCAGCACCTCCCCCTCCACTTCCCCTCCTCAGGAACCTGGAGAGAGCACTGAGGTTGCCCCTCAGCCTCTTTCTCTCCAAACCAGACAAACCCCAAATCCTTAGGTGCTCCTCAGACGACATGCCTTCTAGTCCTTTCACTAGCAAAACCCTTACTGAAACCTTCAGAAACCAAGGACTGTATGAATTCTTTGCGGTCTTTTAAACAAGCTTTTCAATGCTTAAACAGCACTTATGTACATTTATGAACTTGCCCTCCAGGAACTTTAAAGTTTTTGTCTCATAAGCAGTATAAGAGGAAGGCTTTAGGGAAACCTGAACAGATGGTTTGGGGGTTTCATAACCTATCAGAAAAAAATGGCTGTACAATAGCAATACACCCATTCATGATGTGTCTTTCAGGTTATATGTTTACACATTTTGGGTAGCATACCTCTGCTATGACTGGTTCTGTCCAGCTTGACAACAAATCTGATTTTGCACATTCGAAACTACAATCTTGATATACTGTGTTTCACAGCTGCTCAGAAAGTCAAACCCTTATTTAAATGTCTAAATCATCTTCCATATGATTAATTTCAGTGAGAGTTTGAGGAACAATGAGACTTGGCTCTTTGAATCATCGCAAATATTCTTAAATGCTTTTAATGTAGATGTTGATGTTGTAATATTTTCAGCTAGGTCCACCAATTGCAGGGAATTGAAAGTAGTATTCTAACAGCCATTTTTTTTTCTGCTTAAACATAACATTAGGACTGAGTAAACAACAGCCTTAAGGAACACATCTTTATCCCTTATAGATAAGTTCAGTGCCACATCCTCCCTCAGCATGGACCAGCTCTGCCCTAAGATGCAGTGCTTGATGTCTATGTGAGAGGAGGATTAGGTCGTACATATTTAAAGATGCCACTATCTTAAGATCAATTATAGAACCTTAAGACATTAAAAATTGTTGCTTCTCTTGGTTAAACAAGGTTATAATACACAAGTAGCGACTCTGAAACCATTGCGGGAATGCCAAATTGAGAAAAGTATCTTTTTTATCTGGTGGATTAATATTTGACTTCAAAAAGTCTAATTACCTCAGTAGTAAGAAACTAGGTACACTTTAGTAGCAGTAGGGGTCACTGACCTTGATAAAATCAATATGCTACCACCTGCCTTTGTAATTACGTCAACGACTCCTCTTCATTACAGGCTTACCCACTTCAGTATTACCAGAGTCCTACAACGTGTTCTACCAGCATGTTGTTTATTCACTGGAAAGTGTCCTATACACTTTCTACGTGTTTCTACACGCTAGAAGTCAATCTGAGTTAATATTCAACTAGGACCTTTCCTCGGTAACTTGCTGTGTGTTTTCTGATATGACTGCTCCTTTCTAATTATGTTGGCAGTGCTGCTGAGGAACACATCATATTATTGCCAAAGTTCAATAAACATACAGAGTAACTATAGAGTTTGGAGGAAAACAGTCAGTGGTGCTTTCATGACCTTTGGCAACAGTATGAGCACAGTTTGGCTAATGCCAAACAAATGTCTAACTTCAAATCTCTCAGCAACAAGAAAATGTTGGATTTGCTTTACTTCATTACATCTAATAATAAACAACAAAAAAAAAGTTGTGTTTGTGCAGTGCAGTAGCATGGCCAGACTGAGTGTAGTACTGTGCAGGAAGTCAGGCCAGAAGAATATCAATGGCTCTTTCTTGTCATATTGGAATCGCGCAGATGACTCCCCAGATAGTCTGAGATGAGGGAGTGCTAATGAAGTCATTGGAGTCCCACTGACTTAGTGAAGCAGAGCATTTGTGATAAGGAAGTTCATCTGCTTTGTCTGTGATGCTGTAGTAATTGACATGTTTCTCTCAATGAAAGCCCTCATTGGCATCTTCAGACTATGCCTAGTAAATGGAAAGGTAAACATTGATAATAATCATGACTACTTCATCACTAGCTCCTTCTACTGCTTCATTGCGAGCTCACTGTGGCTAAATCTAATAGTGGACCTATGTCGGGCTATAAGTATAGAAATAGCATAAGCCTAGGGAGGATCATATTAACGTAATAGTAAAAGCCAGTTTCTATTCTCTGAGCCTTGAGCCTGAAAACCTATGCAAACTACTGCTGCAACTGATAGCAGAAATAATCTTCACAGGATTGGATGTTTAGGATCAGATAAGGACTCCTAAGAAGCCTGGCTATACCTCAAGGTCTCCATCTTCAAATGCTTTCTCCACAGTTCAGTGGGATTTAATGAGAGCCAGAATTGTCACAGACAATTTCCACTACATGGCTCACTTTCCAGCTATGGCTTGCTTTCCATCAGAATGATCCAAATGAGAACATGGTCCATGACTGGTACCTGTATAATTGTTTCCTTCCATTGAACATCATGTTCCACCAGCAGGAATGGTGCATTAGGTGACCAGCTGCCCTAGGGAATGGCTGCAGAACTGGTAGGCTTTGACACGTATATGGTAGCAATACACCAATAATGCCTGGATAATGTACACAATGTTCTCATTTCTCATTTGACCCTTCCCACTATTTCAAGTTGACAATATCCTCTGGTAACATTTTTGGACAAGAACGCCTGTTCTCTCTGAAATTTCTCATTCAGGGACTGCACTTCTATAGCATAAACCACCCACAACTGGAACTGGTGTTCTTGTAAAAAACTGTTACCAGAGAACATAAGCAACCCACCATTGATACAACTTCATTCTTTAAGCAGAACGAATTCTCTTACTGTGTGATTATGTTGCTGAAGTGATTCAGCTGTGTAATGGGGCGTGGCAGAAAAAAGTTTCCAAGTACCTGACCTGGGTCATTAATCCAGAATATACACTATCTCATTAACAAATGTGTGTCCGTGTGCATATTTTCCATACAAGCATATATAGGTCTGTGTGTATATACATAAAATCCTCCAAAACCACACAGGCAGTGTTGCACTTTAAGAGAAAGACTTAAAATACCAATGTGGCAGAATAGGTCTGATGAAAGATGAAGGCCAGATTTTCAGTTTGCTTATGTCCTTTTGACTTTAGTGGAGCTATTCTGATTGACACTTATGAAGGTCAGTCATACTGTCTTTCAGAGGGGAAGGAGAAAGCTAAAAAATGGCTACATAAGGCCTCAAACTCTTCTCATTGGTGTAAGGGCAAACCAAGAATGGTTCCATCCCACTCACTGTCATCAAGATAATTCTGTATAACTCACACTATGCTCTCTAACCTGCAAGAGAAAGAGCTATAGAGCCTTAGTCTAGCACTTGGAACAGAAACCGTTGTATCTGAGCCCAGGCTGTTTTCCATCACAAGGGACTCTGCATTTCCAAGTTATCTCAAGGCGTATCTGCAAGGACAGGCTTGACAGTCCTGAGCACCTCTGCTTTAACTCTGAACTGGCCAGATGGGAGTCTGCTGTGATTTGGAAGTGGTACAAACTACTCTGGTCCTGTGCCCAAACTTATGGAGTCTCTTGAGAGACATGTTACCTGATACAACTTTATCACTTTTCAAATCAATTTTAAGTTAACTTATGCAATTTTACACTCTGGTTGGTTCTGTACCTTGCACAATATAAACTGTCTACACAATCTACACCCGGCCCAAGTTGGCCAATTATTCCTGGCTTGTGGAAAGGGAGAGATGATCTTCCCTTCCCTGTCTTTTGTTCTACGTGGCCAGTATTTTGCCAGTATTTGCACATGTTTACTTTCCACTGTTTGCACAATTGATGGAGAACTTGGTCCAAGCTGACTTTCACTGTAGTCAATGCAGAAAGTCAACAAGACTCACAAGGGAGCTAAATTGTTCCCATAACATTCTTCAGTTCAAAGCAACTGTGAAAGTACAGTTGCAGGATTTCTAGATGTATGCTCATATCCTGAAAGCCAAGAAGTTCTAGTTGGACCCTTGGAAAAGCAGCTTGGTATAGAATAATTATTTATTTGATTTACAAAAAAACCACCCCAAATGAAAACAACAATCCCAAACAGCTCTTTATTCAAGCAATTTTTTTCCTTTATTTTAATTTTATTTCAGAAATCATAATAGTGCAAACACTCAGTATAAAAGTTGCAATAAGAAATTTACATTCACATTTAACATTTCAGTCCATTCACTTTTTAACATAAAAATAGGACAAATATTGAATTGCTCTTCTCAATTTAACAATTCTGAAAAAGACTGGAAGATACTCTACAATATTCTATTTACATAAAAATAGACCCGTATTATTAATGCAAATCTATCATTAGAAGTTACCCAGTGTTAAGTTATTGTATTGTACTATGTATATACATACATATATATATATATAGTGTATAGCTATATAGATATAAAAATTATTTCTAGGTTCAGTGGGCTACAATAGTTGGAAAAATGACATTTTGACTTACTAGTGTGTTCCTTAAAGTTAAGACTATTCATTTTATTTACCTATGTAGATGTTTCTATTGTGATACAGTAGGCCTCCTCGTGGTCCCTTTGAAGTCACAGGCGACATGCCATTTGACATCAGTGGGAGAGGAACAGACATTAGAATAAGGCCTGACCTAACAATCCAACAATAATTGAGGTTAATACTTCCATTAATTTTACAGGGCTGTAAATCAGACTAAAAGATCTTCTGAAACCTCGTATGCCAATTAAACAGAGAAAAGGATACATTCAGTTTTCCATTTGAGGAATGGTATATCTTTGCCTGATGCAAATAAATTTTTTTTGAAAGTCCAAGCAGAATATTCAAGTTAGTTTGGAAGCAATGCAGAATTTGCTGCAAACATGTGCAGGTTAAGCAGCTGATAAATTTCCTCTTGCATGGTCTTCTTACTGGATACTTCAACTCAATCCGCCTTATATTATAAAAACCTAAGACTGTCTATTTCCTTACTCTTATTTTTTTAATAAAAAGTGGCAACCAGACACAGGCAACATGACTGCCCTTGAAATGGGTTTGCACATGTTTAGTAAGCTGCTAGGGAACATGAATTAGGCTACCCCAGTCTAGCTTATTTGTGTCTCTTCTCTGGGGACTTGAGCAGAGACTGCCTGTCGCTGGCAGGGCTGAGCCTCGCTGCCCAGCTTGCTGCCAGCGGCTGGTGCCTGCACTCCCACCACAGGATACATTTATTCGCCCTTTCAGGTTTGCTGTCACATGTACTGCTTCTTAACCAGATTATGTCAAAGCTATTTCTTTTCCCCCAAACACCTATTATGTGAAAAAACAGATTTTTGAAAATATATTTTCTTTTTGAAAAATAAGTTGTTTAACAATCGTGATGGAGGACCTACAGAGGAAATGAGAAGCAGGTCTGAGTGGACAGTAACAGCCTGTAGCAAAAATGTCATGGCACTGAACAAATTAAGTCGAGTTAATGGCAGCAGGCACAATGATTTCTTAAGAAGCAGTGTTTTATTAGCTGCGGGTCACATTTTTATGTCCAAAAAAGAATTACATGGTGTTGAGAGGCAGGTAGGCATGCCTAGCTCCTTTTCCTCTTAGTGCTATGGTGTTTATTACATTTAAATGTATCCAGGGCTCTTAAAATTATAGGTAAGCCTACAATGGACACTGTGCCATCATGTATAGACAGACCAATTTTGATTGTAGAACACATGCTCCATGTGTTTTTTTGCTTCCTACCTTAGACTGCTGAACATTTCGTTATAAAAAGGAATCACATGCACTTTAAAATCTTTTCAATTAACAGATCAGAAAATACTTAATATCTAATTTCCAAGCAGAACCTATGGAAGTGCAAAAATTAACCTGTCAGTGGAGAGTGCAAGGACTACTCAGCAGGATAATATCCAGACAGGTGTGAGTTGCAGCACAAGTTTTATTGGCAGAGTTTATAAGGGATGGGTCAAATTTCAATGAATCTGATTGAAACTCTGAAATGTGTGTATTACTACTGTTTTGCACCGTTTTCCACATTCCATTTCCATATTGTACACATTCTGTGTACAAACAGACAGATCTACACAAAAGTATATAATGGAAGAACAATCTCCAAGAAAAGGCTTTTAACCTCTGTTGGAATTTAACTGAAAATAATCTCACTGCTCCAGAATTCTCTGTATTGAGTTAAATTATGCCAGAAATGGTAACTGCTCTTGGACTCTGTTTTTTACACCAGTAACTCTGCAAGCATTACGTTCATTCTTACAATATCCTGTAACATTTTTCAAAGCTACCTCTGTGTAATAAGCAACTGCTTGAATGCAGAAAAGAAACGGTTTGGTTTGTCGAAGTCCAAATTTGTACAGACAATTACACTTGTAAATAGGAGCAAGTTACGCAATCACTTCTTTTTTTTTTCTTAATTGAATGCTAGTAATGTGACTGTAAAAAAGCAAGAATTCTAAGTGAAGAAGGATTTTTGCTGTAACAATTTAGAAGTGTAGTTATCATGAAGCAATTTTGTGATGGCACAGGTAATTCATTTGCATCTACATTTCATTGAAAATTCTTGATTTATTGCTTGAATCACATTTGAAATGTAGGAACAGACAATCTTTCCACCCATGTGCACTAAGGCGCAAAAGGCATGAGAAATCACCCAAAAAACTTCAATGTGCCAGCTCAAATTTTTCATAAATGATGCCATCATTGACAAGTCCAGAGTCAGAGTAGCAGGACAGGCACTTGAAAGTAAGACACGATAGTGTGCATAACTGCAATAATTAAAGCACACCTTAGCCTTGCCCACAAGAACTGCTTAGCTGTTTTACTACCAGCAAGCTTATTTACATCTAGCAAATCTGGCAGTGCAGTTACAAGCTGTAGGTGTGTTCTGGATGTTTTTAATCAATGTGTTGTGTAAGCCTATTCTGAAGAGGAGGGCAGCCAGCTTTTTAAAAGGAGCTCAAAACTGTCTGGATAGATTTTTCACAGAACTCAGCTCACTGTGTGTGCTGAGCTTTCTTGTTCTTATTTAACTTGAACCCACATATACCTGTGTATGGCCCTCCCATAAACACTTGGAACACTCCTTGCACACACATAGCTGTGCTGGTAGTAAACCCAAGTAGCAAAAAAGCTTCACAGTGGTGCAGCACTTTTTGTTCCTTCAGTTTTATGCAGGTGTAACATGTCGATGCCACAGAAGGCATAAAACAGGGATCCTAGTATAAAAAAGCAGATCCTTCAGCATGCAGTAAGGCACAAGCAAAACCAAGTCCTTTCAGCACATAGGCTATGTATATTATTAACCAACGCTAATTCAAATTTCTTCCTCATGAGAAAATAGGCATTTAAAGTGACAACTCCCAACCATTTCTAAAGATTCCTTCTGAAATTCTGAAAGTAATTCACAAAGGGATCTTGAACATTCTTGTGAATGTGAACAGACACCAAAACTCAGATATGGATCTGTCTGTGCAGTTACCATAAATCTTAGTTTTGTTGCACTAGTAATCTGTTTGAATACTCCGCCAGCTCAGATACTCAAGACCTGTCCCATGTTACTGAGAGCCTCACCACTGACTTCCAAAAGCATACTGGCTCTTCGCCTTTTCCTTCCAGCATTTGCTACCTCACACACTCCTTTTCTTTTTGTTATTTTGTATTCCTATTAACTTAGTGCTTTTTAAAAAATTCTTTTCCTGTTTTTGTCTTTGCGCCAATTAGATTATAAGTCACACCAGGCCACCCAAGCAGTGTGACATTTTGAAGAATAATTAAAGAGCAACAGGTAGCCCTCCTTATGTGTATTTTTTACCATTTATTTAGATTTATATATTTATTCATGATTTTGATTTGGCCTGAAAACTCGGTAAGAGATGAGATTAAAAGGAATGAAGAGCTGAAAGAAGCCTATACAGAGTTCTGGAAAAAGCCAATCACAAACAGGGATGGGGTAGAGAAGCAGAGTCCAGATTGTCATTAGTTACAACAGTTATGCCACATTGACATGTAAAACCCACTGAATTTGAGATAAGTTAGTTTATGACTGTTAGAAACCTTTATCTGCTGTATGAAGCTAATCATCAGTACAAGGTAGTGGTTCTTGTGTGCAGGCAACTGGGATAGGTTGAATGAAACTAGGTTTTAACTCATGATGATAGAAATACTTGCAGAAGCTATACCGCTCAGTTAACCCCACAGTCACCTGATTAAACAAACAAATTAATGGATTTCTAAGTCTTATTATAAAACTAGATTAAATCTCTAAAATACAAGAAGTCCTTATTAATCCATAGTAGAAAGTATTCACAGTCCACACCCTTTTTCTTCTGCCACAACCTCAGTGTTATGCTCCTACAGTACTCCTCATTTATCATGCAGCAATTATATAAGTAATTTGATAAGTAGTCCCAAGCTGTAATGGAAGAGATAGGACAGCTTTAAAAATGATGCATGCAAAATACCTCCAGAATTTAAAGTTTTGTTCAGCAGCAACATGGGGAAAGTCAGCTAGGGGATTGGATATTGAATTCTTATTCCTATGTCACTAACTGACATGGGCCTCAAGGCTGTTATGCTTAAGGGAGGCATCCTTGTAAGCATGACTTCAGTGGGAGCAGCACGAGCATCAGCACAAAACCCAGATGGCTCAAAGCCAGAGAACCCAGTGAACTTTCTCCTAATAGTTCTGTTAAATACTTTCTGCTTAGCAATATAAGTTATTTGGAAAATGAGTCAAAAAACCTAACAAAAATAAGGCAGCAAAATTAATTTATGTATATATACATATGTATGTATCTAGGAAAACAATCTATTTCCATTGTGTACTTTTCATATACAATAACTTATTACCACATTATAAATATACTCTGGGTAACATCAATGGGCCAAAAATTCACCTCCTTTTCCTTCATAGTGTTGCACCTGCATACAGCAATGATGGATTTGACACTTGGTCCTTCTTGATGACAATACTACATCAATGCAGTATCACAGAATACCCACTGAATGTGAGATATTACATCATTATGAACTAGAATATCTGCTTACTTTTTATATTACAGTAAGTTGAGTTTATTGCTTCTAATGACCAGAAGGTACCTTATGAAGACAGCACAGATGTTGATAACACTTTTCATATACTGTGTTATGGATCTTGGAACACTGAGGTTGGCAGATCACAATAATTAAATTATTTTTCTTCTTTATTTGCTGTTTGCATTTTGATTTTGCTTTGCTGAACGCACATGCAACTAATGGATTTAACTCTGTGCCAGAAGTGATATGTCAAAAACTTACTGTTTTGTTTCGTTTTACCAAAGTCAGGCATGAGTGGCATGCAGTAGATTGCAAGGAAAAGCAAAAGGACATCCATTTCCAAAGGATTATAATACCCATGCACATGTAAAATGTCTCTTACAAAAATCATTAACATTTGTTAAAAGTGTGCCTTTTTACCTCTTTTTATACAAGTGTACATGCAATTACCTGTCTGACCTAAAACTATTTACAAAACTTCATAATACAATACACCTTTTAAAGTGAATAATACATGAAAGGCCAATGTTTTCTGTTGCTTTATAACATTTTACAAGATTAAAAATAAATAAGGCATTATAATACAGGTTTATCACAAATTAAAAAATGTCAGTTTTCACTGTAATAGAAAACTCTAACTTGAAAGAACATTATGGCTAAATAGTCCTCCTGCCTGGGGAGAATACATACTGAATCTGGACTTGCTGATGTAAAGAAAATGCTTTCTTTCTGCTACAAGCAGGAATTCAACACATTAAAATGATTTATGCTACTTGCTAATGTGTTCAGACTCCTCAAAGCACTGAAATGGCACAAGTCAGTTTCCCTTCAAACAGTGACTCCAAAGTATTTTCTTTTGCCTTACAGATAAATTACAGGCAAAAGTGTGAAATAGATCTAGGCACATGACCTACTCTTGTTTACAGTGTTGTAAAATATTCAGTTCAGTACTGATGCAAGACATCGTTGTAACCCAAAGCAGAACTTGGCCTACAGAAGCTCTTGACCTTCATAAGCGTGCTAAACTCCTGGTGATTTCTACAGGCCTTGTGGCTACATAGCAGATGCAGGTTCAGCCCTAACAAACTGAAGCTTTTTGGCTCTCAGTCTCACCTGGAGAAAGCAAGGGAGAAATTGCATCTGCTTTACTGAAGACAATGCAGTGTGACTTGTCACAGTGGGAAGCAGCCACAAAAAACAATGCATTTTACAGTCTGGATTAATTAGCTTTCTAGTCAACGCAAACGGGAAACATTTGGAAACATCTAGCCAGTAATTCAAATGAATGCCAGTTTGTAATCTCAGCAGAGAATAATAATTAAAAAATCATTTAAAGATAAAGGTAGCATGGGAACACTTTGAAATTCGCTCTGAAGACAGTGAAGTCTGAAGATCTCTGATACTTATCTCCCTAAAGAAAGACAGACTTCAGAATTACTATTATCTGAAAGAGAAAATGTGCAAACTGATGTGAAATATTGTGCTTGCTATTGACAGATATCAACATGCCAAAATGGCATCACTTTGTTGTAGGGCTTGTATCTGTTGTTTCAAGCTGACAGCTGCACATAAACTGTGAACGGAAGAGCAGGAGGCTATTCTGCCCACAATGCAACAAGTTACTATCCTCAGTTAAACGTGAGGGACTTTGAGGTACTGTGGGACAGAATTGACTTCATGCTCGGGCTACAGCAAGGTCATCCAGGCAAAAGTTAGAGCTTGACTAGAAAATTAATGAATGCAACACAGGAAATTCAACTGCATGCATTAAGGTGGAGACAACCCCAATCCCACAGAAATGCAAGGAAACCCTTCTGATGATTTTCAGGGATATTAGAGTGGCCCACATATTATCTTCAGCCAATTGACAATAAACATTTGTTGACAAGCTTCTCTAATTTGGCAGAAAATGTGCATTTGTGGGGTTATCCGAAGTATCACTACTACCTCTTTACATGTATAAAACTTACTGAACATATCAAAGAATGCAGAAGAGCAGAGAGATTAAATCTATCATTTAACGCTATCACACAAGAGCTGAAATAAAACAAATGTACACAGAAAAGGAAAATGGGGAAAAATTAAATGAATAGGGGGGGAAGCAAAAAGGCAAGAGCACAGCTTCATTATATCATGATTTCAACAGGCATTTAGTTTTCCCTGTTGGAATGGCTGTTGAACACTGCCTATCATTTTCACATGGCTTTTTACTAACGTGTGCCTTGTCTGAACCTTGTTCACGATTCTGTACTATTTAGTCCAGGACTACATAGAAAAATACAGTTTTTCCCATAGTAAAATCAGCAACAACAACCACAACAAAAATACAAAAAGTGTTAAGGGTAGGAGTCAAATCAAGTCTGGAAACTGACTCAAAATACACCATCATTGGTGCTGTAAGCTAACACATGCACACTGGACTGGCTGCAGCACCAAGAAGCTGTCCTGGTCCACTCAACTTGCTCTGGAGGCACATACATTCCTGCCAAGGGCCGAATGAGAAGCTAATGATGGACTGCACCTGTCTGGTCCTTTCCGCTCAACATTGATAAAACATTATTACAAAAGTCACACACCTCATTCGACTGTTGGACAGGAGGACCAGGCTTAGAAAAACTTTGGAGTAATTCTACTAGCACCTGCTAATCTTTTAAAATATTCAAATAAATATTCCAAATTTACCTTGCTACATGATCTTCCACTGACATTACTCCAGGACTAGGCTAGGAATGAGTCTGGGAATAACAGTTCTGAAAATATTAAAAGAGGGGACAATTCATTTCTGCTCACTGTCTATTTAGTGATAAAAGAAACACTGGCAATATGCCTATACTGTAGACCTATTATAATGAAAAAAGTAACAAATCATTTCATTGTAAGCTTTTGAGGTGGGTCAATGGCTTTATTTGTCTATGTGTTCATATGCTGCCAGATGTACTGGGGGATCTGAAAATGCTTTCAATAACTACACATGTAAAAAAATGTATCGGTGAAATTATAACAAATTCATTAATTCAAAAGTTGGGTAACTTGAGCTCTTTGTGAGTGGGACTGAGTGATTAATGCTATTGCACATAATGCTTTCAATTTGGTTAAATATATAACTTACCTATGTGATAATTTAGTTCTTACAAACCTATTAGAAAACATAAATATGCAGTGTGCTTTACATGGATACTACTTATTCAGTTTAATTATTCTCTACATGTATTTCTTTAAATGGTTTTGAATGACTCAAAACCAGAATTAAGTTATTCTAGAAGACTATCTGTGAACTGGATAGCTGTTAGAGAGACAAAGATATGCAGTGACTTTCCACAAATCAGCCAGGGTGCATACACCTAGTACAATTAGGAAACTATTCTCTTTTTTTTTTAGTCATTTTAATAACAACACTATTTTTGCTAACTTTGTAATGAAGCACCTACCTGACAGGGTACATAAAAATTAAGTAAAAACCCTGCTGAAAACCACTGGAGTCCCACAGCAGCCTGCTATGGCTACATGGAGTATGGAAACTCCTGTGGCATTTCTCTAACTGTTTGCATCTGTTGACACAGTATTTGCCCATATACTTTTAACACAAACAGTGACTGCTCCAAAATAAATGCCGATTTTAGGAGAATCAGAATATTATTTCCACTGAAATCAGTAATAAAATAGGTCCACCAAAGGGAAATGTCACATCTAGTCCATGCAAGTTTTCTACTGTACTGTCTGGACAACTTCTGCAGACTTAGGTGGTTTTTTTCCTTTCCTTTGTTTTGTTTTGGTTGTTTTTTTTTTTGTTGGTTTTTTTGGTTTTTTTAGGTAAAAGGAAGTTTTGAATGTTTTTAGACAGCATGAAATGTTGCTTCTCTTTTGGAAAGCAGTGAGGCTGGTTAGCCTTTGCATCCCCAACAGGACAGTACAGCACCTTTCCATAGAGTACGTCACTCATCAGGATGACCTCCAACTGCTCCCAGAGATCAGTGTTTCAAGATGAAACCATGAACAATAGGATGTGGGCTGCGCTGAAGGAAAACGCAGCCAAAATATGTTCCCTTTTATGCCAATTAAGAGCAGGCCTCACTCTTCTGGCACATTTACGAGTGTGCTCCTCATTTGGGCAAAGTTTGACTGTGCTTGTTTCTCAGAATTATAGCTTTCTATAATTAAACAGCTTTGAAGAGTGAGCCTGGATAGAATCAATATATAATAAAACTGTGGCGTAAATTTAAAAATCAATTAAGATGTAAGACTATGTTGGCAAACATACAAATGTCACAAAGCTAGCAACAGCATGTTTGTCACCAGCACAGGACTATTATTTGAGCTGTTTAGAAAGGTAAATCTGAATTCTGGAACTGAGCCACAGGACCTGTGCTGTTTGTAAACATCTGAAATAACACCATACTTCTGCTCTTCAATAAAATCAGTACCATACATAAAGGAATGTTTCTATATTGCATAAGCATATTGCTGTGCTTGCAGGGTGGCTCCTCAGTCTTGCACAGAGTCAAATGACCTGTGAAGAGGCAGCAACTTCTAAACTCTACCACTTTTTTTTTTTTTTAATGAAAAGAATATATATTGTTCTTCTGCCAAAACTTTAAGCTCTGTAGTTTATGTACTTCATGTCCTAGTGTTATGGTTTGAATTAGATTTTTTTGGAAGGTTTTAGAGCATGCAAAGAGAATTTTAAAAGATATATGGAGTTTAGCAATGAGCTTAATCCGCTCTTCATTAATCTGCCATTGACAGCACAATGAACACTCTTCTCATTGCTTTAACTCATGCACTGGGAGCGCAGTTTCTCTTAACTCTTGCTATAGCCCTGGAGAGTCTTCAGCTGCCCCACAATCCATGGTTAAATGCAGCTTTGCTAATGCCTGAGCTAATACTGCTGGCTATGACAGAAAGAGAAATCTCTTTGCTATGTCATTGCACATGTATGTGTAAATAAATACATATTTTTATGTTTATATCTATAAATCTCTATTAAGTCTACACAGGACTGTTTGTATATGTGCATATATAGAATAAAACATATATACACACATAAATAATTGCTTGCACATTTATCTCTTTTTTTTTTTCATTTACCCTTTAAACATGCCAAGAAAATATTTCTCATTTCCAGAAAATCAGGTTTTGACTTTTCCTAACAGAATTGCTAGCCCTTATATGTTCCATCTCAAGAGTTCATTACACAGTCCCCAAGTTGTCTTTGGTTGGGTTGTAGTGCTCCTTGGTTAATGCCATGGCCTATGACCTCTAATCTCTTGGTAAAAATTCAGGCAACGACTGCTCTCCAAGTTCACTGCAAATGGCACAACCAAATCTCCTTTGCTCTATGCCTCCTTCACGGCTGGCACAGAAGGAAGATAATGCAGTGTTTGATTTGTTTGAGTGGCAGGCACCTGGCCTGCTCCAAGCCCAGCTTTTACATTAAAGCTAGCAACTGAGGACACCGATGGACAGCTGGTGCCCAGTTTTGTTTGAATGTTTGCTCGCCCGTAAGGGTACGTTTTCCGCTCTAAGTTTAAAGACCGTGTTTGTGAATTATTTCCATCGGCCTTTCCTTCCAGGAAATAGGTCAACATTTCGCCTTTTCCCTTTACACTGACTTTACCTCTGCACATGAATTCATAACTGCACCTTTTTAATATCCGCTGAACTTCTTCTGTCACCTGAAGACAGAAAAAACCAATCATTAGTTTTTCCTGTTCATATAAGGTTAATCATTGAACTGCCTACTCCTCCTCATTTTACTTCTCTGTCACGAAATATGCATAAGCAGAATGAATTAGCACCTTCTGCTGTTCTCAGGCTCAGTTAGAATTTTCTTAAGGAATTAAAAATGACTGATCAAATTGGAATCTGAGAAACAGGACTTCTGGTCTTGAGCTGAATCATTACACAGACAGATTAAGATCCGTCCAACAAAAATGTGTAATCAAGTTGTCCACTGTTGTAAGCTGGATCAGTTCCAGTGACGTTAATTTACTCCAGAAGAACTTTTGATCCCTGGAGACCAGGCAGGTAGGTTGGATAAAGGACTGAAAGAGTTCACTGAGATTTCGAGAGGTGCAGCATAGTTTGTAGTCAAGCTCTAGTAGAACAACAATGTTCTTTGTCTGTGTAGCCTCTCTGATCAAAAGTATTCAAGGAATTGTTAAAGCTTCATAAAAGGCTACAAGATGCAAATGGACATGGATTCTTTCCTTGTAGTCCTTATTCAGGCAAAATTCTTACAGCACAAGGACTGGCCCATGTAGTGTTGGCATTCCCAGGCTTGCCTCCAACTGTGTGCAATGTGGCAGAGAACTCTGTTTCTTCTGGTGGGAAATGATTTATTTGGGGATTTATTTACCTCTAAGTAGTGAAGCGTACTTGAAGACAACTATACCTCTGATGCTTGAATCATCTGGAGAATGTCGCCCTTTTCATACGAACCACGAGATCAAGTGAGGCTGTGTTTTCTAAGTGCTCTTGAAAATGTAACCACATATAAACCAGGAGGTATGTAAAGTTTGCAAAATTGTCTCAGAATGAACTCACCTGAATTTTCCCTTGCACTCCTGTACTATCCATCCGGCTGGCAACATTTACAGTGTTTCCCCAGATATCATACTGTGGTCTTCTGGCTCCAATGACTCCAGCCACTACTGGCCCGACATTAATGCCTAAAATCAAAACAATGAGTTTGGTTTCAAACACTACAGCATATTATCCAAAGGAAACATGAATTCTGCAAAATAGATCTAACACGAGCACCTTAGAATTTTTTTGGTCATAGGACATAATATATGTTAAGTTAATGCCAATTGGACTTCTGCATTTGTAAGAGCTTTAGTAACAAAATGAAGATATACACAGACATATCTTATTGGAAATGCAATATGACAGACCACGTAGAAATTTGGCTCATCTGTGGACTTTCTTTTTTTGTTTGTTTTAAGAAAAGAAGGAAAACAGTGGTAGTGCAGAGTTTAGCTGTAGAACAATTCAGGATAAACAAGGATCTTTAATTGTTTGCTACAACTTCCACTGTGTGTGCTCATATAAAGCCTCTTAATGGAGGTTTTCCAAGTGGAACAGATATAGTGGCCTGAAAGACACAAGGAATGGGGTAAGGGAAGTGTGTCACATTAGTTGACAGTACCAGATAACTCAGATCAGGGAGACACTGGAAGAAGACAAGAGTATGTGAAAATGGCTCAAGTATCTTTTTTTTTTTTGGGAAAATACAGGGCTAAATTCTACATTTCTGACTTATTTTGACACCTTGTTTAGAAGATAAGTGAGGATGTTTATTCATCAAAGACTTGGATGAGGGAATAGAGTGCACTGTCAGCAAGTTTGCTGATGACACAAAACTGGGAGGAGTGGCTGACATGCCAGAAGGCTGTGCTGCCATCCAGCGAGATCTGGACAGGCTGGAGAGTTGGGCGGGGAAGAATTTAATGAAATATAACAAGGGCAAGTGTAGAGTCTTGCATCTGGGCTGGAACAACTCCAGGTTCCAGTATAAGTTGGGGAATGACCTGTTAGAGAGCAGTGTAGGGGAAAGGGACCTGGGGGTCCTGGTGGACAGCAGGATGACCATGAGCCAGCACTGTGCCCTTGTGGCCAAGAAGGCCAATGGCATCCTGGGGTGTGTTAGAAGAGGTGTGGTTAGTAGGTTAAGAGAGGTTCTCCTTTCCCTCTACTCTGCCCTGGTGAGACCGCATCTGGAATATTGTGTCCAGTTCTGGGCCCCTCAGTTCAAGGAGGACAGGGAAGTGCTTGAGAGAGTCCAGCGCAGGGCAACAAAGATGATCAAGGGAGTGGAGCATCTCCCTTATGAGGAAAGGCTGAGGGAGCTGGGTCTCTTTAGCTTGGAGAAGAGGAGACTGAGGGGTGACCTCATTAATGGTTATAAATATGTAAAGGGTGGGTGTTACGAGGATGGAGCCAGGCTCTTCTCAGTGACAACCAATGATAGGACAAGGGGCAATGGGTATAAACTGGAACACAGGAGGTTCCACTTAAGTATGAGAAGAAACTTCTTCACAGTGCGGGTAACAGAGCACTGGAACAGGCTGCCCAGGGTGGTTGTGGAATCTCCTTCTCTGGAGACATTCAAAACCCACCCGGACACCTTCCTGTGTAACCTCATCTAGGTGTTCCTGCTCTGGCAGGGGGATTGGACTAGATGATCTTTTGAGGTCCCTTCCAATTCCTAACATTCTGTGATTCTGTGATGTTCCTTCTTCTGAACGCCCTGAAGTGCTGCAGATGCTAAACCCTGCATGATGTTTTGTGCAAAGTATTTCCCAAGCAAATTATGCAGAAGTATGTGGGTTAGACATTTGTCTTCTGGCCCTTTGTGAACTTGGAAAGGCCAGTTAGAACAGAGGTCAAAGACAATTTGGGGTTTATAATTATTAGGATGTACAGGAGGGCAAAGATGTATTAACTCTATTTCCACCCTTGATATCTTTGGTGTTTCTCAATCTTCTGCTGCCAACAACCTCACTTTTCCCGTTGTCCAGCCCCCATTCTCATAATTCAGCCATGAAAATATATAGATAAAGAAGCTGGAGAAAACTATCTGTGTTAGACTATGCAATGAAATGAGAACAGCAGTGGAAGTACCATTGGAGAAGAGCAGGATGCCAGAAAAGAAGGGAAGAAGGGAACTTGCTATCTAAGAAGACTGGGAGAATGGACTCTGAGAGGTAAGATGTAATAACATGTAAAGGATTTGATGAGAAGGTTTGTGTTGTGAAGACCAGAGGATTTGATTTGTTGGAGAAAACAGGACTGGTTGAGGTGATTTGGCATCTGCGCACAAAAAGCTCCCATCACACTTTTAATGCCAACAAAGCTTTTGCAGATATAACTTAATAGTTAAGTACAGTCAGTCTCAGTTCTTAAGAGTTTAGCAATGCAAACCAGTGTAAGCCACAAGACTGGGAACACTAATTATATTGTAGAAAAATATTGGTGCAGTTTCCTTTTAGGGATGCTTAGATTAAGTAAACACAGTGGAACTGGACACAACTATAATTCCTTAATACTGATGCTCATCATCCAGCCTGCTGACCTTCTACATGGATGTGACTCTCCAACTAAAGGAGGCTTTTCAGTTTTAATTAGGAGTGCGGGACAGGTAATCCTTTGCAGACAGCACAGGGAAAGACAACAAACAACAATGTTCTGCTTGCGTGATAATTGTAGAAATGTGACTTACCAACTCTTAGGACAAAGTCGTTGTAAGACTGATAGTTGATTTCATCAAGAACGTCAAACATCTCTATTGCAAAATCTGCCAGTGTACTCAGATGGGAATAAATTGATTTTTTAGCCTAGAAACAAAATAGTATTCCACATTAGATTTGTATGGTACTGAGAGGCAGATGAAATACTGAAGTGAAAAACAATGAAAAGCTCAAACTGGATGGCTTAGGAAAAGAATCTAAACCATTTTGTTGTTTGTGAAAAGAAACATTTGATGGTGGCCACAGCACATGCATTCTTTTCTCAAGTACTGAACTCTTTTTCTTTTTTCTTTTTTTTTTTTTCTTCCCACTCTCTTTTTGATTTCTGGGAAGAATGGAAAGCAAAGTTCCCGTGGTAAAGTGGTTCTGTTGCTAGAGAGCTGCAGATGTTTGTTGTGAGCATGGCAGGGAATGTAACCTGCTTTCTTACAAAACTTCTTTGCGTGATGATTATTAATAACTATAGTTTCTGCCCTCTTCTCCCTCTGTGCCTTTTGCTAGCTCCCAGCTCCATGGGGTTCATGTTGTTCCCATTGACAAAAGTCCTGTTAGGTTTAATCCTCTGAGATGCAAAACACCCCTATTTTCTTTGCTTTCCAGGCAAGTTGAAGTGAGTTGTTATAAAATGTATCTAAATGAACTAGAGCAAAAGAACCAGAAGGGATTAAATGAAATGCTGAAGTTTGAACTTGTAAAAAAACCCCAAAACATAAGAAAATAATTTTTACAACTTCAGTCTAATTAAAATGTTTAACTCATTTTCAGAGAATATTGTGGATTCCAAAAGTTAGCCAGATTCAAACATAATTACTCAAACTCATGGAAGAAATATTTTCTACAAAGTAGTAAAAATATATGTTATCTGTAGCTCTAGAATTTCTCAAGCATCATATCATTAGGTAGTGGAAAAAGGAGGTTTGCATGTTTGTCCTGTAACTCATGCCCTTCCCCCAGGTTCTACCATTGGCTAGTTAAAGATGGTTTACTAGAATAGACCTTTGACCTGACTCAGTCTGGTTGCTTTTATGTTGTGCTCTATTTGAATAATAAATGTGAATTCTTGAACAGATTTGTAAAGTGAAAGTGGGCTAAAGGTAGGATATGGTGAAAGAAATGCAGGGTCAGTAGCAGTCTAGCTTCAGTGGGGTGTTGCACAACAGGGCTGTAGCAGCTGGCATGAGATGAGAGCTTGCTGGGTTTTTGTCATAGTGAGACTGTATAAATGGAGGACTTGACAGTGCCTCAGAAACAGGTTGCTATTTGCTTTGTTCAGCTCTGTTTGAAAGGTTCCCTTCACGTGGCTGAGAAATTTATGAAAATTAGAGCAAAGTGCTAACAAAAAATTATGAAAGTCGTCCTTGGGGCAGTCCCAATTTTTAGGAAGGATATTTTTATTTACCTGCCTGGGTTTCTGGCATTCTGCTTCTTGCAATGTCAACTAGGTCTACTCATTTCCAGCCTCAACCAAGACAAAGGAAAAACAAGAATTAAATTTAAAGAGGTGATGGCTACACTTCCAACAGAGAATAAGAATAATATTGAATGTCTGGAGGAGGAATGGAGGAGTGTATAGTTTTATGTAATCCTCTAATCTTCCTTATATTCCTTATCCTTCCATTTCTTTGCTGCCCGATGAATGCTTTGATTTTCTGCAGTGCCTCTTGGGGTTGCAGGAGAGAGATCCAGTGACAAACACTGGATGCACTGCAGGTGACAGATACCTCTAAAAAGGATTACTGGCAAGCTCTTTTGAACCTGCACTGAAGAACACCACAAAGTTAGGATCCCGGTAAAGTCAGGACGATGGTGAAATCACAGATGTAATTTCAAAGGATGCTGCAAAAGAACTTGGTTTGTGTGCTGGCCTGGTGGTGTAACTGGCAAGAAATTATTTATTTAAACATCAGAGGAATCGTTATGGCAAGACTGCCCAGAGCATCACAGCAAAACCACTTTGACAGAGGCAATGTGCATTTACTATAGTCACTTGCTGAAGTCAAGCTTCAGAAACAATAGCCCTGTAAAATATGAGATTTAAATATTTGACTTCATCAGGCTACTGGGTTCTTATGTGTGTAAATATCCTCAGTTAAGAGCACAGTTAATCTCATCTACTGCCTTCTGCTAATGTCCAAATCCTAGAATAAAATCGGTGGCTCACAAAGAGAGCCTGTGTCAGATCTGATGAATCTGGGGCACACCTAGCAAAGGAGAGACCAGAAGAACTTTAGTGTCTTATGGCTCCCCATGGACACATATGACTCTGTAGGGCAGCCTGGGAGCTGTGTGATGGCTGGCAGTGATCATCTGCACATGATAGACTACCCAGGATCATCAGACTTCTAATAAATAACTGGATGCTGAAGACCTAAGGTGAAACTGCCAAAAGGATGTGAATAATTTCTATTCATTTGCATCACATGAGGAGTGGGAAGACATCACAGAAAAGCTGAAACCTCAAGTTGAAGTAAAAAATATTGTCTGTTTTATACAAGATGTTTAGGTTTTCTGGAATGCAGAATGTTAAATAAATACTACTTGTACAGAAAAGTTGAAAATTTGCCCCAAGATCTCAGAGAAAGGCAGAGTCCTATAGAAGACCACCTGCGGTCATTTAAAATACATTACTATCATAAGCTCAAAGCGGTATCTTCAGTACGGGGCTAACTCAGCTGACCCTTCAGTTAGCAACTATAAAATACAAGAGATAAACACGTTTAGGTTTTGGAACATATACGGCCAAAGTTACCCAATAACACACTTGTTTTCAGCATTATAGTTCAAAGAGCATTTATAGCAGACACACAAGTATGCCGTTGCCTGGTTGCCTGAGATCACACTGAACAAAATCTGAAGTATTATTTTTTTTTTCCTGTCTCAGGGCCCAGGAGTCAAACATTTAGCATAAACAGAGTTTTTAAAATATCTTTTTGTAATGTGTAGATTTCTAGGAATGATACAAAGGCAAGCATCAGCTGCAAATACCCTGCAGACCAGAAAATTAGTTGCATGTGATATACTCCAACACGATCCTAAGAGCTGATTTCAATGTGGCCTTGTTTTTTATTTACTTAGCAAGGATAATCGTTGCTAGAAAGTTCACAGGCCATCTTCTGGCCCTTTTTGCTTTTGCACTCCAATTGGGTGTTATTTTGTAATGCTAAACCATATGCATGAGTGTACCTCTACAACATACGTAAATGCATATCAGAACAGGGGAGAGGTGTCTGGAAATTCTGGGCAGACAAGGTGCATGGATTGCTTTAATTTTCATTATATTCCTCATATTATTAATTATATTATTTTTCGTAAATTAATTTTAGTAATATTAATGTGCATAGTACTCTGTATACAATTTATTCAGTATACTGGCTGCAGGGTTTTCTGCTTTTCCAGATGCTGTGTGCAAATCTAGGAAATCTCTGTCCCAAGACACAAACTTAAGGTAAGAAACACACTCAGGAGTAGTAAGGAGGATATAGAATAAAAACTGTGCTGCAGAAATAGTGGGTCTGAAATGACTTTGACTTTTTATTATTAAGGGGAGAAAAAGAATGCTAGCATTAGAGACAAAGAAGAGCTGATTTGGAGGGACCAGGGTAAAATGCAGCAATGTACCTAAGCCCTAAGTTGCCTGTCCTTGGTGGTGGTTGGGAGAGGCTGTTTGTTTTGATTGTAGGTTGCACCCAGATTTCAATATAAAAAAAAAAAAAAGAAAAAAAAATATTCATGTGCTGGTTTTGCAGCAATTCATTACATCTAGAGTCTCCCCTTCCCTGTATATTACAAGGTCATCTGAGATACCGGGTTTAAAACATTATCACTCTGACTTAGTAGCTTTATAGGCCAATTTGCAGAGAACCCAGAGCTGCAGACAACAAAATCCCAAATGAAGCCACGTGAGCAACTGCTAGGATAGCATTTTTTTTTTTTCAGGCTAAAGTTGTTCTTTTAATTTCAGATTGAAATTGTTGTAAAGAAGTAGTATGGGTTATATATAATCACATAGAGTTAGTTGTGTTTCTGATGTTCTTCTGGAAATTCATAGAATCATAGAATCATTTGAGCTGGAAGAGACCTTCAGGATCATCGAGTCCAGCCATAACCTAACCTAAATCTAGCGCTAAACCATGTCCCTAAGAACCTCGTCTGAAGGCCTTTTAAACACCTCCAGGGATGGTGACTCCATCACTTCCCTGGGCAGCCTGTTCCAATGCTTCACAACCCTTTCCGTGAAGAATTTTTTCCTAATATCCAATCTAAACCTTCCCTGGTGCAAACTGAGGCCATTTCCTCTTGTCCTGTCACTTGCTACTTGGGAGAAGAGACCAACACCCTCCATGCTATGACCTCTTTTCAGGTAGTTGTAGAGAGCAATAAAAAATTGAAGGACAATGGTTCGTCCACAGATGACTGTCATGTAAAATCTTCTTACCTTAGTTCCCGAAGTAGGTACGAGTCCCACAGCTGCCATATATGTACTTCCAATTGTCTTGATTTTTTCTATGTCCTTATAATATTCTTTGTCCATAAGCTTTGTTTAAAACATAAAACTGTTAAATATTACATAATATTTTAGACAAGCAACCATAGTTATCAGATAATATGTGCAAGTTGATTAAACCATATTATTTTTGGTAAGTTGAGGGTTGCCCACTTTGAAGTAATTGAAAAAATGACCATTAACTCACATTTTAATACTCTACCTATATTAGAGGAATTTGAGGTCAGACTCACTTGCCTAAAAATACAAACTGGATACTTAGGAGAAGCCCAGTGGACACCAACTACAATCAAATAGGAAGTTTACAGCACTGTTTTATTAGGCAGTGCAAGATAGGCTGAGCTGCTACAGATAATCTCTGTTGATAGCAATTAGGTAGAACTGAAATGGTCAAAAGACAAAGTATTTAGAACTTACCTCATCAAAATCAGCAATGATTTCATTTAACAGGCGTAAACATTCCACTCCCATATTATTGCCGTCCAATTCGATGTAAAAATCATTGAAATTTGGGATGGAAGCAAACATCACTCCCACTTGTGAATATGACTGGTAATAAAGGTCCTGCAGTTTATGAGCAGATAAATTTTTTATTTTAAAAAGATTAATCAAACCAGGCATTACTATGATATCTATTCTACTACTAAGCAATAGAATAATGGAATCATAGAATCATTTCAGTTGGAAGAGACCCTCAGGATCATTGAGTCCAACCACAACCTAACTCTAGCACTAAACCATGTACCTAAGAACCTCATCTAAACACCTTTCAAACACCTCTAGGGGTGGCGACTCCACCACTTCCCTGGGCAGCCTGTTCCAATGCCTGACAACCCTTTCTGTGAAGAATTTTTTTCCTAATATCCAATCTGAACCTCCCCTGGTGCAACTTGAGGCCATTTCCTCTTGTCCTATCACTTGCTACTTGGGAGAAGATACCAACCCCCTCCATGCTACACCCTCCTTTCAGGTAGTTGTAGACAGCGATCAGGTCTCCCCTCAGCCTCCTTTTCTCCAGCCTAAACAGCCCCAGTTCCCTCATCCGCTTCTCATACAACTTGTGCTCCAGGCCCCTCACCAGCTTTGTCACCCTCCTCTGCACTCTCTCTAGTAGGAGAGTAGCTAGGACAAAAGTCATCTCTTTTGGTAAAGACAGGCTTATTAAAAAAAAGTTGAAAGATATCTCCACTCAAAAACACTAAAGAAAATTGACACTCAGCTATTAAACCCATTTAAACCAACTTAGTATTTTTCTCTGTTTAGGCAGGGAAGTAGTGAGTAAAAATTCTGTAGAAAGTCTTAACAGTTGTAGAACTTTTGTTATATGAGAAATATAGTTGCATTTTCTCAGTTTTATTTTATAACTAATATAGGAGACAGAACAATTTTACCCAGCAGCACAAAACCATCCTCACTCCTTCATGTCATTCCCTGAGTTGCAGAGTCCTGTATTCAACACTAACAATACAATGCTGTTCTGCTGTAAGGTTTCTGCTTAAGAATTTGGAGGGCTCATGGAAAGTACACCCACTCTTCTGTGGTTCAAATACATTGAACAAACTCTCAAGAGCAGTATCATAGCCATTACAACTACTTCAGTGCTGCAGGTATTGCAGCTACACCAGGACTCTGGGAAAGGGCTTCCTGAACCACTTTAATCACTGCAGCCACTGGTGTTAACAGCTACTCTGTCTTTCTTGGGTATGTACAATTCTGTTTTTAACTTTAAATGAATGGGCTTGATAATGGCAGCATATTTCCAGAACGAGGGTGGTTCATATGGAAGTATCTGGCAGTTAATACACTACTTCACCATTCAGAACCAAACTGACTCATGAAATACTATGATAAATGCCAATATTCAAAACTGATTGAAAAAAAATTTAGTGATTTGCACATAGACACTTGGCTGCATTGATGCTGAATGACACGACATTCCCTTATCCTGCTTTTTATGAAAATTCTTCAGAGAATGAGGACACTACAGTGAAAGAAATAATCCAAATCTAATTATTGAATGCAAGTTTTTATAAAACTATCCCTTTTAACATGAAAACATACAGTTGAAAGGTGACGCAAGTTACACAGGGTTACACGCATGCAACATCACCAGGTATTTAAATTTTATCTTGGTTTACCATATTTCTTGGATTAGACATAAGAAAGTGCTGTGCAACATGTGCTGGCAACAGGTTGAAGAGAATTCTTTTATTATCTAGCTTGACTCTCTCCATATCGTCTCTCTCCTCTTCTGCCTGTGGGGACAGAGAAAAAGAAAAACCTTTCCATAAAGCAAAAATTTATAGAATCATCGAATTGTAGAATGTCCTCAGTTGGAAGGGACCCACAAGGATCATCGAGTCCAACTCCTGTCCCTGCACAGGACAACCCCACAGTTCACACCGTGTGTCTGAGGGCCTTGTCCAGTCTCTTCTTGAACACTGTCAGGTTGGGGCCGTGACACCTCCCTGGGGAGCCTGTTCCAGTGTCCAGCACCCTCTGGGGGAAGAACCTTTTCCTAATGTCCAACCTAAAGCTCCCTGGCACATCTTCCTGCCATGCCCTCAGGTTCTGTCACTGGTCACCAGAGAGAAGAGATCAGCACCTGCCCCTCCTTCTCCCCTCGTGAGGAAGCTGTAGCCGCTATGAGATCTCCCCTCAGTCTCCTCTTCTCCAGGCTGAACAAACCCAGTGACTTTAGCTGCTCCTCATCTGGCTTCCCCTCCAAATGATATGCCATTAAAAAAATTTTTAAAAAAAGGTGTTTCTAGAGGTGGTTTTAAATACTCTGGTATTTGGCATGAAAACATAAACAGTTCCTGTGCACAGAAATTTCTGTGCACAACAGCAACAGAAATTCTATCATTCATGTGAATGACAGCACTCAGAAAGGGTCCCTAGGAGTTAACACAGCTGAAGTCCTTAATTCAAGATAGTGGTATCTTATTACAAGTGTCTTGACTCACAGGAGTTAGTGGGAGTCACACCTTAGGAAACAATTCTAAAAATCAGAGACCTCTTATTGGAAAAATACTGAATATCTACAGATCTCATTTGGGATTCCTAGGTTTGCAAATTCCAGCCTAGTCCTTAGTAGACTCCCTGCAAAATCACTTCTCTGGAATTTGGTCCTTGTTAGAGTGCCTTTTGGGCCCACATTCTGATTTAAATGAGAAAACTTTTGATCAGTATCATATAATTCTTCTCATATAAATCACAGCTTATTCTTTGCTCTTCCATCACACTTACAGAATTATAACACAAATCTGCCGTGATCCTTATATGATTTTGTTTACCTTGTTACAGTTACCAGAAGACTGGAAAGCCAAATCTCAGGCATTTTTGAGAAACTACAATCATGTAAACCAGTGAAGAATCTGCTCTAATTTTTGTTAGTGCCCATTTTGTATCTAGAATTTGCTATCCTAATCTATTACAAAGTCCACATACTTTTCTCACTACACAGTTCTGTCTAAGTAGGCAAAACCAGTCACCTCTTCCTTTTGCATAGTCCTAAAATAAAAAGTCTTTTTTTTTTTTTTTTATTTCTCCCCAGTAAGCTAATTTTTGCTTTCTATGACAAAACTTAGGAAACAACCTTTTTACTCGAATCACACAGTCCACTTTGCCTTGCAGTTTACTTCTATATTCCTAAATTTCTTTACAAGTAGAAAGAACACTGTAACAGAATTGGTTTTATAAACATGACTTCTTCAAGAATCATTCCCTTTGAAATACATTCTTAGTTCCTCCTCTAATTTGTGCAATAAGAATCAGAATTTACTCCAGAGGTGAAATGTCAGTAAACATTAAGTAGTAGTTAAGCTCTCTAAGAAATACAGCTGAAATTTTTATTCTAAGCAAGTATCTATTTCCTGTTTGTGTCCTGTTTTCTCGACACTTTTTTTTGCTGTTTAAATTCCATATGCTGTTTTCTTAAACTATTCTTCCCCTATTTTGGTGGTATAATTCTATCTCCGACTTATTGTTGTCAATAAACATGTGGAAATGGCCTCTTGTGTTTAGTCTGACTGTTGGAATTTCAGTGTCCTAATGGCAAAAACAAAAAGCTTTTTCCAGCTGAAAATCCAAACTAAGCTTAGAACTCCATTTTTACATCATACTGGAATATGGAAAACTTTACTTTGATGACAGCAAAAAACTTTGCAAACTGAATCCATGCTCTGTATTAAAAAATCCATTTGGGGCTTGCTTATCCATTTCTCTACTTTTTGAATAAGAAACTTCTTTGTTACTCTCTTCCTAGGAATGTTTAAGGCTCTCAGTTACATTCCCAATACAATATGGAGCAGAATAGCAGCCTAAAGAACAACACACCTTTGGGCCAGGACGCAGAGATTTCTGGACAAGTCAAAGTAATCAAGGTAAATGGAGTAATCAGTTTGACGCATTGCATGGATAGTGATGTTGCTCAATCACTGGCAGCTGCTGTTCATTTCTGATCTAGAAATGTGTGATCAGATTCCTCTGCCTTGCCCAGTAGTGGACCAATGCATTTATTTTGGAAGAAATTATTGAGAAGGTTCTTCAGCAATACGTAATGTTTCTTATCATTGTGTATGATTCACAACGAAGGTTTTAGAGCAAGCCATAGCACAAAGACAAACCTGCCAGCACTGAAACAGACCTTTGTGACCTTGGTCATGTTGCTGAAGTTCTGTCCAGCCTTTGATGCACAGAAATAAAAGACAATTCTAATACACCAACATGAAATAAGAAAGGACACTCTAGCCTGCTGGTTTTCTTGTTTCCCTCTGATGGAACTTTAAGGCATGTGATGGCTTTTCTCCTTCTTTCTGTCTCGCTTCACTACAGTCACGAAACTACTGGGAAAGAAATGCCAGTGACACCACTGTGTGCATGCAGTTATGGGTGTGACAATGTTCACAATGATGGGATCATAGCTGTGACTAAGAGGCTGAGAATTGAGCTCTGCAGAAAAGAGCTAGTGGCTCAAACTACACCACCAGTCATGGTTGAAGGGGTGGCAAAATCCTCTAAGAACAGTAGAATGCTACATTTCCAACACACCTAGCAAGTGCCTCTTCCTCTCTTTGGGTGCAAAGCTGTTAACTACAATTTTGACTCAGAAGGTTCAGTTGCCAGAAATGAGATGAAAGCCACTAAGGTCATGGTACGCCCTTGAATGATACCATGGTGAGTAACAGTAGCAAATACTAAATAGAGACATATTATGCAAACAGCAGAACAAGGGTAGGTCAAGTGCTCTTAGCTTTTTGTGCTCTGGCCTGTTTCATGTCAGGCACTTCCTAGCCAACAGGGAGGGAGGAGTGCAGTCTCTCCCTGTGGTTCAGGGAGACGTTTGCACTGGCAATGGCTATCTGGGGCAATGCAGTGCCATGAAGAATAAGCTGTGTTAGCTCTGCCTGACCTAGGCCCAGACATAGAAGCAGAATATTCATGTAATTAGCATAGCACTCCTTCTGAGCTACTTAGTCGTGTTGAAAAGCGAGGTACAATATCCCACACCACACAGTGGGTTAATACCGCTATATTATTGCTGGTACCCCAGCCAGAGTGTCTGCAAGGACTGCACTTATTCCATCAAGACATACCAAATGTCTTAACATCCTGCCTTTCTTAGAGTGATATCTAGGAATGTGAACTCAAATGTACCTTCTCTCATTAGGGCCTGTTGCAATAGGACAAGAGGAAATTCTTTTTAACTAAAAAAGGATACATTCAGGCTAGACATGAGGAAGAAATTGTTTACAATGAGAGTGGTAGAACACTGGCACAGGTTGCCCAGAGAGGTGGTAGATGCCCCATGCCTGGAGACATTCAATGCCAGGCTGGATGGGGCTCTGAGCAACCTGATCTAGTTGAAGATGTCCCTGCTCGTTGCAGGGGGGTTGAACTAGATGACTTTTGATGGTCCCTTCCAACCCAAACTATTCTATGATTCTCTGCTACTACTACATAGAGTTCGAGTACCCATTCTCTCAACCTGCACTGCCTATGACAGCTCTAATATATGCAGCTCTTCAGGATCTACCTGGGAAAAGAAGAAAGAACTCCTTGTGTCTCTTGCAAGGCAAAATAAGGAGTGAAGGCAAGGTAAAAAAAGACTTGGTCATATTCAGCAGTGAGGACTCTCAAAGTATCCCATCACATGGCTCTAAGGGGAGGGAAGTAAACTGATTACTGATATTTTCTGGACCTTTTTCCAGCTTCCTGCTTTCTGCCCTTAAGGGGAATACAATAAAAACTGTTCTTCTTGTGACTCATGAACTCCTACTAGTGCCTACTCTTTGAGCAGCTAAGATAAAAGGAAGTGTAGGCATCACCCTTTCCCAGGCAAAACAGACACTGAGAAGGAAGAAGGAGTACTTGAGGCTGGAGAAAGATTAAAATAGCACAGGGAGAAAGAAGGCTAAAATAGCACACATCACAGGTATTTACATTCCTGGTGGAAATATTATCCAGACAGCTAAATAGCACCCAAACCTTCATCTATTTGCTCCTATTCCAATTTGTTAATTAAAGAAAGATGCCAGTATGATATTCATGCAATACCTGCTGGGTCGAAAAACAAGGCGGATTATTGTGAAAATAAACAAGAAAGAAAATACAAAGGCATGAGCAACATAATTTTTTATATTCTGCTTTTTGCTTATGCCCATTTGGTATTTGTGGCAGGTATGCAATTTTGCAGAACTTAACTGTATTTGCAGAGCTGCAGTATTTAAAAGCAGGCTTTGTTTTTGCTTTGGACCTGGTGACAAAATTTAAAATGTTCTTTGGTACTATGGCTTTTGACATCAATGTAATTTACAGCTATTGCATTTTACAAAGTTTCACAGCATCCTAGAATTTTTACTATGCTGGTAACTGGTTACACATTCTCTCTTCAGGAAGTGGTTTCAGCTCTTGTATCACCTGAGATATCAGGTGACTGTTTAATAAGCATAAAAATGCTGTAGCTATGTCACTGACTGAAGTTATCACATGAAAATCCACTGTTTCAAGACAGCTAAGCCGGGCACCAGCACCACAGAAACAAAATCTCTGTACCTGAAGGTGGCACTAAAACCACAGGGAAGAGACCCATCATGCTGTTTCTAGAGGGCCAGATTTTTGAGAGGAAGTGCAAGCAAACCTGGCCAGTCTTGCCTGCGCGTGTAAAATACATATTTCTTGCAAGTGTCATGGATTAGAAAAGACAGCTGAATGATATTCTAGTGTTCCCTAAAGAGTGCAACAATCAGTCATATCATTGTATTATTCTCATTTTCCTCCCCTGAAAAATCCTGAGTGAGCGTGCAACTCAGCTTTTTTTGGCAGTTTTAGCTTCTTCATTCATCTATTGCTTGTATTTATTTGTCCATTTTTTTCCAGTTTTGTTGAAGAATTTGCATAAGCAAAAGTGATTATCAGTCACAAGTAAGTAAAATGCTCCTCTATTTGCTATTCACAGTTATCGTCATATGAGGCACACAGTCACTCAACAACATTGTGTAGCAAATGAAATTCTCCTTCTACTGCCTGTTTTTAAAAAAACCAAAACCAACAGATATTTTCTGGAAATACTGTGATATTCAGGAAGGTTAAATTCGGCACAGAAAAAAACTTAGCAAAATCAACAGGAACCTATAACACCATTGATGTGTGAAGAGTAAGTACAAATATAAATGTTCTAACAACTTAGCATCAGTCAGAATTTTTTTTTTCCACATTATGTCCATAAGTCATATTGTATCATCTCTGTTCTGGTTATATAACCTCGATGCATGGAAATTAGATTAACTTGTCTTCAAACTGTATGATTTTTCTAAAGCAGTTTTTCTTGTTTGAAATTTGCTTTTCCTCAAAACACATTTTTTTCCCTGATGTGGCAGAGAAAATCTATGAAAATGTGTTTTCCTCAGACCTTAGCATAGACCACTGAGCATCTATCTTACTAATAATGGTATTAGTTGCAGGATACTTTCAGTGTTTAAATTATGATTTAGTTAGCACTAGACTGTTTGTTGTTCATGATAAAGTAAATGAAAATATCTATCAAATACTTGTTATTGTAGCTTATGCTACAAATGGTTTTATTCATCTGAGAGCATTTTTGCTGGGTTAGCCTCACAATGAACCTTACTAGAAGCAGGCAAACACAGTGCTTACAGCTTCCAGAATAGCCCTTGAGTCTGAAATTCCCCCAGTTGTAAGGTAACAAATGTGAAGCTTTCTAAAAATGGATGTACCGTGTTAGCATATCTTTCACATAGCAGCATCTGGTTACTGGGAGATGTGAGTCTCTAGCTCTAGCAGTGGTTTGTGCAATTCAGTGTTTGCATAAAGAACCCACACACTCACTCGGTAAAACAGAAGAAAATCTCCACAGCCCCCGTTCACTAAGTCAATGGTCTTTCTAAAACTTCTGCTACCAAGCATGTAACCAAGTTAAGCCAGCGTGGTTCAACAGTAAGTAGTAGTGTGGCTGGAAAGAAACGTGACTGAGAATGCTGTCTAACCATGCACAGGGCTCCTGCAGTCCTGCAGCTAGAGAAAACTGTCACTCAGGAAGGTGGTTTTTACCCTTGTCTCCTCTTAAAGACTTAACAGTCTTAGCTTGGAGTTTGCTAACTATTCAAAGGCAGTTTTGACATATAGATATTTCCAACCAAGTCTTCCCAGAGCTTTTAATACTCAGATTTTTACTATGCCAAAGAGCCTAATAAGTACAAAGACAATGTTTTTTTTTTTCACTTGTCCATCTGACTAGGTAAGCACCATACGCACTTCTGTAACATCCATCATGATGGTACTTCTGCATGTTATGTTAGTTAGCCCTTGTATTCAATATCATTTACAACTAATACACAGAGCAGAAACTAGGAAGTCATTCCTTATAACATGTTATCCACTATTATTTATTCCCCCAGGGAATAAATCTTCCATGTGGAATCAAGAAGAGCAAGCGCATATGCCCAGATAATCAGAGGACAAGCATCCTACCCAGCACATCAGTTTCAAAGAATAGTAGTTATGTTGATCCCTAATTTCTGAATTTCTTACCTACATTGATTTTTTTATTCCTTTCTGATTATCACACAGATATCACAGACAAGCTGGTACCATATAAGTACCTGATTTGCAATTGAAAAGATCTGAAAATGGCATTTGATCTCAGATGAAAAATACTTTTTGAAGTGTTACCTGAAGACGACACTGGACATTACTGAAATTTGATAGGCATCCATATGTCTTAACTCCCCTTATTGTCCTTTGAAGTAAGTGCACAATGGTTTTAACAATGCTGGTAGATGACTAGGCATTTCTGTAATACTTGGCCCCAAGAAAACAGAAAAAGTTTATATTTCTTCTTTTACTATTGTCCAGTTCTGATCTTTCAGCAGGCAAGCTACACTGAACATCTGCGAGATAAGGTCTGGTTCACACTTTGCTAGGAAGAATGGAATTGACTGGGGACAAAATGATGACTTCAAGGCTAACACAAAGACTACAGACATCTCCAAGATAGGCCCTGTTCTGCACTTTGCTGGGAAGAAAAGGATTCATTCAGACAAAACAACACCTTCAAGGCTATGAACTATAAAAAATGTCTACAGTTAAACAAAACAAAGGCCCACCTGAGATTAGTGAAAAAGAGAGAAGCAAGAAGACCCCAAACTGAAATATTGCTATTGGACTGAATCTTGGTGTGAGGGGTGGGTAAATAGTCTGTGAGGATATAAAAATCCAGAGATTTACCAGCTTGGCTGGGACCTCTATGAAGGCACCCAGCTTGAGCCAACCCTGCTGCTATACTGCTCCATTAAATTATTTATGTCTGCAAACTCTGAAGCCTGAGACTTTGCTTGACAGACCTAGGATCCAGACTCAGAACTGCCCATGAACTTTGCTGCCTGAGACCTTGCCTTGAGGCCTAGCATCCAGACTTCGGAGCAACCTGACACCAGGCCCCTGGAGGGGAAGAAAGCAGGTTGAGATGCAGAGTAATGACACTTTGAAATCCTAGCCAAGCAATATAAAGAATCGAATGTGCACATACAACCCTTTGGCCATAAATACATATCATACACATATCATTCTTCACCTGTTTTCCCTACCCTCTTAGACTTAAATCATTGATCAAGTCTGAGGCTAAATTTGGATTCAGCTGCACCTATACTTCTCTCTGAGAAGCTTAGAAAGGAAGGGGGTCCATTCTGAACCTTGTTACTTAATGGGAGGGCCTCCCTCTACACTTTCGCATTTCCTGTCCCCATAGAAATCACTCTAAAGCAACTCTCACCGATTCTGCTTGACATATCTCCTTCACAGAGTAAGTAATGGAGGGAACCTTGCCACTGAAGTCTGTTAAAGTTGCACATTGTTCTGAGGCAAACGGAACCCTAAATCACTTATTAGTTTCCTGTACTTGAATGTTACAACTAATTCATTTCTAATTAAAAGCTAACTTAAAACTAGGAATCTTTAAGCACTACATTCCTTAGGGATGCGCAATTCACTCTGCAAGTCATAATAGCTGGAATGAAGAAAAGCATTTAAGATGCTGGAACCCACTCTTGACCTGTTGAAAAGCCACAGGAGAGCAAAACAGTATCTTCCTCCTTGCTACTCTATTTCATGGTTAGGAATACATTACAGAAGGTCTCATATTCATGGGTCATATGGCACTCCACCCTGTGCCCACCTATATAAAGACAGCTGCTATACAGCTAGTCATTTGTTGCTCTGAGTTTCAAAGTCAGGGGATTTTTTTTTCCACCTGAAAAGAATATTTGATGCCACAGCAAGTAGAAACTATTATCACTTTATCTAAAACAAACTTCTGATGCTGACACACACAGCACCTATCAATACTGCAGGTCACAGGACAAAAATTAAACTAAGTGGTCACACGTTGACTCGGTTAAACAGCACTACTAAACAATCTAAAACCAGCGCTACTAAACAGTTTACTAAAGCTATGGAACAAGATAAACTTAAATCATAAAGTGGGTGAACATGGTCTTGGACATCAAGACAAACAAAAAATCCCAACAGAGCTTGTCTAACAGTTGGTAGGTAGAAAAACTTTAAGAGCAGAAAATAACAGAGCTAAGTCATTCCTGATTTCTCCATTCTAGGTAACACAGTAGAGCCAGTGATGTGCTAACTCACGTGTTCCAGCCTTGATCTTACCCGCAAAAGCAAGCACTCTGATGATTTACACAGTCCTCTTAACAACTTAGTTAATAGAGTGTAGGTGAGAACAGGATGTGATCTCTGTGAACTACAAGAGTGTAAGTTTTATCATAAAAGCAACTTCCAAATTCCAACAAAACAAACTTGTATCTTCTTCAACTTTCTCTTTCCCTCAAGGGCCAGTGGGAAACCCTTCAGAGGTGGGAACAGGACTGAAGAGAGGCATGACATGATGTAGACATTTCCTGATGTTCCTACTTATGGCTAATAAAATTTCTATAGGTTTTGCTGTGATTATGATAGGAAATATATATTAAAAAAAAAGTCCATGCACTTGGTATCTAAATAAATTACTGATCTTCCTTTGGGAAAGAGTTCCACAGTTTCATTGCATGATATGGGTATAAGTATTTCATCAGTTTTATTTCTTCTTTTCAGTTTACCTGAACATCAATTTATTTTCATCCCTTTTTGTATTGTAAGATGAAACAACAACATGGATCTTTATCTCAAGTTGATATTGCTAACAGTCAATTTCCCATGTTCGAAATTCTCTCTATTCATTATACATCTTGGATATAGATATATTACTTTATTAATAACATACTGTTATGGAACAACTATGCACAAACAAAAAAAATCACTTCTCCAGAGCAAATGAGTTTTATAGGTCTGTGGAAAGAAAGCTCTACTAATTTTTCTCTGTTAACCCCAAGATACATGAAAATTTGAAAGCGTCTTAGTCAAACTAGTTTGTTCTGAAAATATTTGCAAGCCACTTCAGAAGGTCAGACATAATTTTGTGTGCATGGATACTAGAAAGAAAAGTCCTATGACTTACCTGCACAGCCCAGAGGTAGTCCAGACGCAGCTTCAAGTCCACCTGTCTGGAATGCAGTGCCAAAGCACAAGAAAATAGCAAAATGGCTAGTATTGGTTCATAGCCACGCATATAAAAGGAGCCACCCCTTAAAAATAAAAGGAAAGTAAATGGGTTATTACAGGTTTTCTAATACCTAACACTGGGTGTTTTTAATATCAGATCTTCAGTTTAGAACACATGGGTACCCCCTAATCACTAGCCTCTTCTGAAGAGGCTCACATGGGCAGGGAGATGGGTGACAGTAAACCTGATCACATCAACATTCAAATTCTTGAAGATTTTATAATGCTATACATTATACATTCTGTGATTCTGTGATTATTATAATGTGTGTGCGTGCTTTTAATTAGGAAATATAAAAACACTCAAAAGCTCAAAAGCTTAAATGGAATTTGAATTGGTTGAGGGCTGCTGAAATATGGAAGTGAAGTTTTTCACAGTGTTCTTCTATTTCATATTATAATTAGACTGCAGTGTGTTCAGCTGAGGTATGCTGGCATAAAACTACAGAATAATGGTGCGACATTTGCTAGTTCACAAAAGCTGATCTCCTGTTGATGGATATTACTAGATCTTACAATTGCTGGGGGGGAGGATGGCTTAAGTATTTCTTGTGCTCTACTGAGTATATAGCCCTAAGCAGCACTGAGTGCTAGAGGACAATTCATAGATGAGTAGTCAATGTTGTGATTATCCATACAGAAATATGCATAACTTTTACTTTGCAAGATACCTACCCCACTGCTTTTCTGTAACCACTGAGTTCCAGAATAACTATGTACAAAATTGTAACAAAAAGCAGAAGAATCATTTTTGGCAAGGAAGATACTCGTAGAAATATTGCCAAGGTGAGAGTCCCCACTACACAGGACAGGAAAGCATAGTGGGCTGTGTCACATGGAAGTTCATTCATTGTTTTGTTTGTTCCACCAGAAGAAATGATAACTATTGAACTGCTGGAATTGATATTCCAAACCCAAGGCATACAGCCAACCTAGAAAAGAGAGGAGAGACAAG
Source organism: Caloenas nicobarica (assembly GCF_036013445.1). Lineage (NCBI taxonomy): Eukaryota > Metazoa > Chordata > Aves > Columbiformes > Columbidae > Caloenas > Caloenas nicobarica. The sequence goes on along the minus strand of NC_088246.1, from coordinate 62,513,703 downwards.
AAGGGGAGAAAGTTAAATATAAACCAAAAAGAAATGGAGCTGCTATGGGGGCTGACTGTAGGTCATTTCTAGTTGGGAAAATATGGCTGTAGGATTCCCATCCGGCCCACTCCTCTACTAGAATCTCTCTCCTTTTCCTGTAACATTTTACTCAGTCTTAGGTGGGAGACACTCTTTATTCATTAGATGCCAGTAAGGTCAAACAGTTAAAGTTTGGGCTTAGTTAAAAAGTTTCCCGCTCAGTGCTCAAAACCAAAAGATTCTCAAGCTAACGTATTCCTGCAAAGCTAGGGAACTTCAGTAAACATGTTATGTGGTCATGCGAGTGAGAAAGGTTCTCGCACAGAGAACATGAAAAAATTTGTTTGTTTTATTGACTACATAAATTGTAACAATTTCAGTTAATCAAATATAAATGAAAAGCTAAACATAAATGATATGTTTTCTACACCTCAGAACTACTTCTGCTATCACATGTGATTCAACCACAAGGCCTCATCTTTAATTATCCCTGCCATTTCAGTTATCCAAGGAGTTCCATTTCCTCCCTAGACTGTGAAGTAAAAACATGTTTTAGTGCATTTCCTATGGGAAATTTGAGGAAATTTAACCTGCTTCTTATAAAGGCAACATCATGTATACATATTGGAGCTGTTATCCAATCAAGGGAGGAATTTCTGGCAAACAGTGCAAGTCCTTAGAGCTCCGATTTTAATTGCGCTCCAGTCTTCACCCCTTATGAAGGCAGAGGATAAGAGCATAAATGGGGAGAGTGGGATTGTAGTGTGAAATCAATTTTATCAGGGATCACCACATAAGCCCTGCGCTGTACTTAAGCTTCTCTTTTGAACTGTGTTATTAAACCTTTTTATTTCATCCTAACCATTGATAATGAAATTTTATAGCATGCTGTAAAATAACTGACAACCTGAAAGGTGATTAAGCAGTATATTTTACAGGGGGTTGTCGTCATTTAAAAAGATGAGACATAACAGATAAAATGTGAGTTAAACTCATAATGGCTAACATAATGAGATGAGAAAGAGTGAAGTGAAAAATGTTTAATGTGATTTCATTCAATATCCTTAAAAATGCTGTTCATACTAAACTCATCCAAAAACATAGGCATGCATGAGGGCTTCATAAATGATGTGCAATCCATCCAGGAAAACATCATCTGTCCTACAACTAAGAGTGAAACCTCAACACCTAGCTCTTCTGTCAGCTGAGAATTCTAGAGGCATTACTTGGCAGGAACCAATAATTTCTACTGATTAAACATTTTTCCTAAGCATTTCAATTCTAACGGGCTATTCTTGCTTCAATAAAGGATAAAGTTATATTTGTGATCTATTCTAAGTTGCAATTGAATGATCACTGCCTTGTTGGAGGCCAGAAATTCTGAATTCTAATCTGCTGCCTTCTACCAATGTTCAACATTGCCTTAGGACTTAGGATGTCTGTTGCCCATTTTCACTGTCTTTAAGTGGCAACAATGGTGTTTGTTTCATTTGGTCAAAGTAAGTGTCAGATCTATGGGGGCTGATCCAGAAAGGTTCTAGCTGTCACAATGTTCATCTCAGTCCCAAAGTCAGAAACACAGAGCTTGCTGAGATGCTAGCTAGCCTGGAGGTACTGCGCATATCTATGTGTTTTGGGTTTATACGCACATTAAGAAACACATGTATGTCTGTGTGCTATTGAGGCTGTGTGTTACTCACACAGCTGATGTTCAAGAATTCCCAGAAATGTCTGGACAACAGCAATCCTTGGTACCTCTCAGGACATTAGAATTAGCAGACAAGGGATCCTCTGCCCATTCAGTTCATGGGGATCAGCTTGGCAGATGTTCTCAGGACAGGTCCAGGGATGAAGTGAATACATAAAATACAAAACAAGGGGCTTGGCATGTCAGCACTGTGAATTACTCAGGAAATCACTGTCTTCCTATTGGTCAGAACACATTATCTAAATCCCACAGGGAGGCATGATTTGTGACATCTGCCTTCTCAGCATTTCCAATTGTGCTTAGCATGCTGCTTTTCTGTGGATTCTTTCCTTTGGGTAACCTAACAGGTTTAATTCATTAGCATTAGCAGCCAAAATGCTGAAATTGAGTGCTAGGAATTAGGCAAAGCAACTTAATGCCAAATACTTAGGGGAAGTTTAAATCCCATTTGACACTCAAGTCCAAGAAGTATTGAGAAAGTTCATGTCATACAAGAGAAGCTTCCTAGACATTAGATGTGGAAGGATCATGTAAGTAGCACCGTGTAAGCACCTCACCTCGTTACACAATACTGTCTATATTTAAAGATCTTGTTATCTTTTCTGATCTGCCTAGACTAAAAATATCCCTGTTACTAGACAGAGATATGTTCTATAAGTTGCCACATAGTAATGTTGTTTGACATCATGCCTTGTCTGTCACAAAATATTAGCCATTGAACTAGTAAGCAAGTTGAACATTTAAAAATCATTTTCCCATGAAGTACATGACATCAGCAGACTATGTGATACTAAGGTCTGATATAAAAATTTCTATAGGTCTTGACAAGGTATCATCTCTATAATTTGCTAATAGCTTTGCTATTCTTAATTCAACACCCTGACTCAGGGCAGTGAAAGTTGAAATTATTAGCAAAGAAGAAATATGATCTGCAAGTATGAATAATAAAACCAGTTGAAATTCACCAGATGAGATTATGGTATGTGTTTAACAGATCCATACCAGGTTGTTCATTAAAAAGAATGCTAAATTAAGCAATGCTTGATTTAAATACTCACCACACATCCTTGAGCCACAGAGTATATTAAGATCACAATAAAAATACACAAAATGGTACGAATTTGTATTGTCAGGCACCCTGGAAAACACTAGGGAACAAAAAAAAGATTACTAGATAATTTTTTTTTTTTTTTAAAGAATAGCTGTTATTTTTTAGTAGTCTATAAAAAGAAGTGAATAAGGGATATGGAAATTTTGCCTGCACTGCAAATTATGAAACAAGCATGCAGTTATTACTTTGTATATGTGTTTTAATGCTAATTGCATTTTTGGGGGTAACAAATGTGAGATTATTATTACTATACACTATTTCTCATTAGAATTAAAACTCTTTGGCAGGTTAGTGGGATGTCTGCTTATAAAGCAAATAATAAATTAGGATGGCATTTGATTTTTTTTTCTCATTGGCAAATACCCAAAGCATATTTTGCCTTTTAAATGATCGGATAAAATAATGATCCAAGAGAATATATTGTGATAGCACAGAATTTTGGAGTGGTATTTGTGTCTTCTGCTATGATAGTCCTGTTAAATGCCAGGGTAGTTTTAATTATCAGGACTCATTTAAAATATTGAATTTGTCAATTGTCTGGTGGAATGGAGTCTTGTGAATCTCTTGCTCATCGCCATTTTTACCCTGATTCCACCACTGTGAAGTGTGAAGTGCGTGCTGCTGTGAGCATTTATGAAGACAGTGACAGAAGGTGAGAGAGGAAGGATAAGTTTGTCAGGCTGTGGTGCTTATGGTTCTTCTAGTCATACTGATCTCTGTTTTCAGGGAAACCTGCTTTCCATCTTTTCCCCTTGCATTAAGAATGTTTGGGGCCTCTGTTATCAACTGGATCCACGACACGTCATTCAGATCACAGAATTTCTTCCAGTGACTTCAAGGGGCAAGAATCAACTTCAGGAAACAAACAGATTTAAAGGGGGAACAATCCTGTGTGCCTCAAAAGGAGAAGGCTCAGACTTATCAAGACTGGATTTGACTAAATATCAAATGGAGCAAGCAAACATCTAATTTTTGGATGAAAGTCACCAGTCCTGAAGAAAAGCTATTTACTTCAAGGGTATCATACACATCAAAAGCATAGCTTCCAGCAGGCAGCAAAGTACCCATACAGAGGGGCTTCTCTGGTCTTGGCACAACAGAAATCATGTATTGAAAATCCTCCCCTTCCATTCACATACACAGAGACTTTTCTGCTGTATGTGTGACCATGAATTAAAAGTCTGAGATAGTTATAGGTGAATCAACTTCATCTGGGCTGTGAAACATGAAATACAGCAATTACAGAAAAGATAAAAAACCACGTGTGATCTGCAGATACATTTTGGCTTCAGTATGGATTAAGTCTATGTAAATGGAGGTGGAGAACAACCAGTGTAACACCAATATTAGATTTATGTAAGCATGTCGTGGACCTGAGTTAATTGGCTACACCAGAAACCAGTTTAACTGTTAGTCAGCATCAGTGAAATATATTGGGATAACAGAGGTCTGTCATGTTTAATAAAACAGTGAGCATATTGTAGAACGAAAACCTCAAACTGTAAGAATCTCACATTGAAAAGCTGTGTCTCAAGGGAGGGTATATTGCAGTGTTCAAAATTACACTATGAAAAAAGATATAGACATTTCTGCATTTATTCATCGTTATCATACATTTCAGGTTGGAAAGGACCTCAAGGGACCCAAAAGTACTGTCTGCCTTGACCCTCAGAGACATTTTTTCAGATCTGATCAGTCCCCAGTCTGGTCATTGCAGATGTTCTTCCTTCTCAGGGCTTGGACTTTGCATTTATCCATACTGTATTTCGTAAGAGTCCTCCTGACCCATTCTGCCAATCTATGTAAGTTCCTTTCAGTTACCCCAAAGCTGGAGTTACTGGAAGACCTGACATGAGTATATTCCATGTCTTTCTCCAGGTCATCGATAAAAATGTTTAACATGACAGGTCCCAGGACGAATTCCTTTGGTACACCAATTATTACTGGCTTCCATGTAGAGTATGACCATAAATTGCTATGCTCCAAATGTGATCATCCAGACATTTTTTTACCCATCGAGTTGTCCACTTAACTAGATCAAAATCCTATGCACACATGAGGTGGAACATGTGTGGTTTTTTCTATATAAATAAAATACAAAATAATAATTTTGTTTGAAGGAAAAATATATATTCCATTAATTCATTTTGCAACCAAATAAATTATCTGCCACTTGTTAAGGAGACAATCCCCATACTTCGAAGTTAATGCTGTATTGTTAATGGCAACAGAGCAAAATGCAAATTCAAAGACAATGTGTCCTGGCACATTGTGTAGACATTTTTTTTTGTCTGTAGTATGCATATGTTTTAAATGTTGACATGCTAGGCTATTGAGTTAAAAAGGAAAATAAACCTTTAAAAGGCAAGGTATGAGACATGTCTGAATTAAAACTCTGGCTGACATTTAAAATAATTATACTCACTTTTTATCATTCTAAGATTGTATCTCCTCTATCATGATAGCATAGCATCTGAGGCCTAATTTTCTTTGTTGTCTTTTGTTTGTGGAATTTTTATTAACTAAATAAGTACTGTCAGATCCCTGAAATGTTTGATAACTGGTACAGTAAAGCAGTATATTAATGGTTTTGTGAGTGAAGTATTTCGTGCTAAAGCATGGAGAAGTTGAATAACTTGTCCAGTGTAAAATAGCAAATAAATGCCAGGAGACTGATTAAAATAGGGGAATGACCATTTTACAATTCCATATTTATTATACATAGGATATTCATTTTATTTGACTTATTATATGAGACAAATTTTCACCACAAAATTTCGAACTGCTATATTCTGAGTTTTTATATTTCTTTATTTTCCTAATGCTGGATTTGATCCTGTGAGGTACCAAATCTCTAGACGAACCTGGAATCACACAGAATCACAGAATGTCAGGGATTAGAAGGGACCTCAAAAGATCACCTAGTCCAACCCCCCTGCCAGAGCAGGAACACCTAGATGAGGCTACAGAGGAATGTGTCCAGGCGGGTTTTGAATGGAGACTCCACAACCTCCCTGGGCAGCCTGTTCCAGTGCTCTGTCACCCGCACTGTGAAGAAGTTTCTTCTCATATTTAAGTGGAACCTCCTGTGTTCCAGTTTGCACCCATTGCCCCTTGTCCTATCACTGGTTGTCACCGAGAAGAGCCTGGCTCCATCCTCGTAACACCCACTCTTCACATATTTATAACCATTAATGAGGTCACCCCTCAGTCTCCTCTTCTCCAAGCTAAAGAGACCCAGCTCCCTCAGCCTTTCCTCATAAGGGAGATGCTCCACTCCCTTAATCATCTTTGTGGCTTTGCGCTGGACTCTCTCAAGCAGTTCCCTGTCCTTCTTGAACTGAAGGGCCCAGAACTGGACACAATATTCCAGATGAGGTCTCACCAGGGCAGAGTAGAGGGGGATGAGAACTTCTCTCGACCTACTAACCACACCTCTTCTAATACACCCCAGGATGCTATTGGCCTTTTTGTGCACAAGGGCACAGTGCTGGCTCATGGTCATCCTGCTGTCCACCAGAACCCCCAGGCCCCTACACTGCTCTCTAATAGGTCGTTCCCCAACTTATACTGGAACCTGGGGTTGTTCCTACCCAGATGCAAGACTCTACAGTTGCCCTTGTTATATTTCATTAAATTTTTCCCTGCCCAACTCTCAAGCCTGTCCAGGATGGCAGCACAGCCTTCTGGCGTGTCAGTCACTCCTCCCAGTTTCGTGTCATCAGCAAACTTGCTGGCAGTGCACTCTATTCCCTCATCCAAGACATTGATGAATATATTGAATAGTACTGGTCCCCATACCAACCCTTGAGGCACTCCACTGGATACAGGCCTCCAACTAGACTCCGTCCCATTGACCACAACTCTCTGACTTCTTTCCTTCAGACAGCTCACAGTCCACCTCACTACCCGATCGTCCAGACCACACTTCCACAGTTTAGCCGTGAGGATGCTGTGGGAGACAGTGTCAAATGCTTTACTGAAGTCAAGATAGACCACATCCACTGCTTTCCCATCATCTATCCACCTGGTTATGTCCTCAGAAAAGGCTATGAGGTTGGTTAAGTATGACTTCCCCTTGGTGCAGCCATGTGGAATGCCCCTAATGACCCTCTTATCCTTGATATGCCTTGAGATGGCACCAAGGATAAGGTGTTCCATCACTATTCCAGAGATGGAGGTGAGGCTGACCGGTCTATAGTTACCTGGATCCTCCTTCTTGCCCTTTTTGAAGACCGGACTGACATTTGCTTTCCTGCAGTCCTCAGGCACCTCTCCCGTTTTGCACGACTTAGCAAAGATGATGGAGAGTGGCCTAGCAATGACTTCAGCCAGCTCCCTCAGCACCCGTGGATGCATCCCATCAGGACCCATGGATTTATGGATGTCCAGATTGCTTATTTGGTCCCTAACCCAGTCTTCATAAACCAAGACAAACTCTTCCATTGTCCTGACTTCCTCTGGGGCCTCTGGTGTACAGAACTCCTCAGGACAGCCTCTGGCAGAGCAGACAGAGACAAAGAAGGCATTCAGTAACTCTGCCTTCTCTGTATCTTCTGTCACCAGAGCACTCACCCCATTCATCAGTGGGCCTACATTTTCTCTAGTGTTAGTTTTATCTGCCATGTATCTGAAGAAGTTCTTTCTGTTGTCCTTGACCCCCCTCACAAGGTTTAGTTCTAAGAAGGCCTTAGCTTTCCTAGTTGCCTCCTTACATCCTCTGACAACAGCCTTATATTCTTCCCAAGTGGCCAGTGCCTCCTTCCATGATCTGTAAACTCTCCTCTTTCACTTGAGCTTGCCCAGCAATTCCTTGTTTAACCAAGCAGGTCTCCTGGCTCCCTTCCTTGACTTCCTGCCTGTTGGGATGCTCTGATCTTGAGCTTGGTAGAAGCAGTCCCTGAATGCTAACCAACTCTCTTGGGCGTCTTTACCTTCAAGTTACCTTTCCCACGGGATTCTCCCTAGAAATTGCTTGAAAAGGCCAAAGTTGGCCCTACTGAAGTCCAGGGTTGCGATTCTGCTTGCTTTTCTGTTCCTGCCACACGAGATCCCGAACTCCACCATCTCATGATCACTGCAGCCAAGGCAGCCCTCAACCTTTACCGCTTCAACTAGACCCTTCTTGTTAGTGAGAATGAGATCCAACAGCACTCCTTTTCTAGTTGGCTCATCCACCATTTGCATCAGGAAGTTATCATCAATGCACTGGAGGAACCTCCTGGAGTGTGGAGGGCTGGCTGAGTCGTCCTTCCAGCAAATATCAGGGTAGTTAAAATCCCCCATGACAACCAGAGCCTGTAATTGCGAGGCTGCTCTCATTAATAAATAATAATTAATAAATAATTAATACATTAAAATTCTGCTGACTGCCAAAACAGCTGAAACAAACCTTAAGTTTGCGCTAGCTCCATGGAAATGGCATAAAGAGGAGCAATTTCCTGCAAACTTCATCTATGTTTCTACTGTCCATAGACAGAACAACAGATGATAAACTACTGTGCCTTTATGAAACAAAAGAGATCATCAAAACTACTCCCAAATAATTGTGTAAGTTTATAAACAAACATCTGCTCTCTACCAGATACTCTGCTAATATACTATTTATGTTTCCACAACAACAATTACTTTCCTCCTGTCAAAGGGCATTTTTCTTAACTAAAAATTAGTGTGTGTTAATCAGCAAGGCTGATTAAATGTGTAGGTGTTTTCTTCTGATATTTTTCTGAAAAAACAAAATTTACATTAAGCCACTACGGATTTCTTTCATCAGAAAATTAGTCTGTAGATGCTTTATTCTGATCTGGCAGACCTAGTTCTCTCCTACAACAACCAAATGTCCGTCTGCATCATTACTGTTGTGAAAATGTAATGTAGGAGAATTAATCATTACTAAAGGTTTCGAAAAGACCAAGGGCTTCATGTGCAGAACATTGTGCTTTACCATCAAAATTGCTGCTGCTTTGGCAGAAAATGTTTTGAAAACAGAGGGGAAGTTTGCAAGACTTTACACCCAGATACAGTTGGAATGGGACAACCTGTGTGCTCTGTAGTCAGAAAGGAGAAAAAGTCAGATTAAAGCAGCTGTTTATCTCAACAGTGGAATGATTCAGTAGCTAGTGGTAGGTGTTCAGGGAAGACATACCAAAAAAAAAGAGAAAAAGCATAGTATTAATAGCACTGAATCTTACACTGCTGTAATGATTACTCATGTAAAAAGTCTGCTTTCAAGTGAACCATTTTTGGTTTTGAAGTGCCTAATACATTATTTAGCAATGGACTTGAAAACCACATAGATTTCAAATTCTATGAGTCTGTGAAGCATGTGCCAATGGCTTCATATTCCAAAGGACAAACAAAACAGCACCAAAAGGAAGAATAGCAATAAAATCTTAAATCACTTACTTGTACTTGTGTGACATGTAGGTACATAATACAAGCCACTAGGAAGCATATGCAGAAAACCAGGAGAACAAGAACTACGGTACTCCTAGAATCAAAACACAATAGAAATAAAGCAATGCAACTCGATAGCAGATGAGAACAAACAGCACAGATGTCCTTCTGAAATGGTATTTTGGATGTATGGTGGAGGATCTCCCCCTCACCTTTGCTGTATTACTAAACTGTTGCAGAGGAAATTTCACAGTGAATTACATTGCTCTCAAGAATGAGAAATCGGTAAATGCTCTTGTATATGGTGCCCACTCTGACCTCAGCAAGGAGATCAAAGCGCCTCAAAAATTCAAACTGTATGGTGTGTCAGGGGAGATACTTTCTAATTGAAGGCTAATGCAGAATATTCAGCATGATGACTCTTGTAAGTGGAGTCTGTAACCTAATTACTTGGCCTTGGCAGCTGTGTAACAGTTACCAGATGTTTTTCCCTTATAATCTCCTTCTCCAAATTCAGAAATCAGAGGTCAAAGAAGCTGCAATAATTTTTAAAATTCTCAATCTTCCCTCTCCTGATCTATCAAAATAGGCTTGTTCTTCATGAGGAGTGCAGACCAAGCACTTCTCTCCTCCAGAAGGCCTGTGTTAATGGAACAGTACCTTGTGGATGTGAGCAAGCTGGCAAAAATTAGTTCACCAGTGCTGCTGCTTTGATTTATGCTCAGGGTCAGCCTGGCCCCAAGCTAGTCATGGAACCAGGGCCATATGATAGCAGCATAACATGATCTTCACATTTTCTTCTCTAGTCTCATGAGAACAACCTTGACAGTCCAGAAGATGTGAGCCATGGCTGCAGACATTTATTTATCTGTGTCCCTGACCATCGCTGGGGAAAGATTGCTTATGTAGGGTTTCTAACAGCAGAAGAGTGCAATTCCTCTGCTGTAGAATTTCTCAGTATTTGGCTTTGATCTCAAATTCATGTAATAATTCCAACGAATACACTAACAGGGAAAATTCTGTGGTGTAGTATGTGTATCCAGAATGGGGTGTGACTGTAGATGCTGTCAGTGCAGATTCTGAATACAAGTATTAATAGATAGCAGGGTGTGTTTCTAGGGAACTGGCTTTGTATTCAGGATGATAGTGTGTTATAAAAAATGCAGAGGACATGATTGCAACAGTGTCTTTTAAGGCAGCAACAGCCAGCCAACAACCAACCCTAGTGCTGAGTGCGACACTGACAGAGATTTGGGTTAACAGAGGGCTACATTGCTTTTAAAAATAAACTCCGCACAAGACATCCTCAGGGCTATTAGTGGCTACACTGCATGTGTACCTCCATAATCGGGCAGCTTAGGTTGATGGGGACATAGTCTTTCACCGCCTCCAACTGGGGTTGTAAAATATGCCTTTAACTGAGAGGCTGTTTTGCTCAAATGATCACAGGAATTGTGAGAAAGTCAAGCCCATTGCTTTCTCTGTATTGATGCAGCAATTCACTTTTCTACAACATTTTATTGTCTCCAGGTTTTGAACCTCCTTGGAATATTGTGATACGTGTCAAATACTATTCTCGTTACTTCCCCCATTATAGTAACACATTACACGTATTCTCTTGGCTTTTGCATTCTTTTGTCATATTTACAACTACTTCAGAAATCTAAAGAGCAACTTAAAGCTCCAAGTTCTGTAGAGAGGGAAAACTTTCCAATGCTTCCGAAGTTTAAGTCTAGCTCCTTGTTGCATCTGCGTCACAGTGAGGGAACAGCCTGAGAAGCCTAGTAATTTGGTTGCATGAAGCCACCACCAACAGACACTGGAAGACAGAACTTAAGGCCATTCAGTGGGTGGCTTTTCTAGCTAATCCAATGATGAACCTATTCATCTTCATGGCCTTCAGTGGTCGTGTTCTGCTGGAGCTTGTGTGTCTGTCAGATCAGAGCCTAAACTAAATCTCTGTCCAGGTGATTTTTAAGTGGCAGTACTTTTTGGAAAGGCTACCAATTACCATACCATATGACTCTTGGAAATTCATTCTAGTTTCAACTATGCTAATACTCTTCGTCTCTCTGTGTTCTAAATTGCCATGTACCAAGCTTTACCTCAGAAGTAGGTGAAAGAGTTCTTAATTATGCTTAAGTTAGTCATCAGAGGCCATTAGTCTGGAAATTGGATGATTTTTGTAAATGACTTCGAATTCTTCAGATGAAAGGTGTTACATAACAAATTTAAATGATGATGATTATTATTAAAGTTAAAAAGTTGTTTCTCAAGCTTTCAATTAGAAATAATAGACTATAGGAGTAAGTATTATTCTGGCTGGGGATCTGTGAATAGGAAAGATCAGAATTTAAAATGGCATTTTCAAAACCATTATCCTGTGGCCAGTTCTATTCTCACTGAAATCCTAAAAATTGGTAAAAATAAGAGAAACTTATTCTGAATGTTTTGATATTCTCATCTGAAAAAAACCTTATTACTAATTATTTTTATACCTTGAACGCAATTACATCTACTTATTATAACCTCCAGATTTGAAAAGGAAGTCTAATTATTTTATTATTTAGCAAGCATTCACATAAAATTGACAAAATCTGAAGTAATCACTAAAATACGTCACTCAGCAATAGGCATCAGACACCCATCAAACAAATCACAAGTATTTGGTTATGTCTGCTTTAGTGCAGCCAAGGTCGGACTGCAACTCATGTGGAAATGACCAAACTATGCACTAACCAGTTTTTGTAGTGATAGCACTGATACCAAAAACCTCAATGCAGCCTGTAAATTTGGGTTGAAAAGCTGGATGGATATTTCAGTACTTAGTTCCCATTAAGCTCTGTATAGTTTTATCTACATTGCTATCAATACCTGAAGTACCTTATCCAAAGCCAGCACAACTACATTTAGAAAAGCTGCAGTAACACCTTTGTAGTGCAAAATGCTTTAAATAAGTTTAGCAGATTCCTGTGCTTTTGTTTTCAAAGTGCACCCTTCTGCCAAAAAAGCCAACCCCAAAAACCAACAAAAAACCAAAACAAACAAACAAAATCCAAAACAAACCAACCAAACAAAAAAACCTCCAAGCAAACCAAAACCAGAGAATTTTTATATATATATATTTTTAATAATGTAGCAAAATGTGGCTCCTTTGGACAAATGGAAGAGATAACAGTTAAGACCGAGAGTATACCAACAGAGATCCTTCTGTCTGAAAAGATATCGACCTGGGGGCTAATTCCCATTCCAAAGACATTAACATTTTGAACTGTGCAGGATGCTTAAAGATGTTCTACTTTGAATTATAATGGTCAAAGACAGAAACTTACTGTGGTATTATTAGAAGGTAGACAAGGCCAAATAAGGCAGCTAGAATTAGTGAGAGAACTACAGCACTGGTGAAGTACTCATCCTGAAGCTGGTGGTACTGTTAAAAAAAGGAAGAAAGGAAGACACTGAGCATTTTACATACACCCAGCACCCATGCTTGTCCATTCTCATCAAGAAAGAACTATAGCCTAAAACAAAACAAGCCTCTACCCATTTTACAAACATACAAATAATTATTGCTTAGTTTACATGAAAAAAAGATGAGGCAAGTCTACATAACATTTTCCTTGACAGTCTTCCATTTCAGCTGCTCCTGTTGGCCTAGCTGTTTAGTTTTCACCCTGTAACTAGTCAAATTTGGATTAGGCTCAGACACAAGTTTATTTTTCGGAGCAAAGAGGATTCAGCCATTTTGAACCAGAGGGAGGTGGCACTCCATGCTCTCCACTTATTCCTCACAAAAAAAGGCCAGAACTCCTTTGGTGCTGCCTTGAAGGAGTTCTGTCACTTCATTTGCTCAGGACAGGACACTAATGGGTGGGCTGGAGGCAGCTACTAATGAGACACAGGGTCAGTTTTGAGCAGTTACTGTCCCTGATTCCACTAAGGCACAGTCCTTACAACACAACGCTTTTTAGTAGTGGAAACACGAGTGTTTTCTCAGACCAAAATTTCAATCTCATTTACACCAAAAGACTTTCTTATTTTGAAATAAAACAATTAAAATTAAAAAATAAATCACTATGGAAACTGGAAATCAAAGTTAATGCTCAAAACCTTAAAAAAATTGAGTTTAGTGTGACACACAGCCACAAAACAGTAGTGATGTGAAATCTTAAGGCTACAGTGCAAAAGTAAATGCCACTGCCAAGTTAATCCAAAATCATATCACATTTTTTCAAACACATAAACCAAAAGCCTTTTTTTTTTCCCCCAGTTAAACCAATTTATATTTACAACAAAACCCCATACATGGTAGGAACAAACAGGTCTACTTTGTTAGTTTATATGCATGCTTGTAAGTCTGGACTAAGTTCACTGCTTTCAGCACAGTCACACTGGCATAAGTTCACAACTTAGCCCAGATATTTAAGAATTTTTTTGTATTTTCTAGGATTGATGGGATCAATACTTATCAGGCTACCTATGCAGAGGGAAGCATCCTCCTGTCCTTAACACTTCTCCAGAGCAGATTAATCAGTAGGCAGCCAAATTGCCATGAGACAGCATTAAACAGGTGATGCAGGTCAGGCAGTTTGGAGAAGCAAAAGGAAAGCAAAAAAAAATGGATGTGTAACTTTATGGGGGAGGATCTTTATTAGTAGAAAGATACCGATCTTTCTTTTTATGGCATCCAAGAGCTTCCATAGAAGGTGGAAATAATGTCTCTCTCTTAACTGAGAGACAGTGCAGAGGATTGTTTAAAGATGGTGCATAGAATTTAAATACTGTCTAAAACCAAACAAAAAACCAATGCTAGTTGGCTCATAGTCAGAGAAATCAGTAAAAATAATTTAAAACCCCCTTACTTTATTTTCACGCTCAATTTGCTTATACTTCAGTGTAATGAAGTTCAAGTCAGCCATTTCAGACTCAGTTTGCCGGGCCTCTATCAAACGGCTGATGTATCTGTTTACTCGAGTTCCTGGAGTGTTGTATACAACATTGGTAGAAAAAGAGGAACGATTCCTGAGTTTTTCAGAGGCTGTCCTTAATGCTCTTCTCTGTAACACAAATGAAGAAAGAAGCACAGATTTTATTAACATGGAAATTTTATGTTGTTGTTCATATTATCTCAAGCTAACAGCCAGGATGAGGAATTTATTAAGTAGAGCAACTACAAAAGACAGAGATCTTATCTGCATATGATTGCCATCTTTTAAAACCTCCTTAGCATCAATGAGAAAACCTCTGCTGCCTTCCTGAATTTCAGTCTTCATCCACAGAAATTCTCTTCAGGTACTGCTCTAACACTTCTCTGTCACTAAGGAAATAATCAGTTTGGTCCCCATCAGTGACTTTACCTAGGAAACACAATTAGAATTTTTTTCTTGATGGAAGACATAGAGCTCTGGACATCTTGAAGACAAGAAAACCAGTCTATTCATGATACAAGAAAAGTCCCACTGTCCAAGACTGTCTAGGTAACAATATATATTTTCAAAATATAATTTTCCTTAACCTCTTGTACAATGACCATACGTGACTTCAGAGGGCTTGAATTCTCAAGTGTTCCTATCTTTAACCCACTCAAGTGGTTCTCTTGTTAAGATCTTTTGGTTATGCCTTAAGTGCACTTGCAGACCTAGATGCAGCAGTTCAATAAATTATCAGAGCTAACCTTGCTTCACTGGAGTTAATTCCTCCACAGCTGAGATAGCACAACTGACAAGGTGATCACTCATAGTCCTTTTCAGTGCAAAAGATTTATCGCAGAGCATATCTGAAAGGGATTTTAGACAATCTGTCTCACTTGTAACAGCACTCAGAAGATGGTGAGCAGCATCTCAGCCACACCGGTGGTACACTTGAGTTGAGGGCACTATGATCTAAACCATTATGGCTAGATCTGCACTAGTATAACTGCCTATGCCATGACACACTGACAGGGTCAGGGTCTTCACAAAATACTCTTGTAGATGCAGCATTTTTTTAAACAGAGAGTGAGAAATATGTAGGCTAACATTGTAAAAGAAAAAAACCAGTCACCTAATGGTTAGTGCATTGCGCAGGAAGAAAGATACATCAATTGAATATCCTCTAAAGGATTATTATTGCAACAACATGTAATCAGTAGGGCAAAACTGACCTGTCTCACAATGGTCTAAAAGGGGTTGAGCCTTACTTCCCAGAAGAGTTTTGCCAACCAAGCTTAGGCAAGTTATACTATTTATATACAGTTAAAAGAATACTTTTTTAATCTAACATCTGCAGAGTTCAGGAAGACAATTCAAAACATTACAGAATGACAAGTCTGCTCAGGAATAAGGACGTTGGCTCAGGATATAATCAGTAGAGTCTGTCAGCAAGCTGTTGCAAAAACATACAACATTTCTCTCTTTAGAGCAGACAGTACTCAACAGCCCACTCTTTAAAGGCAAAATATCCTTTTAAACAAGATGGTAAAAAGAGATGGTGATCGCTATTTAAGTAATTCTGCAGGAATAGCAGTTTCCTGTCTTACTCCACAAGAAGTAGTTTTCATGAGATCCTCATCAGTCAACAAACAGTGGACTACAGTAGTTCATCAGCTAATGTAGTTTATGTTATACGTGTATTAGATCTGCATACTTATGACTGGTGGGAAGGGCTTACCGCTGACTTGATACCTTAGTTTTCTGATCATAAAGAAGAATGGGCCTTAACAAAGATAAAATAACTTTCCAAGTCCTGTTTTGCTGGCTTTATGTGTAGAGAGCAGGTTATACCAGCATTAAACAATTATGGAGTTACTTGAAACATTTTTCTTCAAACTATCAGATCCCATTACTTGTTGGTTTTGGTGTAAAAACCAATTGTTTCAACATGAAAAATAATCTTGTGGACATAGAGCTTTCAAATCCGATCTGGGTTCTGTCAGCCATAACAGAAATATTAAATTGTCAGCCAAACAACTATTCTAAATGTTTCTAAATAGAGATGAATTTGTTCACTTGCAGAGTACATTTGTCTCACAAGTTTGTAGGGAAACTGAGTGCTTTTAGGAATATTGTCAGGAATATACAATTTTCCTCTTCATAAAGATAAACAAGAATTAGCATATATATTGCTTAAGGAGTGGCACAAAGTGCATCTTTAGGGATTTTTATAATGCAAATTTAAGCCTATATCATAGTAATAGGGGTCAGCAAAACAGCATTTTAAAACAAAACAAAAAAAAAAAGAAAAAAGAAAAAACTTCTTTGCTTTAAAATTTGTAATGAGGGTAGACAATTGGAGTTATTCTGATATCTGGAATAAATTATATTATCTGTTCTGCTATTTTGAAATAGGGTTAAAGTTACTGTGCTTAATCAAAATGGCTGTTGCTCACATACGCTATTGTTTTCACTAGGTCTCTTATTTTTATCTGTATTGTTATTTCACACAGGAGACTTACGTTATGTCTTATAAGTGATCAAGATCCAGTATTTATATTTCTCAGAAATTAAATAAATAAATACATGTTATAGTAATGTGCTGGCTTCAAAGACTTTCTAGCCATAGCTTGTTTCACATGATTGGAGGACTGATATCACTGAATAAACCCTGCATCACAAGACAGTGTATTTATATTAAAATCATACATCATGCTGCACAATAAATTTTACGTATTAGGTCCAAAAGCTCAGAACAACTGGTTCTGTTAAAGATAGCATTGTGGAACTTCACTGTGAATGTTCTGACATGAGAAAATTTTCATCAGATCCCTGCAAACCCATATCAGGATTTTCTGTGTATACTGTCATATCTATACATACATATATAAAAGATACATTGTAAAGTATTGCATGTGCTTGAAAAACTGTGTGGGTTATTTTTTAAAAATACAAAAAGAACAGTATTAATTCACAATTGGAAGGCCTTGCACGTGGCCAGTTTCAAAATCAAATCTGGAATTCCTGGAAGTCTTCACTGAAACTGTGTTTTCTGGAACTAATGATCTTTTCTACCCTTTTCCCACGGAAGAAACACAAACGCGCTTAAAATAAAAAATATAAAATTTAAAAAGCTTTCTGAACGTAAGATTGAGGCTGAATCTTCAATAAAAGGACATTCTTAAAAAAAAAAATTGAGCAATCAGTCGAGATGAATTACTGATTCCAACGCACACATGCCCTGCCTTGGAGAACTGGTGGAGTGATCTATATAATATTGCCACCTGCTGGCAAAAAAGTCGGAATGGCAACCTTTCAAAAGTTTCTTCATAAATTTCAGGATAGATCCACACGTAGAAAAGGAAGTAAACCAAGTTGCTGGTATGTAAAGCAATTTTAAGTTATGGCATTACTAGTCATTCAAGAAAGTGGTATTCATATTTGTATTAGGGACTTTTGTATTTAGCATTTATATTAGGGACTAAGAGGTCTTTTGGCTAATCAGTTGCCTGTCATTTTTAGAGAACTATCTAAAGATGCAAAATTATTATGTTATTTTGCATTTGCTGCCATCAGCTTCAGACTGCGATGGACTCATGATGCAAAAGACCAGCTCTCGGTAATTGCAGAAAAAGCCTCAGAAACTCTAATTCCTGTCAAGGAAGCCCTTAATAGAAGCCTTGTAGGTCAACTGTGCTGGCTTGTTCAAGAGGAAATCCAAATCTGAGGCCTGTTATAATTAATTTTTGTCTTTATTTTGAGAAGGCTGTAGGCATTAGTGTTAACTCCAGCAGGAACACCAGAAACTCCTCTCTCAGTTGATCAGATCACCCCATAGGTTCTCAGAATAGGTGTGCTTGACGCAGCCCTGGAACCCATGTCAAAGATGCATGGATTACCTTATCATCATCCTCACACGTCATGACATTGGAGAAAGGGATCTCTGCTTTGAACATCTTACGACAGTGCATGAGCTGAACAAGCAGGTAGCAGACTGTCTTGAACTTCATTCTTTTGGCAGGCTTAATGTCTGAGAGAATCAGTCCAGGAAATATCTGTTGGTCAGAAAAATTATATTTCTAAATGTGTCACCACATTCCCATGCAGACATTTACACCATCTAGTGGTCAGAACAACGTAATACTCTAATCAAGAAGTAACACATTTTGATAAATATTGTGTATTTGCAGATGAAGATTACTTCACATTTTCTAACCTGAGATATAACACATCTATTGAACAGACAGTATTTAGACACACATATAACATTTTGGGAACTGTTTTCTATGTAGAAATGTAGACTATAAAAAGCATATTAATGAGAAAATCATAAAAGAGGCAATATTTGTATTTCTTTCACCTTAAAATAAATTCTGGAAAAATACAGGGAAAAAAAGAAGGAAATCAGTATTCTTATTAACTGATATTAAAAATATAATTTCAATCTTTTTCTTATTTCCTTATTTTGTTACTTCAGCCACTGGTAAACCCACTAAAATCATAAAAGCGTAGCTTTTGCTTTAAAGATACACTTACATACATGCCCTAAAGGGAGGCTGTGAGGCACTGAGCATAAATCATACTTCTTATTTCTTCAAAGCAAGAAGTGTTATGCTCAAAAGATTGGGTATAATCTATTACTTTTACCCCAAAGCACCCAGTTCAGCAAGGACAAATATTTTCTTGGTTAACTCTCAAGCATGTATTTAACTCTTGGTGATGTTGGTAAACCCTTAGCACATGTTCAGGTGCTTTCACAGATCAGAATAAGAGTACTCCTGTATTCTACCCTCAGTATTTATGCCAATCTGGCATGTGGAATGGGTAATGAAGTGTTCATGGGAAATGTGGAAGGACTCCATGCCACCACAGTATGGGAATTGAAGTTTGTATAATTAGTCTTTTCTGAAACAGCGAAAGAAAGAAGCACAGAGGTTTGGTGTTTAGTGTTCCTAGGTACAAAAGACAGAGCAAATCACAGTCCGAAAACTTTATTCAAATGCCCTAAACCCCATAAATGGCACTGAGGATTTGCTGTCCAGTCTTCACAATACTATCTTTTACTAGAGCAGTTTACAATATTATTTCACTGACCAAAGAATGAAGAAGGAAGTAAACTGGAAGCATTTGTTTAATGCATATTTTCATGGATACCTAGAAGGACAGGATAAATGACACTGCTTATACTCTGAATGGCATTGCAGATGTTAGTTTGCTATGCTGTTTATAACATACAGCTATGCACTTGCATTTTCTGGAGAATTCAGGGTATCTCCTATTGATTGAACAATATTGTACATTTTTTATTAGCAGCTGGCTATGTTAATAAACATGTGACATGTTTCAAATGTGGAAAAGTGCCTAGGTATGCACATGTGCTTTATTGTGCAATGAAAGGCTGACTGAAGCTAGCTAGCATCACCACTACTGTACTGCATGGTCATTAGCTGGAATCTAAAAGGCCGCCAGTGTATATAGTGTGTAATGACTTACATAAGTGACAGCTTAAAAAATCTCCATGAAGAGATTCCCAGTATGAACCCTTTCTTTTGAGGGCTTTCTGGCAGAAGATTTACCATTGTCTTGCAAGAACCACAGAGAAGACACTGCACAAGGATATTCACATACTAATCATCTTTTAGGTATTCCTAAGGACACCATGTAGATAGTTGTTAGGCTTGAGTATGGCAGGTGTGATCAGCTTTTGAGCTACCATTCCTAACAGCTAAAACATACTTTTTGGACAGGTACTCCACATACAAATTCTCCTAAGGTAGCCAAAATTCCTCTAGAAGTACTATATATTATACTCAGTTGCCATATCAGCATTTTGACACAAAAAAATGAGCAACTTTCTTGAAACTCCATCCAGTTTTGCATTTTGCTTCATTTTTTTTAAGACAGAGAGATAAAAAGGGAATACACAAGTCTACAGGTGGACCATATCTCAAGAGACCATTAGCTCTTTCTTTGCTCAAACCTTTCACTGTGGACATTGCATTAACCAGGCCAACAACTTTGTGTTTAGGTCTCCATTAGATATGCTGGAAAAGATGCTCTAAAATAAGTTCAGAGAGCTACAGAAGCTGCCTGGCAGCCTTTGTAATGGAAGTGGAAGAGTAACAAAGAATAGGTAGAATGTCTTACCAGCAAAAGGTTCAAGAAGGCATAAACGAGAAAGGTGAGCACATGGGCATGACTATATCCTCCTACAAGGATTTGAAGTCTTGTGAAAAGAGAAGAATTCAGACTTTCCTCAATGCAAACTTCTTATAACAGATGTGTTTCTGAGAACAAACTGGAACTTGAAAACTTGGAATGGATACAGTTTAGCCCTGCCACCAACATGACTTTTCCTCAAACACATATTTTCATGCAGTTGCCTGGTTTTATCTTCAAAGAAGTAGGTACTTTTTAGCTCATACCATCAACTGCTCTTTTCATTTATAAACCTGATCAGCAGATAATATATCAGCAGTATACTTTGTGTACACCTTTGTGTGTTGGAAATACAGAGGAGCTTTCCAGCTGTCTTGGAGTCAAGTAGAAGTTTTTCAACTCAGATCACTGAAAAAAAATAGAATAGCGTATCTACATCCAGGCTTCCCAGTACAAGAAAAATATTGAAAAACTGGATGAGTTCAGCAAAAGTTCACAAAAACAATTGGCATTCTAAAGCGTATGAGAAGATTATGAGAGAATTCAGTTCAGTTATCTGGAAAAAGAGAAAACTAAGGAAGGATCTAATTGATGTCTTCAGCCACCTTAATAGAGAGAAGGCAGAACCAGACTCATCCTCAAAATGTTCAGAAAAAGTGCCAGTGCCTGGACTAAGGGAAATTCCTATTTGATACAACCATGAGGATGATCATGTGCTGGAGCAGGCTTCCCAGAAAGGCTGCTGAATCTCCAGCCAGGGCAACACTCAGCACTCATGCAGACGAGTTGCCCTGAGCGACCTGCAATTTCAAAAGTGGATCTAACTGTGAAGCTAGCCCTGCACTGAGCACAGAGGTTGACCATGTGACCTTCAAAGGCCCCTTCCAAATGCATGACACTATGAAAATGTATGGCACATATATGGCTACTGTTCTTCATGGCTGGCCAAGAACCTAACCACGCAAGTGACATTGCAAGACACAAAGGTTAGGCACATTGGCAGTTCTCAGATCATGTAAAATTTTACATACAGTGTTGGTTTTTTTTTTTTCTTAATCTAGTGGTTGTAGAACATATACATTCTGCATGAGGACTGAGCTTTTTCCATTCTACTATTATATATACACAATATCAAAAATACAAGCAAAGGAATTCTCCTCCACTTGCATCTCAGAAATCATGTCCCTTTATTATTACTTTTACAGCAGAACAACACTTTTGGCACAGTGAACTTCTGAGTGCAATATTTAAGTAATCTCACCTTCTGCTGTAAGCCTCTGATAAAGGCAAGAAATGCAGTACAGTCTGTTAAAACAGACTAAACAAACACTCCCCCCCCCAAACCCCAAACAAAACAAACAACAAAAAAACCCAAACCAAACAAAAAACCACAAAACAAAACAACAAAAAACCCCAAAGAACACAAAACCAACCAAAACCCCAGCCAAATCCAACACCAATGTCTTTCACTCTGCCTTTTCTCTCAACTTGCTCCAGGGCAGCATTACAGGAAAGTTGGACTGCAGTGTTCTCATTCCAGCATATTTTGTCAACACATTTTACTTTCACACTTGTTTTTAACCCTCAGGATCATCGCTTATTTTGTTCACTGTTCATCTGCTTTATAATTCTAGGAAAGGTTGATTGTTTGCTGCAACACAGCTAGCAAATAAGGTTATGAGCTAAGATTTTCTAACAGCACTCTGAAAGCAGCCAGACTATCTACAGCTTTGTAAATGTCTTTAAGTATGCAGAAGACAAACAAGTGCTGATTAAAATTCTGGGAAAACACCCCAGTGTTTGAATCTACTGTAATACTATGGTAAGGGATTCACTGATGCTTACCTGGGATTCTCAGAAACAGCAGCAGACTGTTGTTCCCCCAACTACATTCAACAGCAGTGCTTAAAATGTCATAGGAAATAAGATACGAATGACATTCAAAACACATTTACAGAAACCATAGGTGCTGTAGCACAATGTTGGTCCACACTTTCTATCTTCAGGCAGGCAGGACCATGCCTCCTGGTAGTACTGTTTGTTCCATTACCATCTGCAAGCCATTTTGTCCTGAGACAGGTGAACGATATTTTTTTTTCTTTTCTTCTTTAAAGTCAAAATAATCAGAAATTTGCCTCTCCATCCTTTTCTACCACCCTTATGATTCATTTTGCTTATCACACCTCAGCTGTCTATCAGGAAAGTATATCAGTGATTTTCACTAGTTCTATAAGACAAACTCTTAACATTCAGAATGGTGTGGCCACTTTCTCTACACAGATGTAGAAGAAGTTCTTAGCAGCTATGAAGACTAGAAAAATCTCTAGTAGATCAGTAACAGATAAAATCTTATACCAGTGCCCTACGTTTCTGCCTTCTACAGATTCCACATCTCTGGAGGAAGAAAAAGAAGAGAGGAGAATGATGTTACAGCACTTAACTAATTCCACCATCACTGATATCCAAACTGCAGGTTGTCACATTGCCAGTGATGCACCAGCAGCTTCACAGCAACTGCAGAAACAATCCTGAAAATGTAGAGCAACACACTCTGCAACACAAGCATCATGCCTCTGTCTGTGTTTGCTGAGTGGTAATACTTCCAGTGTCGGGGTGCATATATATGAACATTGTGCAATGCAATGTCTCGGGCACAGATCAGCCCCTTTCCAGGTACAAGCTAGAGCTTCCATCAAAAGTCTGTGTATTTATTGGTTAAATCAGATCTGCCAAGTTATATCTGAGTTGTTAAAACCTAAAATGCCAAAGTTATGCATTTAGATCTCTAGTTAAGTTCCTCTGTAGGAGCTACCATCCATGGAGAGCAAAGATCACCCTGGACTCTGCTATGTATGGCAGTAGCAGTAGCTGTAGGTAGTCATTTATTTGAAAGCAGAAATCATCAGTGTGTGCCCAGCTATGGACTCAGATGCCTAACTTGGGGCATTTATAATTAGAACAATTTTGTCAAATACGTTTTTGCTTGCTGTGTACTAGCAAAGGAGAAAGTTTGTCTGAGTCGCTGGAAAAGTTTTCACATGCCCTGCATTAACTATAAAGCTCTCTTCTTCTGTTACTACTTAGAACTTGGGAGTCAGAGCTCTAGCACTCTATAAGGGTTGGTAAGCACATGGTAACTGTCCTGGTTTTGTTAAAAACAAGACAAGTTTCTCTTTTAGTGAATTTTCCTTTCAGCTAAAGTCTTCTTAGTAACTGCACTTTTCTAAAGTAGGATACATGTTTTGGTAAACATAGCAATGGAATGCAAGGTCGCTCATAAGGATGCATGTCCTGTAAGTGAGAGGGGCAAGGAGGAGTGAACTGAACAGGTGACTAAAACTGACCAACTAAATATTCCATCCCATTCACGTGATACTTGAGAGTGGGAGATCATGAGGATCTCACCCCTTTTTCCTCTTGGACTATGCCCGACATTAGGAGAGGACCTTGCGAGTCGTCCCTGTGAACTGAGGCCTAGTGACAGACTGAATTCAGGTCTGGTTTTCTGCAGAGTCCAGCCCAGGACTTCCAGGTGTCTCCTGCTGCTGCCAGAGCAGTTCTTTGCTGGGATTTTCAAGATTGGTTTTGTATATTGTGCATTATTTTCTCTATTTTATTAGTAGCATTAGTAAAACATTTTTATTTTTTTCCAAGTCTCTTTCTCTTTGCTTCTTCTTTGCCCTCCTATCGCCTTTACTTAGTGAGAAGAGGGGGAGAGGGGAGGCTGAGAGGGCTGGGAGGGAGAGGGGGTTAACAAAGCGTCTGCCACGGTTTATTGTCACCCTGCAATCAAACCTTGACAGTAACTTAAGTAAAAATATCCTCAGAATTAATTAGTCCAGAAAGCTGACAATGTACAATGACAATGACAACTTTCTTGAGACGAAGTTGACCGGATATTTTTAGAAGAGTCAAATGCAAAAAAAAAAAAAAAATTCTGGGGAGCTGCTAGCCTTATGGGTGGATTTACTGGGCCATAACTGCTCTGTGACAAACAGAAATTTTACACGTTTTGAAAAAAAAGGAGAATCTGAGAACAGTATGGCATGTTCATGTAGACCTAACCAGAGTGATTAAATATAATTAACTTTGCAGAGAAAGAAATCTCCTACAAATATAGATGGAACTTCAATTTGAATGGAAACAATAAATTAAAAATAATTAAGTCATTTTAATTCAGTAATTTAATTAAAAAGAATTCAGTTATTTTAGACCTATTGTTTTACTCAGTTTAATTTTTTCCTTACGTAGCCATCTTTTTCTTTTGTTATTGTTCATATGATAATGTCAAGATGACATCTTTTAATCAGGTCAGACAGAATTCAACAACCTGCTATCAAAAATCCTGGTAAGATATGAATTAGGTACATCAAATCGCTTCACTTTAAAAAGTCAGCTGAAAGTATTACTAAGACATGACAGAATGCATCTCAAGAGCATATATGAGCAGTTATACTTTTGAAATATGCTAGTTGCTAACAACGATTCACAGTGATTCACCAATAAAGTCAAAAGGTAAGCACATGTAGTTACTATGTATTTCATTTATGCAACACAAAAAAAAAGCCATCATGAATCTACGTTTTTTTTTCTGTGCTGTATTGCATAAAGTTCATTCCACGCTGGGGAAAAAAAAAATCAAATCAGCCACAGGAAAGACATAAGCAGACAAAAACCTGCTGGTTGTTGGTGGAAAGATATGGACCCTAGTATTTTATTTTAACAGCAGATAATCTGCTTTATGCATCAAAGCCAAGCTGACTAAGAGTGAAGGAAACTATTGTACTCCAAGCCAAAATATACTGCTTTCTCAAGCAGGAGAGTGATAGAATATTTGTTTATTTTCCTGTTATCCTTTGGTAACAGGACTGCAAGGCAGGAAGTTTAAAATCACATCTGTTTATGCTAGGTGAAACAACAACATATGAAAGTGATGTGACAGCCAGCCTTTGCCACTTTTCTTGCAGCTGCTGTCATGCAAATTAGAACAAATCTCAGGTTGCTGAATTTCTGCCTATTCGGTCATGAGTCAAAGAAATTAACTGATCAACATTTTGAGCTGTTAAATCCATCTGCAGTTCACAACAAATTATGTCACAGGTGTGTAGTGTACATAATTGCTCTAGAGATTTCTGACAGTCGCAACCATTTTTACGTTTTAAATAGTATTTTCCAACGGATGCTCCTAAGCTGTGTTTGCTTATTTAGAGGATTCTTGAATCTTCAGGCTTTTGACTGAGTTTTCCTGAAATCAAAAGACTGACAGGAGTTCTCTCCTTTTCCTCAACTATTGCTTTAACTTCTCTTTTCAAATACTGCTGGTATTTTGGTTTGGGTATAATTATTTTTTTGGACAAAAAGAAAACTGAAATTTTAGCCACCTGCATTGGAACATTTAGGGCTTGATTCAACACAGCAAACCAGGCAGGAGACAGAGGACCATTCCTGTAACAAGTGTGTGCTTCCTTCCAGCTGGATAACTAAACAAGGATTCAGAAAAAAACAAAAACCAAAACTCCCCAAATACTAGACAATTTTACCTGGGATTTTCAGGATGGTCATAACATTAGTCAGAGATTTCAGATAACAGAGCAGGGCTGTCCAAGCTCCAGAAAAGATTTTCTGAGACTGCTTGCCATGGCTTTGTATGTATGTGGTAAGGTAGGAAGAGAGATGTCAGCCTCTACAGACAAACAGCTAATTTCCAAAGGGTGAACAGATGTGGTACTCACTTTCATGGACTTTTCATGAATGTCTGCCACTGTGTGCTATTCAAATGGTAGATGCAGATACCACGTGATTTACATTGCCAGAAATAAAAGATTACTAATATAATTGTATACACATTTAGCTGGTGAATAACTCATTAGCACATCAGTAGATATTTTGCAGATGGTGATTAGCAATTATTGATTATATTATTGATTATATTATTGATTATATTTTATATTTGAGGTATGCTGTCAGATCCATGAGATACTTATGAATATATAGGAATCATTTATAAGTTGTGTCTGTATGATTTTTATAATTTTTATTACCACCTTTCCTGGACACAGCTCTATTGCTCTTGTTACTGTTCTAGAGCATTATTTGTCCTTGCCTTAGCTCTGGAGCCAGCTGGCAGTGAGTAATAGTGATGGCAGGCCCACTTCTGTAAATGCAAAAACTAACACAGTCTAATAAATCTTTCCCCTCACAAAAACTTGACCACTTCTGCCCATTGCTTGGCTATCTGTAAAAGTACCTTAGGAGTTTTGCTTAGCTGTCTGTGCTGGGCTGTTTCTCAGCTGGCAAAATTAATGAGTCTTTTCAAAACTTGAGAAGTGCCATCAGAGAGTGAATTGCTGCAACACATACAGAGAAGTAAGGCCAAGTACAAACCATGTGGTTATCACTGAAGTTGTGGCCAAACCTTAGGAGGTGTTATATTGCAGGAGAATCATACTTTCTAGAGCAACCATAGAAATGAAGAAGACAGTCCAGCTAAGTTCACTACCTCTGCTGTGCTTCTGGGAGCCAGCTGTGTCAGCTATAAAACTGAGGCAAAGATATTTAGACAATGAAAGAATAAAGAATTCTGGTGAAAGCCAGATCAACTCTATTAAAAATATATAAATTAAATGTTAAGCGTACAGTTTGAAAGTCAGAACAGGATTAGACAGGTAGATTACCAAGGAATCATTAATGGAAACAGTTATTTAGATAAGTATGAGTTATAAAGTTCTTATAAGGGGCTCTAAGATTACAACACAGTAATATGTACAGTACTTCAAAAAGCTAGGATATTTTGAAACTAAGAGAATGCCCATGTGTCTAAAGCATAGAATATAGATCTTGTGAATATTTAATATATTAGAAAGACATCTGTTTTTCTAACTGGGTCAGACCCATTTTAAAAGTCCAAGATGTTAATGTATGTGATCTGATTTGTGGCTAGTTAAATAAATCAAACTCTTCAAATCTTGTCTCAGTGCAATATTTTGGTCACACCACTGTAAGTTTTAGTATAAATATAAAATATCTTGAAGACATAATTAAACTTTATTTAAAAGGGATGTACTGGAATTTTTGAAACTAGAAACTTTCTCAAGGCATTATAACATTTTGTATTATAATTAAAACCATATTTGCATACATCTTTAATTACGATAGCCAGCAAAAAAAATTAATTCAAAAAATTTCTGTATAACTTTGGAAATCAGATGAATTACTTAAATCTGTTTAGAAGCTGAATGTTGTCCAGTTAGACATGCATAATTATTGCTGAATAATAATCATAGTAGACTAATATGATGTCTACCAAAATAAAAACAGCAACAAACCAAAAAAGTATTCCCCCAGTGGTGACTTAGAAGTGCTCTCACATAGTAGCTTATACACCAAACTAACTGTCAGATCAGATCAGATCAGATAATTGTGATTGCTAGCTGATTCAATAAAAGATTAAAAAAATTTGGAATACTTTATAATTTGTTCACATTTAAAATGCAACTTGTCTTCTACTGTTATTCTCATTCTTGGCTTGGGCAATATTTGTGATGGACGATTTTCCTGTCAGACCAAATATGGAAGATTGTGGGGCATGTCTCTTCTAAATAAATAAATTAAATTTTTTAAAAAAATCTAAGTGGGCCTATTTACCTTCCAAATTCAACAGATACTTGGTCATCTGTTACCCTTAAAATTCTTTTTCATTCCTCTTGGCATCATACTTGCTAAAGTAGGTTCATATTAATGTCAGAGATGATGCATGAAGAATAACAAATGTGTCTGCATTCCAGCTACTGAGGCTCCGGAGGACGAAATATGACATTAAACCAGCAGATACCTGAATTGACCAAAAGAAAGTCCATCTTGTCTGTGCCTCATGAGTAGCTTTCAGTTTCTATGTGTCTGAAGAGTTAATGACTGCATTGGGGTAGGAGGGGAGAACAGGCATTTATTTTGAAGGTAAATAATACTATTATGTATCTCATGGTCCAATAACCAGTATGCAAGTATATGAAGACTGGACACAGCTGTTACGTACTGTGACAAACAGTGAAGTAACATGCTGATTCATCTATGAGCCCAGTGGAGAAGCCAGTCAACAACAGTAAAATTCATGAAGTGTTTCTGTCTGCTGGTTTGGCTGACACGCCATGGATGCATGCCATAGAGCTAATGTCATTAGCCAAGCTGTAGCACAGCATCTGCCACTTTCACAAACACATCAGTGACACCCATGGGTAAAATGGCATTTGGTATATGTAGCTGATAACAAACTGATCAGTCATTTCTCAGCACTCACCGATAGTTTCTCAGCAATCTTGCAAAGACAAAGAAACGTGCTCACACAGTAGTAGGCTCTCATCCTTGTACATGAAAATGTGCATTGACCTGATTTACTTTAATATGTGAATGTCAAGCTTCTGTTCCTCAGTCACTGGTTTATGCAGCAGAATTGACACAACACAGCTTTTATATGTGAAAGCCATGTTTATCCCCCTTTCTCTACTTGTCTCTGTAAACAAACCTACCAACTATTTCCTGAAATTCAGCTATTACTCTTCTCAGTATGAAATGAAACCTGATACATAATAACATAGGAAACAAAATTATACATAATGCTGCAGGAGTGAAAACAGCAGAAAACCAATATAAACAAATCTAGTAGCAATAAGCAACACACCTACCTTAATTGAACCCCCCCCTTGTGATTTCTTCTTTATTGGGATTGATTAATTTGGAAACTAATTCTGATTTCAAGAAAGCCACTAGAAATATCTCTCACTGATTGCTAAAACAGTCCACTGTTTTTCCACCTGTTTTCTTTCATGCTACCTAAAAACCAATCCAATCATATATACCAGCAGAAGAACAAAATGTGAGCTTGCATGATTTTTGCAGTGGATGAGAGTACTCCATCTCTTTAATAACAAAATGCTTTAGAGGAAGTGCATAAAAAACATCCTTGCAGCAACCTTTCTGGGATAAAACAACAAGAGTTTTCACTCCTAGAATCAAATTCCCCTGGTGACTGGGCTCCCAATATTTCCATAAAAACTCCCTGAGTCATCAAATTCAGGCCAAGAAACTGACTGCAGACATGGAATTAAAGATGACCTGTTTTTCCCTGTTCACATTTTTGTTAAGCATCCATTGGTTAACATCCTCAAGCATGGAGCTTTGACATCACTTCAAAAACTCCTCTGTGTTGTTTTCACACTTACTTTCAGAATTGCATAATTTTCCCTATAGAGGTCAAATCCCTCAATGAAGCTTGTTTGGGCAGAGTCTCAGAAGATAAAGCTGTGAACGTCTGTATCCTGAGTTGTCTGGCTAAGAGCAATAAAGTTCCTTGTGGCCCATAAACATGTTATGGTGGATAACTTCTAAGATAATCCTCATTTGATATGGAAAAGTTTGGAACATACTGAAAGTGTTTAAATGACGATTATGGACTTTCAAGGCTCCTACTGAAGTCACAATACATTTTGTAGTAGAACAAAAGGCTGCCCTAAGCTCAGTAACTTGTTGAGGAAGAAAGATGTGACTATAAATGAATCTGTTGAGAAACCACTGTCTCCACCTTCACTGCATGCTGAGACTCGAGATATTACCATCACACTGCTGGGCCTCTGTTCTCCTTATCCTGAAAATCTGTTTAGTCACATCCATCTCCATTAGGGGTGGCTAAATCCTGAGCAACAGCTAAAAAATGAAGTTCCTGCTCAAATGTGCTAAAATCTTCTCTTACTATATATATTCTTTACACACTTTTCATTTTCTGTTCTCCACCAAAAAGAAGAGCAGAAAATGTGATTGTCCCTCAACAGCACTGCTGATTTCCTCCTTTTTCCCTTGTATGTCTCCAGGGGTCCGATAAAAGGAAGAAGCTGAAGGTAAGGGGGAGCTTAAGAAAATTTGGAGGAAAGGGCAGTTAAGAAAGGGATGGCCAAAATAATTGCAGGAGTCTGAGGTGGCAGAGCAAGCAAGGAAAACATTGAATTTGTCATGAGCAGCTCAAGCTAGAAAAAACATGCATGTTTTGGACAGTGAATATTATTTATTGCAGTAATTTTAGAAAATTTATACAGCTTCAGCATAAATACCTGATCTGTGGTTCAGTGGTATATACATTTGAAAGCAGGATGGTTGACCTCAGCGTCTTCCTCTGACCTGGATAAAGGGCTTAGGTTGTACAGCTTGGCAACATGGTGGATTTTCCAGACTTCCATGTGATGTTAGTTCAGTCACTGCTGAATTAATTTCATTAACTTCTCTGCTGTGGGCATGACATGTCTGCAAATGCTACTTTTTCTGTGTCTATTCATTGGGGAATCCTCCAGGTCCAGTAAAGGAGCCACCAGTATCACAAGTTGTTGCAGAAAGTGTTAGGAGAGCATGAGTAAAATGGGATGGGTATTCCCATGGGAATGAAAGAGTAAGGAAAACCAGAAGAAAAATAGCCAACCTGTGAGCATTAATATTCTGAAACACCCTTTTGAAGGGAGAGGGAAGGGAAGAATGAATTAAATTTTTGGAGGAACATATATAATTTCTGATAGAATAATTACAGAATCTGAATAAAATAACAGGTTTTTTTTGGGAGGGGAGGATAAAGGGAATAAAAGTTTTATTTTTAAACTTCAAAAGTAAATTGATCATCTTCTCTGTGTAATATTCAAGGTTAGCTATTTTAGCATTCCTGTCTCAGTCAAAATCAAAAGATCTAATTTCAAGAGTATTTGAAGAGCCTTTAGAAATAAGAAATACCAGTATTGCCTCTGCTTTCAGAATATCACGGAACAGTTGTTAAACTATGAAAACATATCACAGAATAAGCTATAATTTGTGGACCTTACCTTCCTACGATGGGATGGCACAATAAAATATGTTTCAATATTATGCTTCTTCAAGAAACTATTTCTTTCATGACCATGTCCTGGTTCTACCTCGTAGTCCCCATTTAGGCACTCTAAGGTGGTCTTTGTAATGTGAACTTTCCTGGAGAAAAAAATTGGACATTGCTGTTCAAAGCAAAGATACATTATGACCGGGTTGCGACCGAAATACACTCCTGTGCAGAAGTTCATAAAGAGGCCAAATTATGTGCAAAACCCTATTGTTGATGTAAAAAATTTGTTTTCTTTAGCCTTTTCAACAAAATGAACATTGAAATATTTCTGTTACTTGCATTTTCTAAATTTGAGCAGAGTGAACAGAAAGATAACTATTGATTGTCCAAACACTTGCAGATTTGTTGATTTGTATAAAGTGAAAGCCTGCACATCATCATCTACATTGTGTGGCTTTCTTAAGCATTTACCTCACTGCCTGCTTAGAAAAGCATCTTGCTGTTTGAAACTTGTGACTTCACACTCCAAATCTCTCCTGTGCATAAAGGAGAAACTTATTTTTCTGCTCCTCTTCACATCTCTGACTTGTTTCTTTTAGTCACTCTGTTTCATAGACAGCTTTCTAATTCAATTTGTTTTGGCAGCATAGCCATCTTTGACACTATTCGTGAGTTTTCTTATCCTGAAAACTTCACATTTTCTCCTGAAAGACCCCTTTTATTTAAAATGTCTTCACAGAAGATATCTGAAAATATGTTACTGCTTTCCTCTATTAAACATGTCTTCAGACTTTTTTCATTGGAAAGCCTTAAGGTAATGAACATACAAAACACACTGCCAAAATTGTGTAAGGTGGACATATGTAACGAACAGAAATTCACTCATCTTAACCACAAAAATAAAGAGGTTCCATTGTCCCCTTCTTCAGCAAATCATTATCTTGTAAAAAACCGACAGAAGATGGTAGGTCCCAGTCCAAATGTGAGTTGCACACAGAAGTACACCCACGTACCTTTGCAAAAGTATGCATTTAAATTGGGTCCAAGGAGCACTTAAAATCCCAGGTTGTGCCCCATGAAATGGCTGTAGGTCTATGTGCTACTGTATCATTTGCACACACACCATCAACATTTGAGTGCATAAACGGGTATTTTTTCTATAGCACAGTGCTAGTATTGGAAATCTTGCCATGTAAAAGGAGTAAGACACACACCCTCAATATGTGTAGAGGTGCAAGGGTAAAAATGTCACGAAATAATTAGAAGGTTTTACTTTTATAACATGAAATGGTGAAAATCTAGCATTCCTGCATTCCTACTCTTTATATTTGGCAACCTAACCTATTACTAATGTAAATACCAAGGTAATTTGGGGAATTCTGCAGGATAGATCATACAATACATTGCTGTTATCAAACACAACCCTTCTTATTGATAGCAATTACGCTGCAAATGCCTCAAAGAAGGAAATAAATCCTTCAACCATACAGGTTTCTATTTCTTTTTCTATGATTCTTTCTCAGACTTACCCAGGCAGTCCTCCAGCTTCCATGACATTAGCTAAAGTCACGTCATTTGACCAGACATCATATTGCCATTTTCGGAGACCCAGGACCCCACAAAGCACCCTGCCTGTATGCAATCCAACTCTCATGTTGAGATCAACCTCTGTGGCTTCTGCAACAGATCTGGGATAGACAGCATTAGAATATTAGTCTTTAGACAATGACATTGCTCTTGATTTTCTCTTTCTTTCCTTCCCCAAAAGTTAACATATATATATATATATATACACACATGATTGAATAGACAGGATATTTTAAAAATCTCAGATTATATATTGAGGTACTGTTCCTTTCCTTCACTAGTTTCAAAGCCCTGGTTGTAATTCCAAAGAAATAATTTTCTTGGTCATATATTAATTACGGTTAAACCAAAATCTCAGTATCTGCAGCACACTGGGTTAAAAATATATTTTTTTAAAAGTTATTGTCTCATGTATGTGGTCACAGTTTAGATTTCTGATGTTCTTTAAGTTCATAATTTAATTAAAATTTCAGTTGAATGAAAACCTACTTGGTTAAAAAATAATATTTTTTTTTCCAATTGTCTCAGACTGTCAGTCTTCTTGGGTAAAACTTCTTTAATATTTCGTGTTTTCTCTTTTTTCAACGGATATTTTTTCCCGTTATTACTGCTAGGAAAGTGTTGCAGCTACTAATAATCATACAGAATTGTGCTGCACCTTCACGGTACACACAGCTAAGCATCATTTCCTATGGTGAAACTGAAAGGGCACAGACATATTTAAATGCTCTTACACTTTCTGCAAATTGAAAAGGCAAATGAATAAGCAACAACTCCACTCTACTATGTTCTAACTGGTTCAGTTACCCAGTTACAGGATTATAGGACAAATAAAACCAATAAGTCAGTGCAAGAGCAGCAGATGAAGAGTGATTAGAAACACGAATATCTTTCCAAAGCTCCTGCAAGAGTGGCACAGAAACCACCTGTAATTATGGATTTGTATCTGTAAATTAAACCTAACCTGTGGAGATTTTCATTTGTAGCTGGAAAAGGAGGAATTAATTGGCAAAGTCATTATTAAAAGCATTTTTAATTTTAGTGCCACAGTAAGGAAGGATTCTTCATTTCTGTGAATGCAGGCCATGCTATAACTTGCACTCCACACAATTTATGAACACTGAAAAAGAGTCTTGAAGCTAATAGTCTTACACATTACCTGCAGAGATAACATTGCATAAATCTTTGCAGCTTTTTCTGTTACAGAGATACCTGTCATTCCCCGGTTAAGTTGTAGTCCAAAAAGATATAATATTGGTGAATAAATGAAACTGACTGATCAGTGTAAGACTTGATTTTTATCAGGTGTTTAAATTCAAAGTTTCCAATGCATTTAATAGGAGAAGATCTTAAACTGAGGCTCTGGCTGTAATTTTCCTTTGATCTCATTTGACAAATATATTTTTTAAAGTCTCATCCAGCTACACGGGATTTGGCAGAAACATTTTTAGGAAGACTTTTCAACTATTGCAGGAGCAGTCACTGTATTTGTCTCTTGTATCGTTGTACTTGTTTAAATACAATTAATGGAAAGGGCAGCATCGGTCAAGATGTGGAGTAAGCAGCACAAGATACTTGGCCTCAATTTAAGTAAGGAACTCTGCAGACATGAAGTGCTGAAGTATAAACCATGTCAGCCATCACTAATGCGAGTAACATGGAGATCTCTTTTCTCCCCATAGATGTAGGGATACCACATTTTTCAGTTGTGTTTTATGCAAGAGCACAGAAAGGCTTATGCACAGCTTTCTGAAAGACTACATATTTCCTTGTCCTATTTCTGCTTGCTGCAAGTCAGCTTTCCTTTATTCAGTATCTGTTCTCAGTAAAGCCTCAAAAAAGACTTCAAGGAGTCATAAATGACTCAAGTGTTACAGGACTTACTGTGTACACTGTCTGCTTGACAAAGCCTTCAGAAAATGAAAGGAGCTAATAATATAAGCCACCTAATGATAACTTAATCTTTGTATCTTCACCTGTGCATGTGTATTGTGCCATTAACAGACTGACCTTACACAAATATCATACCCTGCAGGCCAAAGCCCTTCAGGATTACACCTTGCTTGCCTGCCTATATTCCCCTGCATAACTAAGTAGTATTAGGTTGGTGCAAAAGTAATTGCAGTTGTGGACCATGAGTTTTAAATCATTACAACTAGTTTCAGACACATCTTCATAAATCAAAATAGAACCTTTATAATCAAGACATTTTTGCCAATGAGAAATAAGTTTGTTTATTCCTGTAGCATGAAAATGCATACTTTGGGATTCGATGAAGTCTTGGAAAGCATTTTCTCCATCCTGCTGGTTGTGGAAGCGTTTTCCATGCAAAAAGTTGTTGAGATGCTTGAAGAAGTGGTAGTCATTTGGCAAGAGGTCAGGTGAATGTGGTGGATGAGGCAAAACTTCGTAGCCCAACTCGTTCAACTTTTTAAGTGTTGGTTGTGCAATGTGTGGTCAGGTGTAGCTGTGGAGAAGAACTGAGCCCTTTCTGTTGACCAATGCCGGCTGCAGGTGTTGCAGTTCTCAGTGCATCTCATCGATTTGCTGAGCAGACTTCTCAGATATAATGGTTTCACCAGGATCCAGAAAGCTGTAGTGGATCAGACTGGCAGCAGACCACTGGTGACCATGACCTTTCTTGGGTGTAAGTTTGGCTTTGGGAAGTGCTTTGGAGGCTCTTCTCAGTCCAGCCACTGAGCTGGTGGTCACTGGTTGTCATATAAAATCCACTTTTCGTTGCACATCACAATCCGATTGAGAAATGATTTGTTGTTATTGTGTAGAATAAGAGAAGATGACACTTCAAAATGACAATGCTTTGGATTTTAGGTCAGCTCATGAGGCACCCACTTATCAAGCTTTTTCACCTTTCCAATTTGCTTCAAATGCTGAATGACCGCAGAATGGTCCATGTTGAGTTCTTCAGCAGCTTCTCATGTAGTTGTAAGAGGATCAGCTTCGATGATTACTCTCAATTGGTCGTCAAGTTCTGATGGCCGGCCACTATGCTCCTCATCTTCAAGGCTCTTGTCTCCTTTGCAAAACTTCTTGAACCACCACTGCACGGTATGCTCATTAGCAGTTCCTGGGCCAAGTGTGTTGTTGATGTTGCAAGTTGTCTCCGCTGCTTTATGACTTATTTTGAACTCCAATAAGAGAATTGCTCAAATTTGCTTTTTGTCTAACATAATTTCCATAGTCTAAAATAAATATCAAATAAACAGCAACTAATAAGTCAGCAGCAAAAAAACATAAAGCGAGAAAAGTGCATGCAAATGATGTATAGCATAATTGCATTTGTTTAAGAATGTATTCCAGTATCAAATGGCAAATTTCAACAATGCAAAAAACACAATTGCTTTTTCACCAACCTAGTAGTTAATTATCTTCTTTGGAGAACATGCAAGTGCACGAGTTTCTCTGTTCACAAATGAATGTTATATTTTTCAGATTTAAAACAGTGCATAAAACCTCTGGCTAAATCTAAGTGGAAAGACAATGAAATTCAAACATTGATAAAGACCATTGTAGACCTTTGACCTTGCCTTGTCCCAGCCTGCTTGAGAGGGGGAAATTTTATCTGCTTTTAGAAATCTGAATAGCTAAATGAGAAATGAGCAGAGAAATACAACGTGGCTGATCATACTACTTGTTAAATAAGCTGGACTGTATAATGTACCAACAAACCATAAAGCAGAATCTGAAAACACTTTATGTTTTGAACAAAAGATTTCCAGAAGTAGTCACTTAGTAAAAAATCCAAATCAATAAAACATTTCTACATTTTCCCCAGAAACTACAGTATTTTTCAGGGGTGCTTTCACCACTATTAAATTTGAGTAGGAAAAAAAAAGCTCATGAACAGTTTACTAAACTTTTGGATTTACCTTTAAGATCTGTGTGCCCTTTATGCAGTTAATTTCCATAAACACACCCTACTGAACTATCAAAAATGAGGAATGTTAAGCAACAGATAAAGAATAAAGGCAATTAAGTTTTGTTGTTTGAAAACCTTTTCTGCATGCTTTCACAGTACATTGCTCACCCAGAGCATTGCAGCAGAGAGCTAGGGCAGAGAGCCTGAGCTGTGATGGTCTGATGGCTTCAGTGGTCAAGAGGCTGACTTTGACAGAGGTGCAAGCTGACTAAGCTTTCATGAATGGTAGACAGCTTTCTCCACTTCTGAAAATGCAGTTGCTGGTTCTCCCAGAATTCAAGTTCAACTCACTCCTGCCAGTCCAAACTTTCCCAGGCCTCAGACCTCTGGAGGACCAGGGAAAAAGCATCAA
The DNA here is from genome assembly GCF_036013445.1 of Caloenas nicobarica. Taxonomy (NCBI): domain Eukaryota; kingdom Metazoa; phylum Chordata; class Aves; order Columbiformes; family Columbidae; genus Caloenas; species Caloenas nicobarica. The sequence continues at coordinate 62,476,676 of NC_088246.1, read as the reverse complement.
CAGTGTTGACATCAGGAAAGTTAGTGTTTCTGTCTTCTTCCTCAGACAAAAGATCACACTTGTCATTTCAGCTGGGCTTCCTCAAATCGGCTGCTGTAGTTTCTCTCCCTCCTTTAGTGCCTTTGGTGAGCCAACGACAAAACCCATAGGAAGGAAACAATTCAAGCATCAGCCTCCACAATGCCCCATGGAACCAAGCAGCAACACAATGTGTGAATGCAAAATAAGCCCAACTTCCATCTGTTACTGGAGGAGTCATCCATATTAGATGGAGTAATCCGTATGGGATAAACTCACCTATGTGACACAAAGAAGAGCTGATAGACCCCATTGTGGTGCCCAGATTTCAAGAAGCAAAGGTTCACGGACACTTTCCTTCAGACCTCTTCAAACCCCCCAGGGAATAGGAACATTCAATCCAGGGGGCCAGACAAGACCTTTTCTAAAGTAATCCTCTCCCTCCTCCCCCTTGTAATATATATAGGTTAAACTGAAGTAGTCAGCAGCAGCTCCTGTGATCTACAAATGTGCTCCTACTGTGCCATGGTATCTGCTAATGTAGACATCACTAGTGATGAGGCTATTGGTGCAATTCCCTCTGAGTCACTACTAAAATGGCATCCTAGTAAGACATAGTAAGGAATATAATGAGAATGCATCATTTATGTGACAACATGAATGACTACAGGATCCTATTACACTTTTGACAAGTTTGTGAATGTTAACTCAAAAGTTTTGGCCCAGTCCCAAATCTAGTATTTATATCCTACTCACCTAGATTCCCTCCTCATTTCCAATTGGAAACATTACAGTTCGCTTCTTGCCCTATGGCATTATTGAATGCATTTAAATAACTCCCTCGTTTCATCCCATTTAATCTCCTACGAGGTTACATTTCTGGACTAAGCCAAAGAACTGTTTAATATAATTTATGCCAGTTGATGAAGTGCTCTGTAAAGAAAGACAAACTATGGCTAAGAATGTATAAAATTTCCCCTGTAACACTAGCTCAAACCTGAACTCTAGCCAGTTTATGGGAGAGAGAGAGGGAAGAGCTTGGGTAGCTGGGTAAAATGTTTCTACATGGCAATTAGGTAACAAATGTATCTATTTAGAAGGCAAAATACTGTAGTAGATAGAGTGGAACCTTCAAGTGTGGCAAGCAATTTAAGTAAGATGAAGACCCTACTTGGCCTAACACATTGTTCAAAACCAAGGTGAGGACAATGTCTGCCACATTAGAGTAACACCTGGCACATTAGAGGCACTAATGAACTTGCCCGTTTTTATTATATTACTAACAAAAATCTGACATTTAAAACTCACCTGATGAAAGCAACATCATTAGTATCCAATACTTAACTTCCACTTAAATATTGCCATGATGGTTTAAGTGACTCTGAAGTAGAACAAACACCTGGCCTGTACTGACTCACTGACACAAAACTCATTGGCAGCAGAATTTTTTTTGAATAGGAAGAGAATATAACACTATCCGTTTTGTTGGGGTGTTTTTCAGAAAAAAAAATCCTCCCATAATGGTTCTGGTCTGAATTCAACTGTGTCCTTGAAAAAAATACTTTGTAGAAGGCAGATGAAACTGAAGATTTTAAGTATTTTATAATGCTATTTGAAAATTACCTTGAAGATCTCAATCTAAAGGTAATGAGACAACATTCTCAGATGATACTTACATGCAGCACCATATTCTAAGATAGTTAAGTAATAGTTATATGGAATATGAAGAGCACAGAAAGTATCCATTTATATAGAATCAGAGAATCACAGAATAGTTTAGGTTGGAAGGGACCTTCAAATGTCATCTAGTCCAACCCCAACGTGAAATGTGATTCAGCTGACGGATGTCAAAAGCATGCACCAAGATGTGCTTTTTCCAGGAAATCAAGAAATACAAACTTCTAGTGGCTGGTTGCTGGATCTGTGATTTGACTGATTCTAATGTTATAATGAGTTCATATATTTGAGTTCAGGGCCACAAAAATTATCAGAGGGATGGAACACCACTTCTATGAGGACTGGCTGAGAGAATTGGGGTTGTTCAGCCTGCAGAAGAGAAGGCTCTGGGGAGACCTTATCGCGGCTTTTCAGTATTTCCAAGGAGCCATAAGAAAGATGGGGACAGAATTTTTAGCAGGGCCTGTTGCGATAAGACAAAGGACTAAAGGACTAAACTAAAAGAGGAGAGATTCAGGCTAGACATGAAGAAGAATTTTTTTACAGTGAGAGTGGGGAAACACTGGAACAGGTTGCCCAGAGGTGCGGTAGATGGCCCATCCCTGGAGATTCTATGATCTCATACAATTCTATAATTCTATGCATAACCATACAAATAGAAAATAAAATATTGCATTCCAACTTCACTGTCATAGGCTCTTCACTTCTCCTTTTCATTTGCTCAACATATTTTCAAACAAATTAATTTGAGGAATTCACCTTCTAACTTCCGTTTCTGTGAAGGAATGAAGAGTTTCTTTCCTAATATTCAGCAGAATCTATTTCCTGATTTGGAGATTTTTGTGCAGTTGGCACATGCTTCTGTCAACAAAAGAACCTCACCCAGAATCCACCAATAGCTGAACAGGTGATGCTCCACTTGCAGTAAAGGAAAATATAGTACTGCCATCCAGGGCAATGGTACTTGGCATGCATCATCTTCCTGTTTCCTAACATAAGCAGAACAGGTGCATTCATTTCACTAAAAGAAACAATATGCATTGAACCTGGATCTTACAGTCCTTACTCACTCTACTAATTCCTCATGGAAAAAAAAATTTGGATTAATTAATTGTGCTTATGTACTAAGGATGCAGAATAGGTCTCTAGCCATTCAACAACCCTAAATAAATCTGGCACTCTCTTACAACCTTGTCTCTTCTCCATCTTGCCCTCTCACCATGCTCTGGCCACTGACTATACTGAAGACTTACAATTTATAAATTCTTCAAAAAATAAAATGCTGAAATTGTCAGTTAGTCATCTTCTACCACAACATCTGACTAAACATTTCTAGATAACAGACTATAGCCCATCCACTCAGAATGAGAGTTGCTGGCGCTGAAAGGGGCCTCTGGGTCAGAGCAGACCTCCCCGGTCAGAGCAGAATGTTGCCCAGGACTACATCCAGCTGGGTTTTCAATCTCTCCAAAGATACAAACTCCACAATGTTTCAGTGCAACCTTTCCAGTATGTGACCACCTCCACATAAAACAACAACAACAACAACAAAACCAACTTATATTTCAATGGAATTTCTTGTATTTCAGTTTGTACCCATTTCCTCTTGTCCTGACACTGGAAACCACTGAGAAAAGTTTGGCTTTGTCCTCTTTACACCCTCTCATTAGATATTTGTTTGCATTCATAGAATTCTCCCTGAGCCTTCTCTTCTCAGGGCTGAACAGTTCCAGTTCATTGCTTCCTTTTTAATTCAACTCCTTTTTCAAGTTTACATTATAATGACAGCAGCCAAAAAATGATAATATAAAAAGGGAACATGTTTAATTTCTAATATTAATAAAATTGAAACATTCAAAAAAGGAAAATTCAGACAGTTATATCACTACCTTATTTGTGTACATGAAACACAGCACAACTACTGAATTAAAGATTAATGCTAGATTTAAAAGAGGATGAGAGTTTTCCAGGGATTTAGTAAAAAAAATACTTAGGAAAATGTGTACAAGACCTGTACATGTAAATATGCTTCCAAAGGCCAAGGCTTCCTAATCAATGGAGTATCCATATACTGCTGGAAGAATGCACATATGCATCATCTGCAGACTTAGGATATTCTTTCAGGATTTTATAGTATCATTTATTATCATAGATTACAAAGTCTTCTATAAATTTTGCAAAGTTTACAATGATGATGAGCCTGCATTGAATGAGAGGGAGAATATGTATTCATTTGCCCATCTCTTTACACTCTGAGAGATTTTATAAATGAACTTATAAATAAAAACACATGGATTGAGCTAGAAATGACAATTAGCCTTCAATTGCTTTAGGTACTCTCCTTTTTTATTATGCTTTCAAGTCCTCTGTAAAGAAAGCTCAGTGAATTCAGGGTCAAAGAAAAGTTTAAGGTTGATATCAAATAACAAAAATGTGTGGTAATGTCCGTGTTCCCCTAAGGCATTAGCAAGGTTTGAATCACTAGCCATTACTTCCAGAGAGATAAACCTAACTTTCTTGAGCAAAACTTACAGTGAACTCTGTGAGAGGATCATAATACATTCTTCTACAAAAACAAGACTCTCCAGAAAAAAGCACAAATTTGATTTGGAAAAACAACTTCTTTGTGTGCATATATGTGCATAAACACCCTCACATGCAAATGGAAGACATAAAATACAAGATGTGGTAAAAGCTTTATTAGGAACAAGAAAGAAGGTGAAATGTTCCAAACAAAAAATGTATAATCTGAACTGGTAAGTCTTATGTTTGCTTATTTGATATATTTTTTCTTTATTTAATTGTTTGCTATTCATTTTAAAATTTAGATTACACTGTGGTCTGTTCACCTTCACAGAGAAGGCAGGTCTTCTCTGTGTACAATGCAAAACTTAGCAATTAAGTGAGGGGAAGCAGAGCCTTGAGTCAACTCCATATTCCCAACAATCCAGCTGACAACAGAGAGAAATAACTGGCTACTGGAAACAGTGGGCAAACACTTTCCAGTATAAAACAGGTTAAGGCTCTTGTTGTGACACACTTGTGCAAGCTCATTTCAAATGTAATAGCAATGTGTGGACCAGTATTTATTTACATACAGAATTAACACAGATGTGCACTCCCTCCTGCAGCCTCCCTGTAAAACGCACACACAGAGCAGTACAGTAGTGAAGGTATTTCCCATATTTATCCCTTTCCTCCTATGTAATGAAATAAACCTCCAACTTTCACTAAAAGCTCATTCACAGTTCTCTCACATACACATTTTTCACCTTGGTAAAATAATGATCAATGCAGAGCTCTCAAGCATGAAAAAATATTTTGATCAGCAAAGTGAATTTCACATTACATTTCTGAAAAGCAAAATAAATTCAAGGATTAAACACGACATACAGAAACGACCACCAAAAAAACCAACGAGCTATCATTTTGAGAATACAAACGCATATACGAAATGCATACATCAGGACTGGCTTTGAGTTTATGTACTGGTGTGCAAAATGAGTGGTGTTTATTGCTGTAAACCAAGAAATTGGACTCCTTTGTGGCAAATGGCAAGAGGAATATTTCATTATTTCCCAGTATATTTCTGTTCCCTAGTCAGTACATTTATGTGACTCTGCATATTCATACTCGTGCACTTTTTCCTCACAGTGATTAAATGGAAAATTGATGTCTAGAATGACTCCTCCTAAAACCAGTATCCTGTGACCTGAATGCAGCAGTGTGAATTGCTAGATGGGCAGTGCTAGCAGACGCTGGTATTTCTCTGAGAACACACTTCCTGAATGCCACATAGAAGATGTTGTAGCACTCCTGTCTGGGTTCACTGTGCACAGTACTTACGTGATGGTGTCAATCATATCTAGTCCCATTTCAACACAGCAGTGGGCATGATCTGTTTTGGGCTGGGTCAATCCTGATACACAGTAGTAACAGTCCCCTAGGATTTTTATTCTTCTGCAGTGGTTTTCCTTTAATAAAAAACAGAATGGAAAAAGTTTTACGATTCAAATAAATATTCCAATATTTAGAAGATAAATTCTTCTCCAATACTATGCAATCATTGAGGGAATCCTCTTGTGGTCAAATGAAGTAATCACACTTGCAGATCGGAAGATGCAGTCAGTTTGCACTACCATTGAATTTATCTCCTGTTTCCATACAATTTGATTTCTACGGCCAAAGACATCTGGATAAATCCCTCCTATTTTGAAAAACCTATGATGTCATGTCATGATTGCTACATCTATCTGAGCAGAAAGTTCATTTCTAAACAAAGAGCACATAACAAAAGGCCTTCAACAAAGCAGTGCCTTTAACTAACAAACTATGAGGAAACATGACAAGATGATGGTATTCCTTGCAGCTAAACTATGGGGACTTGTACCTATCCAGAGTATGGCACAGAAAAGTAAATAACCTGATTAAATGAATCCAACTTAAACACCTGGGACTATATCAGTAAGAGACATGCAAAATCAGCATTGTGAATATGATGAGAGAGGATTAACAAAAATCTGATTCCTTCCCCAGCACTGTGCTATATAGACTTGACTTCAGTGGCACAGAAAGGAGGAGAGGAAAAAAAAAAAGAGAGAGCTGTGGCGGGAAAATTTAAAATTTCTGGAAAAAAAATGACCTAATCATACTGGTTTAATGTCTTATACAGGCACATATTCTCATCCAGTCTCCTGCCTACAAGAATCAAAATCTTCCTGAGTTGACCACACTCTCCACATCATTACCCATATTCCAGCTCAGAAGTGATGGCTATGTCTACAGCAATCCCTTTCTCTGACATGTCAGACACCAGCATTTGGGGCTGGTTTTTACACTCTTTTTCAGCTGCAGGCATTCTCATGTCTGTCATCTTTGTAAATGTTTCTGAGTATTGAACAAATATTATGAGAACTACCTCTATTCAGGAATGGAAGAAGGCATGCTAACACTGTTTGGGAAAATGGGTTTATCTACTTCTTTTTATAAATTAAGCAGTAAATTCAGATCTTGAACCAAAGAAGAGAACAATCCTTTTGGCTATGCTTAAGTAGTAGGAAAGGTTTTTCTGAGAGTGACTACTAAACATTTCTTCTGCATTACAGCAGGATTTTAAATATACTGCCAATTATCATTGCTAAGATATATTTTAATCAAGCATAATTATTGTAGAAGCATTATTACTGGGGCCTTAAAATATTCCCACAGCCTATAATCACAAATGCCTCACCAATTTTGCTTAGAGTTTTAATTGGATGCTTTGAGATCCTTGGCTAAATGGTATTATATTAATAAAATAATTATTGCTGTACACAAAATAATATGCAGAGCTCCAAATCTATCCTGACACAAAACAGGCCTTCCAAATCAAGGTTTTTGGACAAAAACCACTAAGTTTTTTAATAGAAATCCCCACATTTTCTAGTAGAAACCACTAAATTATACTGCCAAAATAAGCCATTAAAAAAAAAAAGGGCAAATCTTAAAGCAGTAAAGGGCACTAATTAGTTAAAGCTGGAACTTACTTTCCAAAATAAATCCAGTTTTGACTCACACCTTACAATCCTCTAATAAAGCCCTTTTCATCTTCAAATTTCACGTGCATGATCTGTGGCCAGGCAATGGCTATTTGACCCAGTCAAAAGTTATTCAGAAAAGCCATTTCAGTAACCTGTGCTTGACAATAAAATTGATCAGTGTTCTCTCCTATTCAGTGTCTACCTCCAAAATGGCTTATTTCTAATGACTTAGTTTTCTTAGAGAGCTTCCTGTGCTATAGAGCAGTGCTGCACATTTTATAACAGGATACACAAAATTACTGTCAGACTGGCACAGCATGATCTAGCAGTCTGGTAGATAGATTAAGAAAGGAAAAACAAACAAACAAAAACATAACAAAGCTTGATCCATTACCACTTTTTCAAGTCAGTTTATTACTTGTGCAGGAGAAAAAAAAAGAAAATAAGGACTACAGCATTTTCTAGAGAGAGATAATTTTGATGGAGGACATATGCCTAAATCACCTGCTGTTTTTGAAACCACCACTCTGTTCCTTATCAGATGTATCCTCACTGTCCTTATTTATAACAAACAATTAATATACAGTAATCTCTAGAAAAAAATCTTTGTTTTCTTTTTCTTGACATGTGAAGCAGAATTCCAGGAAGAAGAGGCAGTGCAGCTTTGTAATATCAATCTTTTTAAGGATTGATATGCAAATTAACAAAACAAACCCTTTCCCTCTCTTTGTTTTGTTTCCTCAGCAACTTCCAAAGAACCCTTTGACACAGCAATATTTTTCACATTTGTGACAGTGATGAATTCAAGTGTAATAGTTACAAATTCCAGTCACAGTTGATACAAGCAATGTCTGTTTAGTAACTGCTGATTATTTGGTTTTATGCACATGATAAAAAGCACCAGAGATTGCTAGCACTGCATCAGCCAGGCAGCTTCCCCACCTGCAGTGCCTTACTGAGATGTTTCCAAGCGGATCTGCAGAATTCTCTCTGGCACAACTGTCAGTCACAGGGTTTGTCAGTGTGGAGGTCCAGCTGGGAAAGCAGAGGATACTTCAAAGTTGCTAAGCACTTTCTTTACACTTTCAGACAAGTACTTTATAAAGAATTTCATTCTACCTCTGTGTTAGGTAGAGTAGGGAGGGCCTTCTGTTTCAAACAACTCTGGGTTTTTGTTGTTGTAGGTTTTTTTATTTAAATGTATTGTGCAGACAGAGTGAAGTCTGCCAACTTAGCAAAACTGGAAATTTGGACCATTATCTCCATATTCTTGTACTATACAAGTCAAATAATATTTAGTATATTTGGGATGAGGGTTCTTTTTTCAATAAAAAGTAAAGTGAAAATAATTTATGGTTTGTAAAATATATATATTTTATATATATATATATATATATAAAGGTTGTCTCAAAGAAATAACAAAGTTTAAGGAGCTTGGAGACCTCTCCCAGCTAGGTGTTCTCTTGAACAGAGAGACTGTACTGCATAAATGTAAAGTCTTTTAAAGGAAAATCTTTCTCAGATGTCAGATTGCAACAATTCTTATTGTTTCTGCTGGATTTTTTATCTTATCGGCTATCCAAGTAAGTATTTGTTACATAAATAGATCCAAAGTCAGGGATGCTCAGTACCTTATTTTTATTTCTTGTAACACTGTCTGGTAGGAGAAGCTTTAAAGCTTTTATTTATTTTAGAGATGACAGATGCTAATCCAGGAAAGAGTCCCTGCTCTGTCTTCTGTCACTGAAACAATCTATGTATTTCTACATACTCATGTGTCTTCATGGTATGTGAGTACCTATGAAAGTGAGCCAAAAAGGAAGGTCAGCTGTATTACAATTTTAAAAGCTAAACATTGAACTTCTCTCTCTCATAACTCCACTAACTGCAGTGGTATTACACCAAGGATGATTCTGACTCTGTTTGACTTAATTCCAGTATCTTTTATGTTTTTTATACACATCCATTAATTTTTTCTGCAAGGCTGCAAGCAACCTGATTTGCAGGTGTTCTCTTCAGACTTTTATTGTCCTATCCTCCTGGAATCACAGTCTATGAGTAGGAGGGATTTTATTTATCCATAAGTTAGAAAGACAGGTTTTTTACTGTTCCTACTAATAAAAACTGCATCAGCTAATGTACATAATAAAGATCTTTTACCATATTCAGACAATTTGGATTTAGTTATGCTGTGCAGAGTAACATAAAAGATTAATAAGGACTACAAAAAGATGCAACTCGAACCCTACCAGTCTTACACTTTTCTAGAATGCTCTTGGACGTGAGCAGTAGTAACATTTAGTTTTGTTTAGGCTAGAAAAATGTGAACAGGAGTTTGGTCATTACCTATGATGCTTACTGGTTGCAAAGTTAGAGTGTAAAAAAAAAAAAAAAGAGAAAACCAAAACCTGCACATGTCCAGGTTCAGCTGCTTACATGTTGAGGTAAAAGGGAGGAGATTTGTTAGGCCTGGACTTACACTGAAGGCTTAACTTTATCAGGGGAAAGCTTTGGCATCCTCACCAAACCTCAGACTTCAACATTAGTGACATGTCTGGATATTGCCCCTGCACAGCTGCAAATTAGCACAAGAGCAACACTGCATGAAGCAGAGGAGTGGCAGGAGGTGCACTGGCAGCACAGTGATCTCTTGATCTCAAAAACCCTTCCTGCCTCCTTCATCCATTCACTGTCTGAAACTGGTTGAATCTGTGGAGTAATAAATATTGCCTGGCTCCCTAAAAAAAAAAAAAAAGTGTTAGCTCAATGTTTTCTTCAAACATTGAAGAGAAGTCTTGGGTAAAGGGAAACCATCAAAATGCAAATCTCTGATGGCTCAGTTTTCACTGAGTAGACTTAATTCTAGGGGGACAGTGGTTAACTATGAGGGCTGAAGAAGGAATATACACCACTCTCCTGGCCCTGCCACTGCTGTCAAGAACTTAATCACTGAAGCCAGGCAGTGCCACAGAGGGGCATGGTCACCCTCCTTTACAGGAGTTCAATGAGACAAGAGGGAGATCACAGTGACCCTGAGGAAAGGACCCATCACAGAAGTACTTTCATGTTGTTCCTCTTGTTTTCCTTACTTGGTTTATCAGTCATTTTGGTTTGGAAAGCCCCATTCCAACAGCTTGCTCTGAGCAGCCTGCTGTGCTCAGAGCTGAACTGTTTGTATCAGGCAGGCAAAGGGGATCAAATTTTCAGTTTATATTAATCAGCATGGCATCATGGGTTCAGTGGAAGTACACTAACTTACACCAGCTGTCCCTCTAATCCTCAGGAATCCAAGCCATAACTCAGTAATCCAGGTTAATAACATGACAGTTACAGTCCTTTCTTAGTTATTACAGTATAAAATGACTATTTGGGAAAAAAATGTGATAGCAATAAAATGCATTCCCTATTTATTTCTCTTCACAAATCTAGAACTTCATTCTACTTTGTCCTGGGTTTGGCTGTGATAGAGTTAATTTTCACAGGAAGCTGGGAGGGGACACAGTCAGGACAGCTGACCCAAACTAGCCGAAGGGATATTCAATAACATATAACATTCTGCTCAGTATATAAACAATCTCAATAGAAAATTGGCTTAGAAAGGTTTGAATCACTCTAGAAGTCAACATAAATTTATCTATACTACCTATGTTTATAGAGACACAAAAGAAACTTGCAGAAGGGATATCATTTTCTACTACATCCTCTAAAGCTGGAATGATGTCTCTATTCAGTTTCATTAAATTCATCCATGAGATTGGAACAGAAGTGGAAAAAACCTATATTTTGGGTATCATGCTGTGTAAATATATGAACCCATACATATATATGTGCATTTACAATATGTACAGACACACAGTTCTGAAAATTTACCTACACTGTCTTGCATATATACACGACATATGTGATAAATGCAAATTTTAATATTCATCCTCTGCACTATTGATATACTAACCAAGTTGATTCTGCTTGACAATTATAGGTCAGATACCTGTTTTGAGCCCCCCTTTCAACAGATATGAACACAGACTGGTCGAAGATACCTAGGTGTTGATGCCTGTTCCCAACATTACTAGTCCAGTCCTTCCTTTACACAGAGGTATAGTGAATGCCTTACTGTTCCAAGCACATTTGAAAGGGAATAGTACAGTGTTCTGCTGTTAAGGAAATGGTGAAGGACAAGCCATTCTCCTTCAGGATCGTAGAAGAAAAGGCAGTGAATTAGATGGAGTTAGCTGGAAAGCTGTATAGTGCAACTAAGCAATACGATATTAAGTTATTTATTTAAGCTCAGTGCACAGTGGGAGGAACAGATCCTTTCTGAGATATCAGCTTGCATTTTTGATATTTACACTTTCCCACTATACTTAATTTCCCTATAAAATTAGGCAAAACAGAAAAATCTTTCTATTTTTTTCATTCAGCTGTATTACTTTGTGCACCAAAGAGCTTTAGAGAAAAACAAAACCAAAAACATTCCATGGGAAGGACCACCCAGAGAAAGTCTCTTAGACTGCAGCAGTATTTACAACAGCACAGCTAGGTACAGAAAAAGATGAAAAAATGGTTTTAGATTCCCATGAAAAAACACTCCTTAGAACCCTGCTTTGAATCCGCTTTGAAAGGGCCCTCTTTCTGTGCTGATGAAATGTGAGCCTACTTAAGCTAAATTCTCACAGCTAAACCTGTGAAAATCATAAAATCACAGAATCAGAACGGTTTGGGTTGGAAAGATCATCTAGTTCAAACTCCCCTGTCATGGGTAGTGACATCTTCCACTAGATCGGGTTACTCAAAGCTCCATCCAACCTGACCTTGAACACTTCCAGGGATGAGGTATCTACAACATTCCTGGGAAATCTGTTCCAGTGTCACATCACTCTAATCATAAATCATTTATTCCTTATATCTCATCTAAGTCTACTGTCTTTCAGTTTAAAACCTTTTCCCCTTGTCCTATCACTATAGACCCTGGCAAAAGCCTCTCTCAAACTTTCTTGTAAGCCCCCTTTTTATATTGAAAGGCCTAAATAACATCTCCCTGGAGCCTTCTCTTCTCCAAGTTGAACAAACTCAACTCTCTCAGCCTTTTTTCATAAGAGAGGTGCTTCAATCCTTCCATCATTCTGGACCCTCTCCATGTCTGTCTTGTGTTGGGGTTCCCAGAGGTGGATACAGAGTTTACTCACACCATCTGCAACTTTCATTAATGACAGACAATAATTTCACTTATTATTTTACTCTGTTTTCAGTAAAACAAAAAGATTTACCAACATGGTTTCTCTGTCTAGTATCAAAATCCATTTTATAACTTGATGAATGTGGGCCAAAACGTGAGAGGTTATTTAAGTGATTTTTACAGATATACTTCATACTCAAATCCTAAGTGTAATAAAGTGACATGGAAATTACCAACAGGTCCATTAAATTGCAACATGCTAATAATGATAATACACTTTTGAAAACTGTCCAGCTCGTTAGAAAATTTCATTGAATCTTGTCAATTACTGCATACATATTTTAACATTTCTTTTCACTCAGGTTTTGAACTGTGCATTTAAAAATTGAAACAACTATTTTGATAACCTTTTAATGGAATGCCAGCAAATAGTAACTTTATTGACTTACACTAGTTCTTGCATATCTGCTAGTCCCAGCATAAAAAACCTTGAGAATAGGCTAACTGCAATACTCCATAGAGTTCAATTTAGCAGGGTAATAAAGACATACTCATAGCAATAAGAACGAATATAGTCTTAACAAGAAGAGCTTCTAATGAGTGGCAGAAATAATAGGAAAGGAAAACAAATCTGGTTACAGTATAGGAAGTACTACAGAAAATGGCTTGATAAGCTCTGATTGAGGAAAGCTGGCCATCTCCAGATGAGTATATGTAAGCTTGTAATTTAGAACTGTATTTATTTGAGAAGTCATGACAAATTATCTACCACCATGGGAACCATATCATACAAGAATGAATATAAAATTATTCAAGATAGTTATAAAAAGGAAGATATTTTTTCTTCAATTTCCCTCAATTTTATTGGTAATTATATATGCTGACTTGCAATAACCTACTGGTTCTTGGCCTACCTTTTCTGTGCATTCCCATTCCCACGGTAAATTCCTTCCCTACTCCACATGGAGTGTAATTTTACAGAACTAGAAAGTTAAATGTTTTTAGTACTGGAGAGTGAGAACATATTTAACAGTCATATACGTTAATTTACTTGCAAATTAAAAAGGATTTTATGAAGAATATTTTACACAGTCATCACGACCAATATGCATGCTTGTCTCCTTCCCAGCTTTCGTTAAGTATCCTTTAAGATGCCATCTTTTTATGAAGAGGAATATCCCAGGAGAAACAAGTCTAAATCAAATACACTCTAAATGTTGAAAAACTAAGCCCTAAATTTCAGGAAACTGATATTTTCCCAGATTCTTCTGGAAACAACACAACAGAGAAGATTTTAAAAAAAACCTGTCACGTTTGTGCACCAATAAAAGTCTGAAATTCAGTCATTCTCCAAACAGAAAGCATGGGAAATCTTTAAGACCTAATCATTGGAAACAGGCATTCCCCTCCACTTGTCAGAATTACTGAAAAATGACAACATAGGAAGAACTAGCAAGATATTGTGTACAGCTGGCTATAAAGAGAGTAGTTTCCAGAGAGATTTCCATAGGAGATAAAAAGTGTGGTTTGAGAGGAGCAAAGCTGACTGCTCTGAAGATAGCGCTTCTGGACTCCACTGCAGTAGACATGGTGACCTCCAGGCTGAGGAGAGGTTCTGACAGCTGCTCTCCTGAGGCACTGCCATGCCCCGCATAACAGATCTGCACATAGGCAAAGGTAGGATTGTGTATGCAGAGTACATTAGACACATCCGTCTTATCAAACTGCCTCTACAACAATGAAGTGAAACAGGCACTCCTGGAGTGCAATTACACAACCTCCTTGGATGACACATATTGGATTGAACTGGTTTATCCTTTCCGGGGTCAAAAACTGTCTGGATGGCCAGGCCGAAAGATTTATGGCAAATGGTGTTAAACGAGGTTAGTGGCTGCTCGCAAGTGGTGTTCCTCAGGGCTCAGTATTGGGCAAGTTCTCTTTAATATCTTTATCAATACTCTGGATGAGGGGATTGAGTCCACTCTTAGTAAGTTTGCAGATGACATCAAATAGTGACATTGTTGATCTGCTGGAAGATAGGACAGCCATACAGAGGGATCTGGACCGGATGGATTGATGGGCTGAGGCCAATTGTATGAGGTTCAACAAGGACAAGTGCTGGGTTCTGCACTTGGGTCACAACCCCAAACAGTGCTACTGGCTCGGGGAAGAGTTGCTGGAAAGCTGCCTGACAGAAACGGATCTGGGGGTGCTGGTCAACAGCTGGTTGAATATGAGCCAGCAGTATGTCCAGGTGGTCAAGACGGCCAACAGCATTCTGGTGTGTATCAAGAACAGTATGGTCAGCAGGACTAGAGAAGCTATCATCCCCCTGTACTCGGCACTGGTGAGGCCCCCCCTTGAATATTGTGTTCAGTTTTGGGCCCCTCACTACAGGAGAGACATTGAGGTGTTGTAGAGAGTTCAGAGAAGGGTCTGGAGCTCAAGTTTTATGAGGAGCGGCTGAGGGAACTAGGGTTGTTTAGCCTGGAGAAAAGAAAGCTGAGGGGGAGAACTTTTCGGATGTTGTAGCGAGGTGTTGTAGCAAGGTGGGTGTTGGTCTCTTTTCCCAAGTAAAAAGTGATAGGACGATAGGAAATGGCCTCAAGTTGCACCAGAGGAGGTTTAGATTGCATGTTAGGAAAAATTTCTTCATGGAAAGTGTTATCAAACATTGGAACAGGTTTCCTAGGGAAGTGGTTAGAGTCACCATCCTTGGAGGTATTCAAAAGATGTGTAGATGTGGCACTTAGGGACATGGTTTAGTGGTGGATTTGGCAGTGTTGGGTTTGCCATTGGACTGGATGATCTTAAAGGTCTTTTCTAATGTAAATTATTCTATGAACTCCAGAAATTCCTTTTTCTGCGGTAACTGCACAAAGAATCAAAACAATTCATTTCAGTACAAATGCCCCCACTGCAAACATCTGAAGCTGATCAGAATAATTCAACACAGTCCTATACAAAGACACATATCTCAGATTTGTGGAATGCACACTCAGGAAGAATTGGGTAATCTACCACAAGCATGCATGACAGAGCACTGGCACACCAAGCTCTGTATCCTCTTACCTAAAAAGTACCATAAAGAAGGTTAGGGAAGACCTAATCTCTGTAGTACCTGTCCATTTAGATGTTCCTAAAATACTTAAAGCATGTGGCATCCTCTTCCTCCCTGGAAAACTGTCCCACAGACACTTACTTTAGCTTCATACCATACACACATACATCATTTGTCCTTAATCCTATAGAGTCTCAGGCATATTCGACTACTTTAATTAAAGCAAGCTTACTTCCTTAGGTCTCTTTAGGAGACCTCTCCAGACCGTTGTTCAGACTGAATTCAAGCTGACTTGTGTGATCTGCCTCAGTGGGATCCTGTGTCTACACTGGTTCTCAAGGGAACTAGGTAGACAAGTCTCCTTAAAATTAGCCTTTGTAAACATCTCCACCTAGTGTGCACTGACCAGTTATCACAAATAAGGGTTACATGCTGCAAGTTTATGTTTTCCAGCACTAAATTTCCCATCTTAACCAGCCCACAAAACTTTGTTCATTTTATATTTTAGAAATACATTTTAATTATCTTCTCATAAACTAAAAGCGTTCTATATATTCAATAGAATCAATTTCTTAAAGTGTTTTTTTGTAGAAACAGCTAGTTCAAAGCACAGCAAAGGACTGACTGTTCTTGACACAGCTAAGAAAACAAAACAAACCAAAACCACAGAAGCTGATTAAAAATATTACTTACTGACCCTTTGCCTAAGGCTCAGCAGCAATGTACGAGTGTTTGAAAAACATTTTTTCCATAGAGGTGAATAAAAAAGAAAGGACATGATAAAAGTACAAATCATTTCTACTAGGGAGTAAGAAGATCAGGAATTTTCTTCCCTATTAACAGAATGCACAAGCAAACTTTCAAAAGAGTTGAATGACAATAAATTGAAACCTAAGGTTTGCCTTCAGAGCTCCCTGTCATGAGCTGTAATTATATTTGAAGATACTATGATTTAAAAATAAGGAGTAGCATTTCGAAAAAAGCAGAACTATTTGCCTTGGCCAAAAAAAAAAATCAAAGAAACAGCATATAGAAAGAGGGAAAAAATCTAATGCTAAAAAGCATAAGCCAGCTTCTAAATGTCAGAAGAACAAACTTTAGGATTAAACTGCCCTGGATCTCTCTACAAGAATTTTTTATGCTCATCTGAAGTACCTGTTTCTGGTCAGCTTCAGAGCTACACTGTCAAAAAGCAGACTCATTATTCCTACAATATGTCAATGTTCCAAAACGCCAAAGCTCTTCATAAGTGTCCCAGCAAATATGTTGCCTTACACTTACTAGACTTCCCACAGTAGCAACACGGATTTTTTTTTAAGCATTACAATTTTAAGACAGGACAATTTCTTTAACAAGGATTGCCATAAACTGCCCCTTCCAGTTGACATTGCTTCCTAAGAAACAGCAGCACACAGCATGCACACTCACACATCATACCTCAGTAGTCACAGGGAACAAAACTATCACCATTACATTTTTCTTTAAAGTCCCTGCAGTTTGCTCCTTCCTCATGCTGAATGCTAAAGCACAGCACTATTTTAAAATCAGCCTAGTCCTTTGTTTTGACCTAATAATTAATACCTAGAAGCTGATTTAACAGGGAGATCATAATCCTTCTGAAAAATTGCACTTCTCAGCACATTTCTTGCAACTGCAGGAGACACAATAACAAGTGGCCCTTTACCACATCAGAAGGTGCCAAGGAAAGCTCCTGTGTTCTGTCATTAATCACACCCCAATACAGCACAGTTTGTACTAGAAGGACATGTAAATAACAAATCTTCCTCACACAGCTGAAAGAAACCACGAGATTTATTTTTAAATGTGGAAGAAGAATGTATGAAGGCTGAACAGAAAAGCCAAGGCTTTTTAGCTCTTCTGCTGTCTTCGATGTGCTTCTTTCCCTGACAAACTGACCTTGCACCAAAAGCTGGCATCTGCCTGGTACGCTGGCTTCAGATGTCACTGAGACCTCCAGTTGGCTGCACCTGGCCACGGCCAAGGGAGCAAGTATGGTGCAGTAGCCATCTCTCTTGCTTCAATGCCATGTCACA
The DNA here is from genome assembly GCF_036013445.1 of Caloenas nicobarica. Lineage (NCBI taxonomy): Eukaryota > Metazoa > Chordata > Aves > Columbiformes > Columbidae > Caloenas > Caloenas nicobarica. Next base: position 62,459,171 of record NC_088246.1, on the reverse strand, counting down.
TGTCACAGCCCATGTGCATTTCTGTGTGCACATGTGGGATCTCCTGTTATGTCACAGTACTTGGGTGTTATTACATTGCTTTGTGTTTCATGGCTACGATGACTCCAAAAATTATAGCATTATAAGTTTTAAAAGAGCTTATTAGATGGCTGATTGACACTTGGAGGATGAAATTCAGTAATGAAATGAAAGTAAGGAGACTGTCTGAACTTTTAAAGCCATTTAAACTCTTGCCAGTGATTATTGCAGTCTCTTTTATTTCTAAGGTATACATCTCTGAAGTACTCTAGTCTGGGGACCTGTGCTCTCTATGAGGCACTGCCAATAGTTCCAGTCATGAATCGGTTACACAAAGTGTGTTACAAATTCACCCCAAACCAGTACCTCCATTGCATCTCTATTCAGCATCCAGTTAATCTTCTGTTTTTCATGGAAAAAGGGAACACACAATAATCCCTCCCTGTTCAGATTTGAACAGAAGATCTAGTGCAAATCAGGACATAGCACTTGATCAAACGATAACCCATTTAACTAAGAATAGGTCTTCCTCAATCCTGGCATCTTGTGGAGCAGAAGACTTATTTCTCCTTGAGGTCCTTGACAGCTATTTACCAAGAGGGAGTGTCCTGGTTTTGGCTGGGATAGAGTTGATTTTCTTCCTAGTAGCTGGTATGTTGCTGTGTTTTGGGTTTATAATAAGAATAATGTTGATAATACACTACTGATTTAGTTGTTGCTAAGCAGTCAAGGACTTTTCAGCTTCTCATACTGGCCTGCCAACAGGAAAGCAGGGATTGCACAAGAAGCTGGGAGGGGACACAGTCAGGATAGGTGACCCAAACTGAGTCCACAGACTTCAGATCTCTCAAGTGGGAGATTACATCAAGGAGAAGTGAGTTTGGACTGAAAAAATGTGGATGCTGTTTATGTTGGAGACCTGAAGAAATATGTTCTCCTGGCTGCTGTGCAGAGTCTGAAGACAAGCTAGATAGACAATGAAGAAGCATAATTTATGTGGAGGTAATACTTCTCAGCAATGAAGGCTCTGAGGACATGGTTGGCAAACAAGATGGATTTGATGAAGTTATGCTTTGTTCAAGGGGAAAACACATTTTCAGCATATTGTTAAATGAAATTTGAAACAAGATATGTGGCTTTTTCAGGTACATTCATTCCTCTCATTTCTAGTTAAATGCGTGTGGTACCATTAGACTGTTAGGAGTTATATGCTAGGAACGTTTCTCTCATTTTCTTTTTCCTTGGGGAATCTGGCATAATGTGATTGCAATGACCAAAAACATAAGCTTCAGTTATGATATGGATCCCATTTTGCCTACAATAGCCTATCTGAAAAACTAACATCATTTCTGTGACAAGGAATGCTCTTTATCAAGAACTAATTTTACTCTCTAGCTTCTTATTATCACAGAAAGTAGTTTTATGTCATACTGCCAATATTCATATTTTCCATTATCCTGGTTTTTTCCATGCAGGACAAAAATGTAAATATTGAAACATTTTCTCTCTTTTGTGCAAACAAAACCAGTGATGAACACTGATGGCCTGCAAGGAGGGGGAAGAAAAGTATATTTAAAAATAGCAACTTAAGCTTCTTTCCTAAACAATTAAAATAGACTGTTTTCTCTCCAGAATATTAATAAAGAATGCAAGCGTTAGAAATTCATGACACACGGGGCTAAATCAATCTATTACAGATTTCTGACATGTATAACTCATGCATCATTTTTCAGAAGGGAATTCAAATTAAATTCAAATAAGGATGTTATACTTACTGTAGCTAATTCATCAAACTTGCCAAAGAGCTCATTCAGCAGCTTCACCAGCTCTTGGGCAGTACACTGTGATGCCAAACTTGTGAACCCCACAATGTCTGCAAACAAAATGCTGTAAAGAAGGAAAAAGACAAAGAGATATCAGTACAGAAGACATACTGAAATTCTTATTAGTTTTATAGTATGAATGTGATGAAATGCACAAACTCCAAACAAGCCCTTAAACACTACCAATAGAGTGCTAGTTTGAACAAAAATGGCAAAGATTCAAACCAATACACATCAGTCTGGTGCTGTCAACTGTTGTAGAGAACCCTGGGACACTTTCAATGCCTGTATACTTATCCCGTGTACATATAGCAAAGCACCTCATTCATGAGGTTGCTCTACCAGCACTCCAGGAGTACAGAGAACAATTGCTTCTCCTCCTTACAGCTGGGATCTTCTCAGCTGGATTGGTTTCAAAGACAGTTTTTCACTGGCAGACCTCCACTGCCAAATTGATAAACCTTGCACGAGGTTTACTAAGTACTGAAAGACAGGAGTTAGTTAATAACTTGTATACAGTAGCTCTGTGATGTGGTTTTACTGCTCCTTCTGAGGAGCTAGAATCCACAGTGTGAGGCCAGGATTCTCTGTACTGTGCTGCATGTCTTGGGTAAGTGTCCAGCTTTCACCAATGTTAGCAAGGTTTTAATGTCCAGCAGTTTAATCTGCCTTAACAATTACTGCCCATCTGTGATGAAAAGGGGAGAGAGCTGAAAAAGTGCAGATACTATTGTGACAGAGTGAATACAAATTATTGTGCAGATCCTGAACTCAGCAGCATGGAGGTGTGATCCTTTTTAATTATTCAGATCCCTTTATCTGTTGGCAGAGGCCCAGAGACTGCTGCAGAAACCTAATGCATTTATCTCCAACACCCAGACTACAAATGTCAAACAAGTCTTTATTTATACAAATGCTAACAAACAGTCCTGTGCTGCATGTCTTAGGTATACTTGACATAGTGTAAAACTTAGCTTGCAAATTGTAAGTTAAATTAAGCATTACCTACTCCTCTTTCCCTCAACAAACCTTCACCCTATAGATAAAATAGCAGATGCTAGAAAAGCAGGACTAACAAGTGTACTGTTTCCCGTTCAACATAACCAAGTCTGAACTCTTCCATGAAGCTACAAAAAAGAGCAAACACAACTCCTGAGTCAGTCCTGTTTCTATAATTTTATTTAACCCAGTTGCTAAAATCTCTTGTTAATCAGAGCAGGTTAGGTAACATATTCCAGCACAAAACCAACTCACCTAAAGTTCAACCACTTTAGTCTACAAATAAAGCGTCTAAGTTATCATGTTAATCCTTAGGGTGGTCTCCCCACTCTCCTCTCCTTTGAGCATGCTTTATGAAAACATTACTCAAGATGGCCCTGGTTCAGGTCAACAGTAGCTATTATGAAATACTATGCTGCTTAAGCACAACGAAAGGTCTTCTTAAAATATTCAGAATTTAGTAAATTTTACTGATTTTTGAGACTGCTACCATGAACATGAACCAAGCAAGTGATGATGGGTATGGCAAAAGGCATTAACAGAGTGCAATAACACCAGCAAAGTTCTCTGCCCATTTGCTTGTGAGGATCTACTAAATCTCGTGAATCTGGACTTACATCCTTTTTGTTTGACAGCCCTAGGATGGTCGTTCTGGAAAACGATCAGTCAATATCAAATCATCTTCCTAAATTCCTTGAAGATTTTCAAGTGTATTTAAATGTGCATCAAGGTTTTTCACACAGTTTGCTTTATAACCCATTTGCTTTATGACCTAAATTCACATCAGAATACATACAACTACAGTTGTTGCAATTCAACATGTCATGTAGTTTCCAGGTTTTAGTTAGTATGGAGGGGAAATCTAGATGCTATTTTATAATAACAGGTTCTGCTAGCTTCTCTGCCATTTTACATCTCATCCTTTGCACATTCTACATTTTTATTGTTTTTATTTTTCTATTTAGATTTTAAATACGGCAGCTCACATTTTTGTGTGTGTGTAACTACATTTACAGTAACAGTAATATCTCCCACAGCATCAACAATATCCACTTGAAAAAAATTAGCTTTTATGGTTGGTTAGGCCTTTGAGGTAATAACAATGTTTATCTGTTTACCAAAGTCTTTAACAATGAAGAACACACACATACACACAAACCAGAAATATCCAGTGTTTGTGGAGAGTATGTAACAATGTCTTAACAGCAAACAGAGCAACCATTACACTGCTGACTTGTACACTTACATCAAAACCTTGCAAGTAGTTAAGTACAAAGCACAGGAAATACATTCATGCACAATTACTCAGTTAAAAGGAAAGTTATTTTATATACGACTACCTTAATAAGTCAGTATGAGATCCTTGCTAATCCTTTAAACATGTTGAAAGAGTATCTATTAGTGCTTAACTCTCAGAATTTGATTCAAAAATTGGTAATTATACAAAAAAGTTAAGTCCATAAAAGTACCCACAATACGTAACTGAACATGTAATTGCAACTTTAGGTAAAATACATAATTACTGTGTGCTGAGACAAAGTTGTAGTTCAGTTATGCTTGTGAATTACTTCATACAATGGTTAACTGCATATATATATATATCTTAAGGCTAATGGAATATGTTAGGTAACATAATTACTAATACACTTTTTTGGCATAAGGATTCTTAAAAAAATTGTAACTGCTTTTTTTTTACAAAGTTTCTAACTGCTTTAGTACAATATTCTTAAAATGTGCAAAGTATAACTCCCATGACTGGACATGGCACAGTAAATGATGTGAGTACAAGCCCTGCTTTTTTTTTTTTTAGAGAAATTATTTATTTCTACCACCATGAAATATTACAACCATAGCAGCTGCTGCATTTCTTTTGAATATAGGCTGAAATAGAAATGACCAAAACTGATTTTTCAGCAGAGATGATAGGAAACAGCCAGTGAATGAGCAGGGGCCTTGCAGAACCAAAGAACAACTGGGACTGAGAGCCTGCTGCTTCTGTGGTCAGTTGCCATTCAGGGGTAGCAGTCTTGAGGAGGGTGACCCCCTCTCACACACGTATTCTAAAAATGGCATTGAAACTCATTAGTCAGTTCATTTTATTTTAGCTACTGTGCTGACCGATACTGTCTCTTGCACTTCTTCACCTGTTCGCATCCATCTGTTGCCTCTTCCCTTACTACTTGGACTGCAAGTGTTGTTGGGGCAGTGCCACTACTTACCCTTCATTGTACGATGTCTAAAACAAATTTGGGCAGCATCTTGGTCTGTGACAAAGTTTTGACTATGGAGTCAAATAACGCATCTTCACACAAAAATAATGAGACTCTTAAATGTAGGCCATGACTAACATTTATATATTTAGAAAAGCTAAGACAAAGCTACTACAAAAATTATGCCAGTTTTAAGGTGCATTAATCACTCCAGTAGATGCACTCATTCAAGAGCAAAGCAGCCTTGGTTCACAGTAACTTAATCACTAATTGCCATGGAGGTTCAACATCCTCAGAGAGGATTAAACCAGAGTAAACTAGGGCTACCTTATTTTTGCATGAGAGAGTCCTCATAATGATATAGTATACAAAGGAACACTTAACAGTGATTGCCATTAAAAAACCCTCCATGTATTAGCATATATAGAAACAGCAAGTGAGAAGCTACTCATTAACAATTGTTTGTCTTAACAACCACTCAGGGATATGACTCTCTCTGCTTTAACTCCACAGAAATCTTAACAATGCCATTGAGGCACTCTGGTGAAAAACAAAACAAAACAAAACAACAATCTCAATTAAACTGCAACTATTAAAGAAAGAAGAGAAATGAAAGTGGAAAATGAAAACAAAGGATACTTCTGTCTGTTCAACAGCATAGCTTGCACATGATTCAAGCATCGCTCTCTGTGACAAGCAGTGTGAATGCGAGGGTTAGCAAGGCTAAGTAGTTATCTCAGTGCTAAGCCTGGTGTTGTCTCATTGCCTAGAGACTCAGTAATGCTCATACTCCTCTGTTCCACAACTGAGCAAAGGGACCCCAAGGTTCTATCACTCTTTTCGTTGTGGGCTACAGCAAAAATGCTGCAATCCTATGCATTTTGAAATATTCAGCATTTATCCTGTATTCTCAGTCATACTAAGATTTTACCAACAAGTTCACAGGATCAGGAAGTTTGGCTAGTCTGACAAAAACTTAAATCACTTCAGCTTTTAGACAGACAAGTTATTAGCGTCATAAATTACAACAGCATGTCAATATTCTAATTAAATCCTAGGGGAAAAACTATCTAGTTATTGAGCAGAGCTTTGTCAAACTTCTGCTCTGCTCTCGATTTTAAAGTCTGCTAAAGTGCTGTCCTGGGTTAGAGGTTTGCTTGCTCCTAATGCTGCCTGCTCGCTTACAAAAGATGAGGGGAACATATAATGGGTATAGTAGAAGGAGGCTAATTTGAAATCTTTCCTTGTGATGGCTTCATTTGAGATGCAAGGAATGCTTTTGCTACTGGTTTTCTCTCTCAAGGTAACAGCTACAGTTACCCTTTCCATGACTTAAAACTCCCATTGCTCCTGTAACACTGCTTGTAGGTGCAACTGCACCTGTGTAAGCATTGCCTTTCTTCTTGCAGCACTCTCAAAGCAAGGCAAAACCCCAGTTTTGATTCTAGCATTTCTGTGGCTATTTTCTGAAACTTTTGACCAGTCTTACTCTTGTTTAGTAAAATAAGCTTAAAACTATTTGTGTTTTTTTATAATAATATTTTAGTTTTAACATTTTTTTTAAATGTGTGGATTGCTAGAGTGAAGCTTAAATACTGTACAGTGTACAGTAATTGCATCTACAATTACCAATGAACAGTTCCTGCTAGATGTTCTATACACAGACAACATGCCTCAACTCTAAAATCCACATAAATTTGGTATAAGACTGTATGCCAAACAGATCACTGCAACAAAGCATATATGGTAGATACCTGTATCTTAATGTGTAAATACAGATTTGTAAGCATTGAAGGGCACTGTTTTTCTTTTGATTATTCATTTCCCTCCTTATTTATTACTGACATAGACAGAGGGAGGGAGCGTGCCCTTAGCAAGACTGCGGATGATGCCAAGCTGAGTGGTGCAGTTGAAACACTACAAGCAAGGTACACCATCCAGAGGGACCTTGACACACTTGAGGAGTGGACCCATGCAAATTTCATGACGTTTAACAAGGTAAAGTGCAAGGTCCTGCACCTGAGGCGGGGCAATCTCAAACCTGGATACAGACTGAGAGATGAATGGATTGAGAGCAGTCCTGCGAGGAGGACTTGGGAGTACTGGTGGATGAAATATCAGACGAGTCAGCACTGTGCATCTGCAGCCCAGAAAGCAAATTATATCTCAAGATGTATAACATACTTGCATACCAGCACGTTGAGGGAGATGATTTTCCCTCTCTACTCCACTTTCATGAGAACCCATCTAGAGCACTGTATCCAGCTCTATGGTCCTCATCACGAAAGACATGGACCTGTTAGAATGAGTCCAGATGAGGGTCATGAAAATGATCAGAAGGCTGGAATACCTCTCCTATGAAGAAAGGCTGAGAAAGTTGGGGTCGTTCAGCCTTGAGAAAAGGCTCCGGGAAAAGCCTCATTGCTGTCTTTTAATACATGAAAAAGGCATATAAGAAAGACGATGAGAGAGCTTTTACCAGGGTCTGTACTCACAGGACAAGGACTAAGGGTTTTAAACTAAAAGAGGGTAGATTTAGATTAGATACAAGCAAGAAATTCTTTACTATGAGGGCAGAACAGAGAAGTTGTGGATGCCTTATCCCTGGAAGTACTCAGGGTCAGGCCGGTCAGGGTTTTGAGCAACTTGATCTAGTAAAAGATGTCCCTGACCATGACAGGGGGATTGGATTAGATGATCTTTAAAGGTCCCTTCCAACCCAAATCATTCTATGACTCCATGAGTCAAACTTCTAATGGAGGTTTTCTAAGAACCTTTCTTAAAGTTACCTGGAGTATTTGATTTGATATGCAAACAGCTGTTTCTAACTGCTTCTGGTATAAAAATTCTGAACAAAATCAAAGCAACAATACAGTGAGCAACTTCAGGAAAGACAACATAAACAGGCATTTCTCTCATCTCTGTCACAAACAAGGAATTGAGCTGATTCAGCACAGGCATACAAGTTATATACATCATTATCTCATACTCCTTGACCATCTGGAGCATTTCTGTGTTGGCAAGCCCTGAGTCATCCCTCTATGACCCTCTGTATTCCTGTTTTCTCCCCTGTGATCCCTGCACGCCGACATAGCCAGCACCTGCCTGGTGACTCTGCAGCCCTCCCGCAGCACTGCAGGGAGCTGCTGCACCTGCTCAGAAAGCCTATGGCTTGGTTTAAGAGATTTTAACTGCTTCCCAACTGCAAGTACTGATGAAGCAAGCCTTTTCTATGTTACTCTGTGGGGTGTTTACAAGCAGAAGGACTGCCAAGTTACACAAGACATTTAAGAGCTTGTTAGGTGGTAAATGTTCACTTTTAACAGCGCGCATTCATGTGCTTTATGCACTTGAATAGTCCTGCTGGTTTCAAGGAAGCCACTTGTATAAACAAATACTCAGCAAAATAAGGAGTTGTATGCCATGTTTTTTCTTTCCTCTTGGGTCATTTGTTTAATTAGAGTACAACTAACAAAAAGAATGATATTTTAATGGCACATGCTGCCCCACAAAGGAACCTGTAGGTCTTGTGGTTTTTTGTTTTTGTTTTGGTTTTGTGTGGGTTTTTTGTGTTTTGTTTGTTTCTTTGGGAGTTTTTTGTTTGTCTGGTTTGTATTTGTTTGTTTGTTTTTCTTAAAGAGCAACCATATGTGAAAATTATTAATAACTTTACCTATAACTCACTGTGACAACAAAGAAACAAGTCCTCTCAAAAAATTAATGAGGGCTATTAAAGTTAAAAACAAAGGGAGAGTTGTTTTTATAGAATAATCTTTAATGAAAACTAGTTAACTGGGAAGTCTTATGAGCTCAGAAAGCCTACATGCAAAAGCCTGTTCATAGGTGTCATGATCATGGCTTTTTAAAACGTTGGAATAGGTAAGCTAAATCCCAATTTGTTTTTAATCCTCATGCTTTCTAGAAGACAGGACAGATCAGAAGGATTTGTATGTATATTTGTATGTGTATTTGCTGCAGACTGTTCTCTGGCCTCAGACTGGGTCAACAACCTCTACATGGCCATGAGGAATCTTTTTAGTGGTAGCTTTGAATCAGGCAATATGTTGCCTGAAATTAACATATCTTCTTACAAAGCAGCCAGTTCTATTTCACATTTGTAAAAATTAGGCTAAATGAAATTGCTGTAACAGAGGCTTAAGAAATTGGTAGCAGTTCAGTGTCAACTTTCTATCTCTTGAACTTTTTTTGAATCATAGAATCACAGAATCATTTCAATTGGAAGAGACACTTGAGATCATCAAGTCCAACCATAGCCTAACTCTAGCACTAAACCATGTCTGTAAGAACCTCATCTACAGACCTTTTAACACCTCCAGGCATGGTGACTCAACCACTTCCCTGGGCAGCCTGTTCCAATGCCTGACAAACCTCTCCATGAATAATTTTTTCCTAATATACAATCTGAAGCTTCTCTGGCACAACTCGAGGCCATTTCCTCTTGTCCTGTCACTTGCTACTTGGGAGAAGAGACCAACACCTTCCATGCTACCACCTCCTTTCAGGTAGCTGTAAACAGCAATAAGTTCTCCCCTCAGCCTCCTCTCCTCCAGGCTAAACAACCCCAGTTCCCTCAACCGCTCCTTATAAGACCTGTGCTCCAGACCCCTCACCAGCTTTTTTGCTTTCTTCTGAACTCGCTCCAGCACCTCAATGTCTTTCCTATAGTGAGGGGCACAAAACTGAACGCAGTATTCGAGGTGGGGCCTCACCAGCACCAAATGCAGTAGAATGATCTCTCCTCTAGTCCTGCTGGTCACACTATTCCTGATACAAACCAGGATGCTGTCGGCCTTTTTGGCCACATGGGCACACTGCTGGCTCATGTTCAGCCAGCTGTCGATCGACATCCCCAGGTCATTTTCCTCTAGGCAGCTTTCCAGACATTCTTCCCCAAGCCTGTAGCATTGCATGGGGTTGTTGTGACCCGAGCGCAGCACTCGGCAATTGGCCTCAGCCCAATGATCCAGCTGATCCAGATCACTCTAAAGAGCCTTTCTACCCTCCAGCAGATCAACTCTCCCACCTAACAAGCTGTCATCTGCAAACTTACTGAGGGTGCACTCAACTCCTTCATCCAGATAATTGATAAAGATATTAAACAGAACTGGCCGCAGTACTGAGCCCTGGGGAACACCGCTTGTGACCAGCCACCAACTGGATTTGACTCTGTTCACCACGACTCTTTGTGCCTGGCCATCCTGCCAGTTCTTTATCCATAGCAGAGTACACCCATCCAGGCCATGAGCTGCCATCTTCTCCAGGAGAATGCTGTGGAATGTGGTGTCAAAGGCTTTAGTGAAGTCTAAGTACACAACATCCACAGCCTTTCTCTCATCCACTAAGTGGGTCACCTTGGCATAGAAAGAGATCAGGTTGGTCAAGCAGGACCTGCCTTTCATAAACCCATGTTGACTGGGCCTGATTGCTTGGTTGTTTTGTTTGTGCTGCATGATGGCACTCAAAATGGTGTGTTCCATGATCTTCCCTAGCACCAAGGTCAGATTGGCAGGCCTATAATCTTCCAGATCCTCCTTCCAACCCTTCTTATAGATGGGCATCACATTCACCAACTTCCAGTCAACTTTCCTGGACACAGGAAATAATAAAACTTCCCTGGTAAAGATTTCTCGTTCCCCTTTTCTCAGGCACTAATACATGGACAGGGTTGGAATGGATAAAAAAATTTTTTTTGTACCATTATCTGGCTTCCAAAATAAGGTGAATTCGTGCCTAGTGATCTTTGTTTTTTTGACTTGAAACTGCTGCTAAAAAGAGAGCTTTGATGCTCTTTGAAAGTTAACACTTAATGAAGGAAAAGAACAGTTATTCCCTTATGTTTTGCTTAATCTCCAAATACAGCCAAGACAAAAAAAAAATTGCAGAAGCACCACAAAAGTGCACTAGGAGAAACCAAATAAAAGGAAGAATAATGCAAAAAAGGTGATAAAAGGTTAACATAAACAAAATATTCAGAGCAATTAATTTGGAAATATAAAAGCTAAATAAAAAAATAAAGAGTTATAGATCAAAGGGGCCAAACAACATTTCAGATTGTGGACTGTCAGTATTTGTTTCTGCAAAGCTCAAGCAGTAAGCTTAAGCATTGTGCAAAAGATCTGCTTTTACTGGAACTAAATTATAGAAGTTCAAGCTCTGGCATTGGAGGAACATGGAAGGTTCAGTCTTTAGTCTTTCCTCTGCACTTCTGGCACTTTTAGTAAAGTTATATAACAGACTTTCCCTAAAGTACGAGCTCGCACATGTCTTTCTTAGCAGGAATTTTTCATTTGCTAAATGTGAGCATTTTGGAGGAGAAAAGGGTTTTTCCCCGCAAACCACTACAGTTCCCAGGGCCCTTGCAAGTTACTTTGATGACACTGTAATTTGTTGTAGTGAGCCATCTATTCAGTGCTCATTTATGGGCCATATTCATTGATACTCTTAGAACTGTCTCAAATTGAAATATAAAGTAAGATTTAAACTGGCGCCCTCTCCACGCAGAAATCTTCAATTGATATTGAAGGAGTTTAATGCTTTGTACTGCAGAAATAAAAATAAATCCTGGGTACTAAGGGGGAAGTCTGAAGTGATTTCTAACTGAAGAAAGCTATCTGTAAGAAAAATAAAATCCTCTCTTTACTATAGATGTGGGAATAGCTTATTGAAGCATGACACAACACTGAAGGCTCTGTCCTCAATATGGAGAGGCATGTTTGCATTCCCTTCCAGGGGCATGGTCAGTTGCAGGCAGTCATTCAACAACTACTTGATAGTTAGTAAAATATTTATCAACTAAATGATAAACCAGGGCGGTTGCCACATGTATTTGAAATATGCCAGTATCTTTTCCCAGTCCATTATTCACTTCTTACAGGGGTGTGTATATCTATATATATATATATATATTGCTGTAATGTATCAGCCTGTGTTTTTCTGGGAGAAGGTGAGGAAGCTACCTGTATGAATCTCTTATTTTTCACATGCAAGATCTAATACTTAAAGACTTGTTGTTGTTGTTGCTGTTTTATGGGGTTTGTTTGTTTGTGTGGGGTTCGTTGTGGGGGTTTTTGTTGTTTTGGTTTTGGTTTTTGTTTTTTTCATGCAGCTATTTAGAAGACTGAAACAGACGGGTTTTGTTGCTGGTGAGGCTTTTCCTTTTCCTTCTTTTCCTTTTCCTTTTCCCTTTCCTTTTTTTTTCTTTTATTTTATTGAAAAATCATGTAGTTTACTAATTGCATGCCTACCTCCTCCAGCCTATCCTTTCTGGAGGATAAGGCTCTAACACTTCTATATATTTGCTGGGAGAAAAAGAAAGCATTGCAATAGTAAAGATGAAAGTGCAGCTCATTTTCTATTTTCCACTGTGTAGCTTTGGCGTTAAAAACTCCAGGAATTTAGAACAATAGAGGGGTTTTCTGTTAGTTTGTTTTAATAGTAGTATTTTACAGAATGCTTCATGTGAATATGGCAAGTTATGACAATATGGGAATGGCCTCTCAGGTCTGCCCAGCATAGCACTAAACTGCCACTACTCAAAAGAAAAAAAGTTGTTTTCATCTCCTAAAAAGGTAAAGCCCACATCTTACTATTGACACTCACCCCCAGCAGCACTTCCCGGAGGGATTCTGTAGTGCTGTCACCCACACTGGTGTCAGGGTGGCACCTGTAGGGAGGTGGTGGCATCATTCAGATCAGCAGAGTCACACAGCTCCTGTGATGAAACTCTGATTTATCGGGACCTGCTAGCAACAGCTTGCTGGATATTTACTCGGACACTATGCCCCCTCTTATATATTTTTTTTTCTTTAATTATTACAGTAGTTGCATTACTGAAATAAAAGGTAATACAGTTTCTTAAAGTACAGATGGTGAGGAGAGGTCTCCTGTTATCCGTTCTCTTCCCTGAGGATTTTTCTTTTGACACTAAAATGAGACCATCTTACTTTGCCTCCACTAGCCCCAAAAGTATCATCTTAATGTCAGAGAATGAATTCACCTCTCCAGACGGGGTATTCAGGTTCAAAATCTTTTATGAATTCCACATGGAAGCAGTGAGTAAGCCATAGCTGCCTTAGTGGTTATGCGAAACATCATTTCATGTAGAAAACAAAAAGGGTACTCCTGAGGTTACATTTCAAAAAGATCTTGGTGTAGGAGAGGTCTCAGAAGCATTATAATCAACCAGTTCAGCTGCAAAGCAATACCATTTAAGAAGACTACCCGCACTGTAACCAATGCAGACCTGTGACACACGCGAGTTATAAATGTACTAATCAGGATATAATTATCGTTGGCTTGCCTTGAATCTGAATGTAAATGCAACCAACAGTAGTACACATGTATTCCATAGCACTGTGACAGCATAACTAGACACAATTTTTGTAAGTATGCAAGCAATGTGATCACAAAAGGGACAAAGAGAGTAGAAGGCACCCAAGCAACAGAGATCTGGCAGACAGCAGACAAGATAAACACAAGAGACTGCAAATAGACAGGACATCATCCATAAGTAGAAGATTGGCAAAAAAAAAGAAGAAAAAGAAAACTGGTGTTGGAGGGGAGAACAGAATAAAAGCATGAGGCATAAACAAGGAAAATGGGAGAAGGAGGAAGACAATCCACCTTGATTTTGAATTATCTCCTTCAGGAGCTCGCAAGTCTGACTTTCGCAATCAAGAACCATCAAAGACTGTAACCAATAACTTTGCAGCATGAGCTCTGGGATACTGTACACTTAGATCTAACTTCAGATCGATTGTTAAAGACGAAATGTTTTGTATACATAGTGGTGATGATGATAAACATCATGTAAGGTTTAACCATTAGCAAGAAGTGAGTTGCTAATGAATAAATTGAGTAATGTTTAATTTTACAGTGTAAAACCGACCTAATTTTTCTGTCTTCTAAACACCCCCATTGCAGCCATCTCTGATTCCCTCACTGACATAAATGCCTTTAGTTGCAACAGCTTAGTCACTAAAATGTGGTCCTTGGAAATACTAGTCAGCTCAATGGGAGATAGACTGAACTCCAAGAGAAAGAACTTACCAGTGGATGTGGGAGAGGAGGAGGTGCTAATGGAATTTACTCCTTTGCCACATGAGTACACAATGCAAATCAAGGCAGCTCTGCAGCACCACTTGTTAAGCCTGCACCTTGCTTAGTGCAAGGGTGGCACCAAGTAAACCTCTTCGACACTGATTTGGTGTGGAAGCAAGGCACTTGGAGAAAAAGTAACTAGAAACAGTATGATAAAACAATACCACTCAGACAAGATTTATAAGGAATTTGGTTTGGAGGGCAGAGAGGAATAGCAAATGAGAATGCACTTTAACAACAGCCAGTATAAATGAGGGCACTTGCACAACAGTCTGTTACTGAACAGAGCAAGAAATAGAATTGAGCCTCAGCCAATAACCTCTGAGGAGGAATGGTCAGATGATGGGGACAGACACACATTTTTTTAAGTTTACATCACACTTTCTTTCTGTATCTCCATGCTGTTACACAGAAAATCTATTGCATTAAAAGTAACCCATCTTACTATCAGGAAAATATAAATGTGTAAAAGTTATCATGCTAAATAAATACTCCTATTCACCCAAAACATAATACAGTGCAAAAAGCGTGAGTACTCATTCGAGAATTATGTCTGCCTCCCAGCACTGCTATTCTAAACCATTTATTGATTCACCATTATCTTCTGAGAAGACAATTATTCCTAGCGTGCCCATTCTCCCCCTCTGCATTAATGACCAATCTTCACTGTACTGCTTGTTTGTGGGGGTTTTTTGTGGTTTTTGTTTGTTTGTGGTTGTTTTGTTTTGTTTTTCTCTAAGACCTGACTGCAATTTCACGTCACTGTATTTGTACTAAATATTCTCTTTTTTAAATTATTTCTTGGGACACATCAATCCTACCTAACGTTGTCATGCCTTTGAATGTAAATCTTGTGGAAAATCCTTTCAGGAGGCTTCAGAAAATCTTCCTTCATTTCCATTGCAACATTCCTGGGCAAAAGACTCATCAAGAGACGTTCCTAAAAGAAAACATAAACAACATCAGTTTTGTGGAGCAGTGTGTGACCATTTCTCTCCAACTTCTGCAGCCTGGGTGCATGTCTTATGCACTATAAATAAATAAATAAATGAAATAAAAAACTATACAGAAAGGGAAGATACAGCTTCAAGAGCAGATAATTGTCCATAATTTTCATTAACATCACAATGCTAATAATAACAACTTACTTTATTGTTAGTAACATTTATCTGTCTGGGAAAGACTGCCCAGAACCATTTGCTATCTTTTTGTGTGTCCTATTTCTGAATCTAGTTAAAGTGTTACTTTACAAGGACTATGACAGCTGGTTATTAAGCAGGGAGAGTGGATGACAGATCTATACACAGTCTGAATCATCGGAACAGTAATAAGGGTACAGTTTTAATTGCATCTTATCCAGTGTGGCAATGTCTGTTCCAGCCAGCTCAGTAATGGAATGCATCAGTATAAACCTCTGGTTTACCACACCTCTTAGATACCTGCTTAAGTTTTGTTTTCACATAGAAAGCACTTGCCATTTAAAATGCAGTTCCAGGCTTATTCATCAGATCTGCTATCCTCAGCCATGGCAACAGTCTGAATGAATTCACATACATACATCTGATCTGATTCAGAAATCCCAGGCTCCAGAGAACATGGAAAAAGGCTGGATGGAGCAAGGAAGATGTGCCCTTGGTGGAAGAGGAGCAGGTCAGGGAATAGGTAAGCAAACTGAATATACGTAAGTCCATGGGCCATGATGGGACACACCCAGAAGCACTGAAGGAGCTGGTAGATGTCATTGCAAGCCCATTTTCAATAATGTTTGATCAAACGTGGTGACTGGGTACCTGAAGACTGAAGGGAAGAAAATGTCACTTCTGTCTTCAAGAATGGCAAGAAGGAGGAGCCAGGGAACTACAGACCTTGAGTCCTGGAAAAGTGATGGAGCAGCTCATCTGGAAACCAGGTTGGTTGGACCAGATGACCTTCAGAGTTCCCTTCCTACCTCAATTATTCTGTGATGCTGTTATCTGATGACTGAGAGCCACCATAACGGCAGCTGAGAGACAACACGGAAGTGCAGATCCTGGCCTCACCACATCCTCCTCTTATTTAAATGACATTAAATAAACAAGGAGTAACTGAGGTTATAAAATGAACTGATCACCTATCAGACTATAGAAAATCCACAAAAGAGAGAAGTTTGGACTGATGGTTAAATTCTCTGGCGCTTAAGATGGCATAAACTCTAAAGGTTGCTGGAAATTCGTAAGTATTATAATGGTGCAAAAGTATTATTGAAATTTGCTGTTTGATATTGGATACATTCATAAAAAAATAAATAAATGTGGTTATGTTACACATATTTTTTTTTGCTACTGACTTATTACTTGCTGCTTATTTGATATTTATTTTAGACTATGGAATTTATGTTAGACAAAAAGCAAATTCGAGCAATTCTCTTATTCGAATTCAAAACGGGTCATAAAGCAGTGGAGACAACTTGCAACATCAACAACACACTTGGCCCAGGAACTGCTAATGAGCATACAGTGCAGTGGTGGTTCAAGAAGTTTCGCAAAGGAGACGAGAGCCTTGAAGATGAGGAGAGTAGTTGCCAGCCATTGGAAACTCACAATGACCAATTGAGAGCAATTATTGAAGCTGATCCTCTTACAACTACATGAGAGGTTGCCAAAGAACTCAACGTTGACCATTTTGCAGTCATTCGGCATTTAAAGCATATTGGAAAGGTGAAAGAGCTCAATAGGTGGGTGCTTCATGAGCTGACCAAAAATCCAAAAATTGTCGTTTTGAAGTGTCGTCTTCTCTTATTCTATGCAACAACAACAAACCATTTCTCAATCGAATTGTGATGTGTGACGAAAAGTGGATTTTATACGACAACCAGTGACCACCAGCTCAGTGACTGGACCTAGAAGAATATCCAAAGCATTTCCTAGAGCTAAACTTGCACCAAAGAAAGGTCATGGTCACTGTTTGGTGCTGTGCTGCCGGTCTGATCCTCTACAGGTTTCCGAATCCCGGCAAAACCATTACATCTGAGAAATCTGCTCAGCAAATCAATGAGATGCACTGAAAACTACAACACCTGCAGCTGGCATTGGTCAACAGAAAGGGCTTGATTCTTCTCCACGACAACACCCGACCACACATTGCACAACCAATGCTTAAAAAGTTGAACAAATCGGGCTATGAAGTTTTGCTTCATCCACCACATTCACCTGACCCCTCGCAAACCAGCTACCACTTCTTCAAGCATCTTGACAACTTTTTGCATGGAAAAGGCTTCCACAACCAGCAGGATGGAGAAAATGCTTTCCAAGAGTTTGTCAAATCCCGAAGCATGGATTTTTATGCTACAGGAATAAACAAACTTATTTCTCGTTGTCAAAAATGTCTTGATTGTAATGGTTCCTATTTTAATTAATAAAGATGCGTTAACCTAGTTATAATGATCTCAAATTCACAGTCTGAAACTGCATTTACTTTTGTACCAACCTAATATTATCCTGCATGCCAATTTTGTGTCTTATAAGGACTAAATGTTCACTGTAGCTTGGATTTAAGTGATGACATTAAACAAGATCTTTGCCATTTTGCTGAAATGGATAAATAAATTCCAAAACTATTATGGAGAAAGAGTGGGGTTTCACCTTCTGTTTCCTAGAAAGTCAGACTGAAAAAACCAGACAAACAACCAAACAAAAATTACACTGACAGACTCTTACAGAGACCAATGCTGACTGAATAGTTTTTCTATGGCTGTAAACACAGTTGCAATACAAGATGTGAATAAAAAACTCACAGATAACTTCTGCAGTGCATGGCAAATAGCACAGAAGCCAGGGAAGTAATAACAATCATTATTACTATGAAGGTAGCATTGGAGAGCTGCAAGATGCAGCACTTGACAACATTGAAACTTGCAGATGTCAGGCACTACTATATTAAGGCAGCCTACAAAAAATGGTGATTCCTGTACATGTTAGCCTGACTATTACAAGACCTGAAGGGAGCTTATGAAAATACTACATCAAATTGTTGTTGCTTGCTTTTTCATTAGAGATGGGGGGGAAAAAAAAAAAAAAGTGGATTACTGAGGAACAAAGTATTGTAGCGTTTTTACAAAGAGGGTTAGCAACCTCCGATTCACCAAGCAAGGAAAGACTTAATTATGGCTTTCTCAAAGGGCAGCCACTGCTGACCTTTCGAGCCAAGAATAGAAGCAACATTGTGGCTGTAAAGAATTGTCACTGGAAGAGAGACTGGAAAATGTAAGAAACAAGTCCAGAGTGGACTTTCCACTTCGAAACACTGAAAAGAAATAAAAGACAGCATCTAGCTCTCTAGAAAAAATATAAGAAAAGTCTCTTCTATTTTGGGCAAAATCTCATCTGTCAGTCAAAGCAGTATTGGCCTTCAGGACAGCCTAAGGAATGATCAAGGACTCAGAGGCTGGAGCTGCAAGAGTGAATTCATGTATACCAAAACCGTTGGAAGGTTTGGGAAAGGCCTCTGCCTGGATCTCTACTCAGCAAGTCCTATCATCATTGTCTATTTTTTTCATGTGCTCCTGTATGTCTGATCTGATTATAAAAATAGTCTGAAAATCAGGTTAAAACGAGAACTAGAGGTGCATGGCTTGCATAGTGTATTGAATGGAACAAGTGACAGCACCGAAGCAAGGCTGGTCACATTTGTGGTGACATTCATGCTTGAGTGGTTGTCGCCTCTGACAGACATGGGTGGTGACAGAAAAAAATTGAATGAGTGAGACAGGGGGCACTAATCAATTGGCAGCAACTCTGACTAGAATAAAACAAAACTCATGCTGCAGACATTCTTATTGGTGATAAATGATGTACTGAGGTAGCCTCAACATGTGGCAGATTCCAAAACACAGGGAGAGAAAAATGTTTCCATATTTTCACCTTTCTCACTGGTTCACAATGCTGTTTAGGCTTATTACAGCTGGTTTCTACCCAGAAGATTAAAACTTGGCCCTGTGACCAACTTATGTTATTTTAGAAATTTGTACTCTCTTACTCTCCTGCTGTAAATCCTCATTCAGCATTAATATGGTGTAAAGTGAAACCACATGCTAAAAAAAAAGTTTATTTTCAGAGACTGCAATTGTCTGCCAATGATTTTGCATGCCCTGCACAAATCTCACTAAGAAAACGACAGATGAGTATCTGTATCTCCTTCATTCACTGCATTCTTCATTAAATTTGTATTTTAAATTGCCAGTCCTAGCCTGGGATTTGAAATGCCAAACTGGGCTGCCTCTGCCAACCATTTTATCCTCACTAATGAGGATTTCTGCACCATTAATGAAGACTTAGTTAATTTCGAAAAGGACACTTGATTTAGAAAAACAACCAGATTTTTTTTCTCCCACAGTAATGAAGCATTGCTAGAAATAAGAGAAGGAACAAACATTCATTTGACTCCAAGGCAAGTCAAAATGTGCATATCAAGCCAGTTAGGAAGTATTCAGTGCTACCTTGGCACTATTCAACAACTAGGACCATTATGCACATGGTAAAGAAGGAAAATATGCAAAGGCAGAGAAATTAAAATAAAACCAAATTGTTTCCCACTGTTAATGACCAAAAGGACCCTATATTACTACTAGTTCTCTGGAATGGTTTCAACCCTAATTGCAAGTACAAGCTCCTGTAATTCAATGCTCACTCCACGTTGGACCTAGGGAAAAACTAATAGTTTTGTAGTTGTTCAAGACTTGGCTAGACGAAACCACAGTTGACCAGACCTGGTGTTGCTGGCAGTCCTGCTTTGAGAAGGTGGTTGGACTGGATGTTCTCCAGAAGTCCCTTCTGACCGTTGTGTACCAAGGGGGACAACAGCACAAGGATCAGGAGTGGAGGATGCCTGTGGCTTCCTGGTTGAAGCTATCCTGCCACATTGCCACATACAAGTGTGGCTTCTAAAACAGCAGGGGAGCTCAAGGCTCAGCACCCTCTAGCAGTAGCATGATTTCTCTTTCCTGAGAGGAGAAGCAGAAAGAAGCAAGCAGACAACTGAGATTGTTGAAACAACAGTTTCCATCATCTGCAAACTCTATTCTGTCCCAATGCTCTCTTCAGTTTTCACCAGTTTGGAGGCTTCTCAATACAACTCCTTCTCCCATCCCCATCCCTGGCCTGCACAGCTTCTCTGACCTGCATCCCAGCTCTGCTGTTATGCAAATGCCCAGTGCATGTTCCTAGTATATTTCTTCTGCCTGTCTCCAAATGAAGATGGCCTTCCCCTCCCATTTTGAAAAATCATTGTCTTTCTTATTTTACTGCTTCTTCCAAACACTTACAACTTTCTCAAAGTCGCTTTGACATTTTCACCTGGATTTGTAATATTTCATGCTGCTCACCAAACAATACTGTCTACTCCAATACCACATTCTATTCCTATTGTACAAAATGATTTATTTTGACATCTGTATGGGGAATGACTGTGAAATATTTTCAAATTCCTTCAGCAGGTTGTAAATCATTTATGAACCCACTCTCCCTTAATCAGAAAAGACTGAAATGCAGAAAAACGTCTTAATGTTTCGAGATAGCACCCTTTCCTTTCTTTCCCACTGCCCACTGTGCACTTGGATGACCCCTTACAACTTTCTACCCATTAAATGGATGCACTTGCTGTGCTTCTCCATGCTAAATTGTATTCCTGTAGATTATCATATGAGATAAATAAAAAACAAAGTGGAAATCTTATTTATAGTCAGTGCAGACTATTTTATCAAAGGAAATAGTTGTTGACATTTGTCGACAGAAGAGAAGCAACCAGAGGAACTGTAGCATGGCTTCAAAGCTGTAGGCTGTCATGTGTCTCTGCTTCCTTGAATCTCATTACTCCTTGTCCTCTCACGCTACTGTATACACACACGGAGTGGAATTCTGGATATCCTGAAGGGCCATGCAGAAAAATTTACTGCATTGCATGACTTTCAATCCCGTGAGAGCAGGACTGTAATGGAAGCAACTCAGTCTCTTTTAGTCAGGTTCACTAGGTTCCTTCTGAACTGCTGCTTACAGCCAGCCTGCTGGCACTGCTGCTGTCACCCACCAAGGAGCCTGAGCCCTACACCTGTCTCGGCAGAGAGCTGTGTCTCTTGCAGCTTGCTCAAAATGAGACTCAGAGGTTTCCCAAGCTCATGCTGGGGAAAGCAATAACTCTGGATAGCACACCAGATCCCGGTCCTTTCTCACGCTCCCTGGCACTGAACCACATTATTCAGGATAGACTGCATGCCCATGGGCCACTGTTTTCTGCATTTTCATGAGGACTTCTAAAAAAAGAAAGGAGGAGGGAAGGAGGGAAGAAGAGGAAGAGGAAGAGGAAGAGGAAGGAAAAAAGGAGGAGAAGGAGAAGGAGAAGGAGAAGGAGAAGGAGAAGGAGAAGGAGAAGGAGAAGGAGAAGGAGAAGGAGAAGGAGAAGGAGAAGGAGAAGGAGAAGGAGAAGGAGAAGGAGAAGGAGAAGGAGAAGGAGAAGGAGAAGGAGAAGGAGGAGGAGAAGGAGGAGGAGAAGGAGAAGGAGAAGGAGAAGGAGAAGGAGAAGGAGAAGGAGGAGGAGAAGGAGAAGGAGGAGGAGAAGGAGGAGGAGAAGGAGGAGGAGGAGGAGGAGGAGGAGGAGGAGGAGGAGGAGGAGGAGGAGGAGGAGGAGGAGGAGGAGGAGGAAGCATTTAACAAAAACAGGTTTGGCACCTTTGTACCTGGCTGATAAAATATGAATATTCTTGTTTGTTATAGTAACACTCCAACAATGATGACAAATAGGAAAATGAGCTCACAAATGAAAGGAGCATTTTGATCATCTATTCTACAAGGTTTTTTTACAATACAAAACATGAAATCTAACCTACCAATTTTTGCAGTCTACCACGGATCTTCTTTTGTTATTGCTATACTTAAAAGGAAAGTGCCACCATAATTAGAAGCATTTTGTTCCTGGAGAAGACAAGCATTGGATATGCATAAAAATATTAATAAGACTGTTTCAATGTCAACTCATCTATACAATTTTGAGATTCACTTTCTACTTAGTCATCTGGGACTCCAAAGTACATCTTAAATATTACCACCAGCTGCCTAATTATATTTTGATAAGTTCATTCTTGAATAATTTTAAAATCTACAGCTTAGTGGGTTTATGGTCTCTGTCATCCTTATATTACACTGCACAGCCATTTTAATTCCCTGTAAGGAAAATTTTAAAAATGAGAGAGAATAGAAGCCTAGTGCAATGCATGGAAGAAAATCTTTGGGTAAAACTACTAGGATTCATTTATACTTCCTGTAAGCTGAGAAAAAAAGAGAGCAGATTTCATTAGTGAATTATTTTAAACTATGCTATGGCCTTTCTTCCAATTAAGCACAAAAAGCACTGTCAAGGATGGTGACTTATTAAAAGCCACAAGGTGGCAATGTTTCAGAACGTTCCTGAGATTTCTTGAAAAATTATGCTTATCAGTAAGTCATTATTACAATCATAATCATAAAAGACCATTCAAAAAGCTGCCATCTAATGCACAGGTTTTTGAGTAGTAAGAGCATGGTTAACAACGTACAGGTATGGTAGATGATCAATATACTTTGTATGAACTGCACAATGGATTCAGGATGAGTAAACAGGCCTGCACCAGACCAATTTGACATATTTCTATGGTTAAAATTAAATGTATCCACAAAACCATCGCAGAAAACTTAACAAGAAAAGAATGATAGTCCTTTCAGTTAATGGAAATCTTCCTACTACAAGTGAACTTGAGTGAGAAGCTAAATTCACACAACCAAGTAGTGCCTTTATGCTTAAGTCATCTTTATTTGCCTTACTATGGTGCAGATACTGCAGGCAAGTAGCTATACAGATATAATCAGATGTGTGGTTTAACCCCTCCTTCCTTCTTCTTCTCCTAGCTTTATATGCTGAGCATGAAATCACATGATAAGGAATATCCCTTTGGTCAGTTGGGGTCAGCTGTCCCAGCTCTGTCTCCTCCCAACTTTTTG
Source organism: Caloenas nicobarica (assembly GCF_036013445.1). Lineage (NCBI taxonomy): Eukaryota > Metazoa > Chordata > Aves > Columbiformes > Columbidae > Caloenas > Caloenas nicobarica. The sequence goes on along the minus strand of NC_088246.1, from coordinate 62,435,999 downwards.
TGTACCACCAGCTTACCCACTGGTGGGGTGATCTGCTAGGAAAACAAAACAAAACAAACAAAAAATCAAATGGGAGTTTTCGAATTTTTTCTTCTTTATTGTTAGTTTAATAAATGCCCTTTTTTCTATCTATCAAGCTCTAGTAGGATTTTAATGAACGGTATATCAATGAAGATGAAACTTTTTTTTGGCACAGACCAGCCACTGAGCATATAATTCTAAATCTTCCTATGTAGAAAGAAAACATTTTGCCCCTCCTATTGGAAAGTCAGGAAGACCAGGTTTCAGCTTTCAGTGAAATGATCCCCTCAAAGTAGCACTGACAGTATGCATATGAGTATATATGTTAAAAACAAAAAGACATACTTAAAGCACAATGTTCAAAAATTTAATCTCTTTGTAAAAAGACTTTTGTGATTTAAGTAAAGAGTGTCCTTAAAAATTATCAGAAAGACTACCAATCATCTGCCAATGTCTTGATCAGAGGGAGAACAGAAGTGTTATTGCAATTCCTAGGCAGGCCTGCTGCCAAGACACATGTGAGCTCAGGCTTGCTGGAGGCTGAAGCACCACACAGAGGGATCTGTTCCACCCTGAACAGGACTGGGACAACAATTCCATCGTGTCTCACTCTCTTCTTTTCTTCTGAATATGCTAGGAAGATGGCATCACAGGCAGCATCAGCTTCACCAACGCTACTTCCTTCCAGGGTAAATGGAAGAGCAGACAGAGTTTCACCAGCTTAACCCTGCTGTACTAAGTTTCCTCTAGAGTTATACATTCATGTCTTTCCAGTCCACAGCCACATCTGGTTTGTTCCACCAATGTAACACTGAATACTTGGGCTAGCATGTATGTATTCCTCAGGAAGTGAAAGTCACAGAGCTCAACCTTCAACAAGGCTGACACATACCCCTCTTTTGCCCTCACTAATCTTCCAGTCCCCAGCTAGTGGGATATTTCTTGAAGAACACACTACATGTTCCAGTTCAAGATGATACTGGGACTGTGGCATTCTCTGCTTTTCCTCTGCCCCATGAGATATGACATCCTTCCTCACCCCACTCCTTCTCCAAAATCCAGATATCTTCACCAGCTCCACACAGATATGTAGCAAACTTGCTGTAGTCTGCTCTGGCACCTTGCTAGGAAATGGGGCCAGCGTAGAGGAGAGGGTGGAGAAAGGCCACAGACATCTCCAGTCCTCTTTCTTCGCTTTTTGAGCAGACACACTGTGCAGCTGAGGGTCCAGAATGAGGGAAGAATCAGAGGAATCTTAAGGACACACTGCTGCACTAGTACCGGTGCTTCACAACATTCTTACTGTCTGACGCAGCATATATTTAAAGCTGCACTAGCCACTCAATATTAATACATGCCATTCCTTATTACGGATTTTTGCTGGTGGTGGAACAAGCAAGAACTCTTCAGTAAATATAAACCTTTTGATTACTAGTGATAGAAACATGAGCTTAGTAGTGGATGAAAGCAGACTAAGGATTTTAAAGAAACAGGAATCTCGAATCCAAAGCAATAATTTTAGGACCTAAGATATACTAAGTGGTAAGCAGTTAGCATTTCCTTTTTCAAAAACCACAGATGCCTTTGGTATAGGAATATGAAAGCAAATTATAGCAAAAAACAGTAAAACAGAATAGACGCCAAAATCTCCAGGCACTAAGATAAAATTCTTTGCTTTGAAAAATCCAGCTTTTTTTCTAATCTAGATTAGAAAATTCTAAAAGCCTTTGTCCTTTGCTGCTTGTCCTCATTTTGTCTTCACAGAGCAGGGAAGTGAGCCTAACCCACCACTAGAAAATCACATTACCTTCCAAAGAGGAAAAAAACAAGGACCAGCCATGAACATGCTAAGGAAGCAATTCGTGTATGCACTCACTTGAAATAACAAGAATGATTCAGATTTAGTCCATTATTACCTTGTCAAACAGGGAAACTCCTAATCAAGTGTACCTGAAAGGAAGCTAAACTCCAAATAAAATCAGTTTATAATGAAGAGGTAATGAGGAACAGAAACTTTGGAAAGAATTTAAATTATGTGACAGATGGAAGTCCATTCTAGGATGGCAAATCTGAAAAAAATTACCTTAGAATGTATTTTTTTCCAGTTAACAGGATGTGGTCTAGGTCTTTTCCTTCACAGAAGATTGACCAAAAGAAACAGGAAATACATCTATGAGAGTGTGTGCAAACAGTGTATACTGTCCAACACTGGAACGAAAGCAAAGTGCTCTGCTCAGTATCCTGTTCATGGAGATAATCTGTGCTTAAGCAGTAACACAGCAACTCAGAGACCACTTGGCAAACTGCATGTGTGGCTACACCAGCTGCTGTAATGTGAAGCACCTATGTGGCACAGGTGCTGGTCTATGGTAGAAGCACTTTGCATTTGAAGAGTGGCACGGCAAAAGTCATGTCAGGCTTGTGTTAAAGCATTAGCCATCTTTTTGTTATAGTTAAAACACTTCTAGAAGTTAAAACAATTCTGTAGATAACAATAAAAATACGTGTAAGAGAACTTTCCTAATGACATTTTAAAGCTCCCTATGAATTCCTTCTGTTGAGAGAAGAACATCAGGAATCAGTCCTGAGGTTGCACTACTTTATACTATGGCGTCCTACTAAAATACATAAAAGCATTGCATGAGTGTCCACACAGCGCTGCTGTCATGGATATTGCTCTAAATTTAGAAATCAGTCATAAGAAAGTGCTTTTGAAGTATCTTTCTTACTATTTAACTTGAGGATCTGATGCACTATAGCCAGAGTTCTTACCAATGACTATTTGCCTTAGCAACTGTTATCCATGATGTTATCTGTTATAGCTGTATGGCAGTGTATTTTTAATCATCTAATGACAGGTTTGTGCGCTCTTATTTTTCCCTCCTCCTCCATTCTCTCTAAGAGACAATACACAGAGCAAGCAAGAAAAATAAACTGAAAAGCTCACAGAGTTAAACACCACCAGCATATTTAATGGACAGTTGTTTGAAGCAGAACATATTTGATATTTCCCAATATTTATTTCAAAACTCCTAATAGCCAAAGTATTAACATGGTTTAGAATGATACAACTATTTTTTCACTTATCTATTTATGTTTGTCTACTCAATGTAAGCCAGCATCCATCACAACATAGAAGAGCTTAACATAGGTGGCATGACTATATGTCATACATACATCTACAAGAAAAAACAAACTGCAACAAACAGCAGTCCAAGGAATCCCCCTAGTATGAATGACTATATAGACTTATACTAAAAAAAAAATTCACATGCCCTATTTTCTTCCTTAGAAATCTGTTCAGTTGCCATAGTTCACATCTTGTGTGAAAAAATGAAATGGTTGATGACTGATCTAATTCACATAGTAACATTAGGAAGTTTTCAGGGAGTGAAATAAAGTTAAAGCAAGTTGTTATAGTACTCATCTGGCCTGCTGTTACAATTGTGTCTTTTTAAAGGGTTTTATTGTTTTTTCTATAATATCATATGCTACGTTTTGCAAATAAAAGAGGTGGGTAGACTAACACAATTATAAGGAAATTAAAATACATGTACTTTGTATGATTTACAAGTATATGTTTTTTCTTGTGTGTTACTGAGTTTCTACAGTTTGCCATTCCAAGTCCAGTTGCAAGACACCTCTCTCTCTTACCATTCAGCTGTGCAGCCCTAAGCGTAGGTGTCTACCTGATACCACTCCCAGGATAAAACCTCATCTCATCATCAGCAAGGATAGAAGGGATTAACTATCCTTGTGTGTGTCTATTACTACTGAGGATTACTGCCTGTAAGTTAAAAAGTTAGACTACAAGCTTCACTTTTACTTGGCCAAAGTTAGGTAAGAAGAACTCCAATGGTATCCCAAACAATGCAGCTTCTGGCACTAACTGCGTTCAGATGAGATGGCTTGTCTGCATAAAAAGAGGCGAAACAGAGCTGTAAAACTAGAACACATTTATTCGTTTGGTATATCTCACCTTGCAAGGGGTAAACAAGCGGTTCCTAATGGCTCTAGGTTGAAGCTGAAGCCTTCCACCTGAAGGTTCACATTTAACCTCAGTAGCCCTCAGATTTCTTATTTGCTGTATTAAGGATAGACATGTGCATGACTACTGCAGGACTGGGAACTAATTGATGCTAGTCAGTGGAAAGCTTCTGGGCAATTAGTGCTGTGGGGAACAGAGAAATGTGCCTCTTTGTAACTCCTTTTACTTGAGAAAGGTGGAAGACAGACCAGGGTTGCCACATAGGTTCATCCCAGCTCTGTGTAAGGACCTAAGCAGCCAAAGGTTGCAAACAAAGCATAGAGCAGGACAAGTTCCCATCTCTGCTGCTGCGGTTATTTGGCTAAGGGGCATTGCTGGCCAGACTGCATGAGTGGGCATGAAACCCAGCAGTTCAAACTGAGAGCCTGGAATTGCAACACTCCTTATTTTCTCTTTTCCCTATCCTAGAAAAGAACAAATAGATTTTTGAAGGTGGACTTTCCTGTGTAAGATGTGGTTTGATGACACAATAAATTCAGTTTTAAGCCCCCTCATAACATAGAACACAGTGCTAATATGGTACAGGCTCAACCTGTTAGCTAAAATTAGTTAGTCCACCTAAATTTTTCAAAGATTGCAATGGCTAGCTTTTGCAGAGGATCAGGTAGCACCTCTCACCCTGCAATTTGTGTAAAATCAGGATCACCTCCCTGTTGCACACTAGGTAATTTTACAAGAACATGTTTTTGTGCCCACACATGATCCAGATGAATTTTTTGCTGCAGGGCAATTTGCTGATGCATATAGCCAGTATCAATTATTATAGACACAGTGCCTGTGTTTTAATGCTAGATTTCTTATTTTCTTCTGGACTGCAATGAAAAAAGATGCAACATCCTAAGAATAAAAAATATAAAGGTACAAGAGGTACAAGAGGTAGTACACATATCCAAAATGTGTAATATCAAGATTGTTTTGAAGGGGAATCTGAACCCAGCAGGGAATTTGAATCCAAAACACCCTAAGTGGCAGTTCAGAGTACTCTGCACTGAGACTCATGGTATCTTTTGCTGACGCGGTTTCATTTTCCATGAATAGGTATTAATCAAATCTTTGACTCTGTGATGTCCCAGTTACTATACACAATATTAAGGATATTGCCCTAGAATGCAGCAGACACTTGGAATGCATAGACATACACACACAGACATTTGCTTGCATGATTTAGCACTGCATAAAGATAATTTAGCTTCAAACAACCTGGTGAACATCTATTGAAGCACTGCAGAGCAACATCAAGGTGCTAGGCTGTCTCCCAGAACCATCATTACTCCACTAGCATGGTGTTGTACTAGTAAAAGGAAAAACCTTACCTCTCAGCAAAACTAATCGGACTAGCTGGAATGCTGTGCTTCCAGCCCTGAAGCACAGAGCTGGCTGTCTCAGCCCAGTGCTTCTTAACTCCCTGTAGTTTTTAGTGCTTCCTTCAGCTTCTTATGTTGAAGCCTGTAATAAACTTAAATTTCATGCATTGTAGTGGAGTACGTAACTATTTCATGAAAGATGGATGCCACCACTGAATACATTTCTCCAGTCCCAGTGGTTTGACAGGCTAAATGCGAATTCATAAATAGTTTTTAAGATAAGCAACCCCCCATTCTGGAGAATTTGCTGCTCTCCTGTTGTTTTTCCACCATCATGTTCTAATTGTGAGCAGGTACAACAGTAACTTAGAAGTTAAGGAAAAGTATAAGAAGTTGCTTGAAATATGGTCTTTATTTTGCAACCATATTTGCAGGTACTTATGCAATTAAAAACCAATGATGATATCTAAGCTGTTTTTGTGGGCTTTGGAGGTTTGAATGACATCAAACGTTTTTCCAGCTTTCGTCATACAAAAACAACAGGCACTTTTCACATCAGCCTGTGCTGCAGCAAGTGCATTTCACTGATGGAAATTATAAAGTTTATCTCCAAATCCAATGCATGAATATACATAAAAATATTCTTATTGTTGGTGGGGGGGAAAGGAGGTGAGTAAGATTCGTTACAAAGTTGGCAAGATTGGGGTAGGAAATAGCTTCCATGCATCGGAGACTAAACAGGCTACAGTTCTTCAGTTTGGAGAGGGAGATGAGCAGGACTATGAGGGAAGTCTACAGTGGCATGGAGAAGGTTACTGTAGAATGACTACTCATAATTTATCACAAAACAAGAGCTGGAGAGTACCGAATCAAGTCATCAGACAGCAAGCCTATGACAAATAAAAGGAAGTCCTATTTCATAGAGTGTATAATTAAAGTCAAATTCACCATCACAAAACTGTGGTGAGGACAAACCTATATAAACACTGAAAGAGAGACTGGAAAAATGCAAAATGGGAGTCTACAGGCCTATAAACACAGTGGTCCAGTTGCACTTCAAATTAAGATAGCCTCAGAATTACAATGCTACCATTTCCTTGGAGCACAGCACCTCTTTAGGAGCTGCCACACTGGGAATTAATAAGTGGTGACTACAACTTCCTTACTGGTTTCTCCTTTGAATCAGATGGCAAGCAGCCTCATTCAGCAGCAGATTACTTCTTTCTCTATGCTGAATGCATCCCTCATTCCCCATTCCTGCTCACTTCTTTCTCACTCACTTGGGAAGGGGTGAGGCACTGCCTGGAGGCCACTCAGAATTAGTAGAGACGTCTAATGCTGGGAGTCCTCCAGGGAGCAGGGTGATAATGCGTTGCATGAAGTAGACACAGAGAAAGGGTGCAGTGGGAGTAGAGGGGAAGTGCTCAGGTGCTCTGAATGAGCAGGAACAGAACAAGTGCAGTTCCAGGGAACAGGATCCACCTCATAATATTTATTCTTAACTGCCTGTTCTGCAAAGGATGGTCTTCATGCTGAGATTTATAGACAATGAAAAACCTTATCCCAAGTGAATGATTATTATTATTTGCTCATGGTTTAAAACTCATTTGATTCTTGGCCTTCACTCCTGGTGTTATTCTGGAACTGCAGTCTAACATTCAGCAATGTAACAAATGTATGAAGCCACCATCGAGGCCAGTTATTTGTTGTGACCAAAGAGAACAGGTGAACAACAAACTGAAGCTTAAAATAGAGTCCATCTGCTCCCCCTCTCCCCAGCAACACCTCCAAAGCCTACTTGCAAACTCCTGCATGATAACTCCAAAAATGCTACAACATGAGATCTTTGCTCAAGCTCATAGAGATTGATTTATCAAAATCATCACATGGGACTATTACTACAAATGCATCCCATATGAGGAGAATCGCTGTAAGTAGGACACAGGGGAAGAAACCTCAGTTACTTTTTCAGCTGTAGTATCTGTCTCACAGAGTCAGCACTTTAACTCCAGAAGGCTGTTTATGTTCAAAAGCCAAGACCATGTTCTTTCCTTTCCCATTACAGACTTGCATGGAAATACCAGGGAAAGGTTTTCGCATTTTGGATTACAATTGTCAGTGTAAAAGGGCTACGGTATTTAGGGCAGAGCATTTGAATGAGACATGAAAATCTAACAAAAAAATTCATTCCTTTTTATCATGTAATGCTGGTACTTCAGAGAACAAAAAAAACATGAATGAACACAGAAACTGAACTAGGTCAGCAACATTGCTTTTCCTCTCAAACACTTTCGAGTGTTGCCAGCTGGAAACTTGGGCTGAGTTATGCCACAGCAACCGCAGAATAATTCTGTAGCCTGTAATCACATCTTAATTGTTACGATGGTTTTAGAGGTGTTCTAATACAGTGTGAGAGCAGTCATATAAAGCATTTTGTGGTACTTTGACAGTTAATTAGTGTATTTCACACATGTATTCAGTTTTATACTGTGTTGCATGAGGTTAATTTCATAAGTGTAGGAGAAAAGTGTCTTCTCTTCACTGACCTGTATACTGCATTGGAAAAACATTTGCAGGATTCTCTAGGTATACTATCAACAATAATGGTACTTATGTGCAATGTTTTTGCTTTCTTGTGTTTCTATATGCACAGATAAAATACAAAACAAGATAGATTGCTAATGTGCTAACTAGAGAAGCACAATAATCAATATTATTTTAATGTTCGATCACGGAAGTGTTTTTTCAAAGGTACAAATAGAGTTGACTAAATCCCATGGAAATTCACTGCTGGCACATTTATGCCTTTGAAAATCTGCAGCTTTGGATTACAAAAGACCAGACTCAAACCTAAGGGCTTTGATCTTAACACCATTTTTACACAGTGAGTAGAAAATTGCTGTCGTTCAAAAAAGACGTCTACTTATTATAGAGTATGTTCAGGTCATAAAAATGCATTCAGTCAGTGCATAACAGAAAGTACTTAATGACCCACATTATTTCATGCATAGGAATAGACTTGCTAGAGAAAATGCAAGTGAAGGGAAGCAGAAGTGTGTGAGGTACACAAGCTTTAAGGACCCTGACATCTTGTATAGCAAGGTTTGAATACCACTTAAGTCCTTTATCAGCATAAGTTACCATCATTCCACAGAGATCAATGGAGTTATATCTAATGGATTCTAGTGTGGTCCTCTATTATCACCTAGACAGAAAGAAAATTCTCATCCAAACCTTACTGATGAACCTTAGTAGGTTTAAGATTCAGACCTGTGATTAACAACACCAAGCTCCAAAATATAGCATTTTTTTTTATTGTTTCCGAATCGGCTTGGAAGATTGATTGATAAAATTGTGTGAAATAAACCATCAAAATACTAAGGTGGCTTTTGAGAAACAGAATAGGTTGTTATCACAGTTATTGATATATATCGGTGCAGCCCTCTCTCCTCAAAGTGCTGACTTTTGTTTATAGGTCTCATGAATGCAAACAGGTTATAGCACACACAGCCAGAAGAGAAGTATTTACAGCATAACTAACACCCACCTAAAAACATCCATGCTGAAAAAAACAAACAAACAATAGCATCTTCAGTTGCAATAGAATGTTATCTTTGCATCAGCCCTAAAATGCAATCCCCTCTGTTGCTGGAGTTGACAGTAGCTGTGAGATTAGCCTGCACCTCCTGTGTGTGCTGCAGATGAAGAGCGAAGAGTGTGTTTGCACTGGGGAGGAAAAGCTGAAGCAGGCAGGGAGAAGCAACACCCTTCCTTCACCATGGAAACACACACATACCCTATCATGCACTCAGCAGCAATGTCCTGACTTGTAGTTCACATAGCTACAGTCATCTCAGAAGAAACAGAAAAATAAATAAGGTTTAGAAACTGACCTGTTTTTCATTTTCATCCTCCAGCCGCAGCCTGTCCTCAATGCAGTTCCTGGCCTGAAGGAATGCCTTCCTCTGAGCCCTTTCTGTCAAAATCCTCACAAAGACCCCATACAAATTTACACTGACAAAAAGGATTGCATTGGCCACAAGCTGTAAGAAAGAAAGAAAAGTAAATTAATATTTTAAAATACAGATTTTTATGTTACATTTCTGCTCATCAAAATTTAAAACAAAAAAAGGAAAAAAGAAGAAAAAAATTTTAAAAGTGCACTGTCTTTAAAAATTCTACCTTGCTAGCCATGTCATGGATAACCCTTTCCACAACTCAACTGCAGTGAAACAATTATAGCAGCTACCACAAGTCCAAGAAAGCAAAACTGCAAAATACAGAACTTTGCATCTTCTGAAGTTAATTATTTTACTATGCCTTTGTGAAGTAGGGAGACTACTGTCCCTTTTTTAATAGTTGAGAAGCAAGGCATTGACAAGATCTGTGACTAAATCAAAATGTGTGCCTGGGTACCCCAAGCTTCCATAATGTGCAATTTGCACTTGGAAAATCTGCTTTGCTTCCCATATCTATACTGTTAGCAACCACGCTGTATTTTTTGAGAAATCATCCAAAATATTGTTGATGCCATCCTGCAGCAGACCTCTCAGAAGGTGCTGAGTGCTTTCAAATGATAGCCCTTGGCACAAACCAAGCCCCATCACAATGCTATAAACAGGAACGATTAATTACTTTGGAACGACTTCAGTAAACGGTGCTTTGATGGAGACAGAAATGACCCAATTACCTTTCCAGATTTTTTAAATGTTTTTACAGTATGTGATAAAGTTGTTAACTAACTTAATTAAGTGAAAAGTGGCTTGCACACAACCTCCCTAAGACAATACTGCCCAAGTTTCCCACCGCATCTCTAATGTCCGAAACATGCCTTCAGATGGCAAATTCTGCAATGCAGTGCAGTAGTTGATTAGAAAGGAGGCAATAAGACCTATTTACCCAATATATTTTCAGTCTCATTCTCCATATTTACTCTAGTTACTACCACAGCATCATGATAAGGGTTCATGAAACTCACGAATTCCAAAATTTCAGAAATCAGCTGGCACATAAATTGACCATGATTGGGTATAATAAGAGCAAAGAAAGGCTTTACAGCAAGTAATACAATTCATGTACAATTCCTGTGCACCTAAAATAGTTCATAAAGACCATATAGCTAACATTTATTTCCTAATTCAAAGTATACATTTCAAGCTAGCACATCTCTGCTGTTCCATGATCTGCTACTGTAAATTGGAGACCACTGCCATTGTTAGCACTGCATAGTGAGTCCAGCTGTGCCAACAACACAATAAAGTTTTAAGAAAAACAGAACCACTGACATCATTGTAGAGAATGCTCACTGACTAACAGGACTAGTGTTGAAGGCTTAAATCCAGCCAATACAGTAAGCAAAGATCCAAAATTACATCCAGAAACTCCTTGCTGACTTTGGAGAAACTTTGGGAAACGTTTCACTCTACAAAATTAAGAAGAAAGTTTCTGACATGTGTAACTAATAGCAGTATACATCCACTTCCTATGATCTCAGTATAGTGGGGAGAATGGAAAGATTCATTCTGGGTGGGTTCTCCTGACCTTCATGGATTCACAGCTCCTCTTTTACCTTCATATCTGGTTGATATTACTTAACAGGACATGAACAACAACTTCCCTGCAAACATTCTCACCAGCACAAAATCAAAAGATACCCTGTGACAGTAAAGGGAGCTGTGCCTGGTGTTAGCATTTTCTTTCTCCTCAGATATTGAAAAAGAAACAGTTATCTCACAGGAGCTAACACTAGTGAAGAATACTGTTATGGCTTCCTCTTGAGAACTGTAAAATGTGGGTTCAGGTGTCATCAATCAGATTAATTTCAACCTAAGGATCTCATATACCAGTTACTTACATGTCATTTCTCAGATCTGTAGATGGTAAAAAATTGAAGATGAAAAGCAGTACATGAGCATATTATTTCATGATATAGGCTGAGCATGAACAGTGCAATTCCTATCCCGCCTTGTTTTGTGTCATCACAGAGAAATGTTTGAAGTATATAAATTTTCAGTGCAAGTTAAAACCTACTAAAATGAAATTACTGTATAAATTCCAGTAGAATCCTATTTTTAGAAATAGGAATGTGGCCACACTCACCTCATCCCTGCATTTTATCATGCTACAGTGTAGAGACAACAGAGTATTTTAAAGCTAATTCTTAGAAGTATAATGGAATAAAAATACAAAAGGATTTGTAAAGGCCATATTCAAAGGCAGTAGAAAGAGCCCACAGAATAACCTGTTAAGACAGTTACAGACAGTGCAACTACTTGACTGTGTCCATATACAAAACAGCTCCTAATAACACAGGGTGAAAAACTAATACTATCTTTATGTGCTGATATCACAGTAGCCCAAGACATAAATAATTACTTCCAGAGAGAATAAAAAAAAATAGTCAACTCAGTTTCTGGACTTTAACTGGAAGCCGTAAAAGACCGTATATTGTAACAATCTGCCAGCTGTTCTGGGACTATCGTTATGATTTCACTCAAGTAATGGTGATCACCTGGACTGGGGGTAACCAGTAAGTGCATTCCTGCAATCATCCAGCTGCTTTCAGACTCAGCAGGGTAAGTAATTTTCTGACATGCTTTGAACAGTTTAAGATAAAACAGAGGCTTAGCTGTCAGCTCTGGCCTGCAGGGAATCAGGAAAAGTGATAAAGCAAGTAAAATATTCATAGATTTCAAAATGTGAGAAAAGAAAGTAGGGCAGATTGTCTCCTGAGGTATGAGTTCCTTCCCTCCACAACCCATTTTCTGCTTAATTACTGTTTTTTCCCCAATTGCAAACTACATACATCTCTCTCTTTAGGTTTCTCAAATGCATGCCATTTCCTGGTCCCTTTCATTTTAATATGTAAATATGTACCGCTATATATATAGACACAGGCATACATATAAAACTTACATATATTATGTGCCATAACTCCAGAAGAGGTTGAGAGACTTGCTGTTAAAACTAAGAATCTTTGAAGATATACTGAGGCCTTCAGAGCTGCTGAAATATCAAGGAATTAAATTTTAAATCCTTCCTACAATATTCACTATACTACTGCTTAGTAGCAGAGAGTGCTCTTCAGGTTTCACCATTGTCTTCTATTTACAGTACTACCAAAGAAACGATTTACTTAATGCAACACAAAGTGTCTGGAAGACATTTTTATGCTGCAATCTCTTTCAAACAATGTTACTCTCACATTCCATAATGAGATTATAGGTCAGACAGAATAAAAAAAATGAATCAGGGTCATTAAAGACTTTTTTTTTTTTAATGTATTGTTGTCGCTGAATCTTTTATTGTGCATTCAGCATATGTGCTGCGCTTCCATACCAACATCCTGAGCTTTAGGTTTCTCTAGTCCTTGATAGGGTAGACTTTCTGTCACTGGGTGAACTCTGGCATGGTTCCTTGTGCTGACTCTAGAGGGTGTTACCAAAGGCAGACTTCCAACACAGAGAGCTAGTTCTTGTGGGCTGCCTAGTCAGTGAAGAGAGACTGGTAGCTCCAGCAGGTATTTTAACCAAATTTCTGTCTCTCCTGATTTCTTCTCCATTGATGTTCCTGGGTCTCAAGTTAGTTTTGGTAGGGAACTCCCATCAGGGAGTGAGCAAATAATTCTGGAGGTAAGAAGCATGTAACATGCACATGCATACACAGGGCTTGGAGAGTTCAGTTAAAGATCTCCTTTTTTTTTTTACTTCCCCAGAATCATCTCCCACTTCTTGAGTGTCCCTTGGGATTAGTTGAGAGGCTCTTTGAAGAGTGTCTCAAAACTTTTCTCTCTATTCCAGTTAGAATTTATTCTCCACTTCTTTTACCATCAAAGCAAGAACCCTCATGTGTACACTCAGGCATGCACTTGTTCTCTCAAATAAATAATGAAAAATTCTTCTATGTGTAATTATTTGCCTGTTGAGAGGCCTCTGTTTACTCAGCACACTAATTCTGCTATCAGGTAAACAGTTGCGTAGCAGATGATTCAAACCTGAGGCTGATTTTCATTGTGGAATAGCTTTCTGCTTGTCTCACAAAATTGCCTCATAGGAAGATGTGGCTATTTCACAAACATGCAAATGACTTCTGGATCACTCGAAGACTACAAAGTGGCATAAATATTGATAGATATTAAAATACTCAACTGAAGTATGCTAAATGAGAAATACAAATTCCCAGAAAAGAAAACTTCAGGAGACTCCCTCAGAACTTCATTGTGATTTCTAAAACTTGTCATGTGAATGGGACTGAGAAGGCATTTCAATAGCTACCACTCCCAGGGTTATAATTTAGTGGCTAATATCAATATTCTATTTATTCTCAGCAGCATGAGTTCTCCCGATATCCCATGAAGTAGAGAAGAGTGGAATACATAGGAAAAATGGCTGGCTTTTCCAGGTGAAGGTTGAAATTTGCAGAAAAGACAAGATCAATGCAGTTCTTGTATATCCTACCACTCACAAAACTGATTAAGATGAGAGTTATGCAGGGCTTGGATTCTACTTCCAGTTTTCCCTGTTAATTGAATTTTACTGCAAGTAATTTCTGTGCCACTATTGTTCCTGTTATGCAGACAATGTCACATTTACTCATTCTGTCAAAATACTTTGAGATATGGCAATGAAATGTGTTTTTGTAAAACATGAATGTCTATCGTGAGGCATGCCTTTAAGGAGAGTCATGAGCAGCTTACCAAAATGAGTCAGTGCTTCCACCATTAAAACCCTTGAAGAGGAAAGCAAGACTGTGCTCTTCATGAAAATTGTTGATATCATGAACAAGACCTTTTACAAGTTTAAACAAAAATAGTTTCTCTTTTTCCTGTTATGGAAGATGTTACCATTAAAGCAGTGTTTTATTTACAGCACAAGACTGCATTAAAGAGAATGCATGATTGCCTGTTGATCTTGACATGATTTTGTCAAGTTTAGTAATTCACTCAATCAACTCACTTTGTAACCTTTTGAGAACACTTAATTACTGTATCTGCTCTCTCCTTTTGCTTCAAGTGGCATAACATAGGAGCAGAGAACTTCTCCCTAGCTCCGGACTGCATCCCAAAAAGCACACCATCCTACCAGAGAAGGCAATTGAACAGATTTTCTCCAGATTAAATAAACATATTCCCATTTTTAATAAATATCCTGTCTTAATTTTGTTAGTTTTTGTCCTAACTGGTTTATGCCACGTACTAAGAAGATATTGTTCTGCTATGCTATTCTCTGTGATGTTTGTCTTCATTTGCATCCCTCCTGAATCTACAGCGTATTCTCAGAGGGAATTAGTGACTAATTGTTTCAGTGATAACATGTTGAATGAGAGCAGATGTCACTTTTGAGGAAAAGACAGGAGCACTGGAGTGTCTGTAACCATACAAGTGAAGAAAAACTTTCAGGATACCTAGAATGCTGTCTGTTAACCACAGCTAGTTTTTCTGAAATGTATATGCACAATGTATAATTGCAGAAGTACATTCTGTGTGTCTCTCTCTCTGTTTGCATACGTTTGACTAAAGTACAAGATACAATTTATAACCACTGTTTAAAATACATGCCATAAACCTTCCTAAAAAATGCCCCCTACAAAAACAAAGTCATTGAGCTCCTCGGTGTTAAAAGTTCATTTGTTGCACCTTTCTCTAAAGGCCATGTCCTTCTAAGTTGGAAACATGCACTGGGGACCATTAGTGCAAGGCAACAAACTCTCTCCAAAGCCCATAGAAGTGCTGAGGCTATCACAGACAGAAGAGAATATATGAAGAATATTACATGTAAAGAAGTACACTTTCCCAGTCATCCATACTAATCAGTCAAGTCTAGGTACAAAAGAGAACTGGCTGATCCCCAGTTTTTCACTATATGGGAGGCTATGAATGCCTCTCAGATAAGATATGAGAGAGATGATATCCCAGCTATTATATTTCTTTCTCTTGCTGTTACATTATGGTACTGCACTCCAGACTATGTAACAGGTTCACAGCAGAACACACACCTTAAATGTACTAATATCATCTCAGTCACTTCCATCTGTGGAAAGCTGACATAATGAGCTACCCAGTTAAAAGTCAAAATATTCTTATTAACTGGCTTACATGTCACATCCCACAAATTTCTTTGTGCTGAGAAAAGAGAGGCAAACGGGCAAATGTCACATTTCTTTCCTGATTTAGCTGTTGCATTCTTTTACGGTGTATTGTAAGTCACCATAGAACAAATAAGACCTCAGTTCTTTTGTGCTTTTGGGGTGGGTTGTTATGTTTAGGGGTTTTTGGACATTGCAATTGTTCCCAAGCATCTATCACAAAAAACTTGGAATATGTTGCCAAAGCCATTTGAAATAATTTCTATAGAAATATTGGCCAATATTTTTATTTATTTGTGCATGTTATTTACTTGCTTGACAGAGTCCAAGTGATCAGCCCCTGAAGATGTTCTATATCAACCAAAAATCTGCAGCTTTCTCCTCTTTTCCTATTAGTTAGTATAATGCGACGTTGTGCAATTCAGTGTACTCGGCTCGCTCCCTGAAATGCCTGTACACCAATGCGCGCAGCATGGGGAATAAGCAGGAGGAGTTAGAAACCTGCGTTCGGTCAGGAGATTATGATCTGGTGGCATTAACAGAGACATGGTGGGACAGCTCACATGACTGGAATGTGGTCATGGATGGCTATGTCCTTTTCAGGAAAGACAGGCCAGCCAGGCGTGGTGGTGGAGTTGCTCTTTACGTGAGAGAGCAACTACAATGTATAGAGTACTGTCCAGGTGCGGTTGAGGAACAAGTTGAGAGTCTGTGGATGAGAATTAAGGGGCAGGCTGGCAGGGGTGACACTGTTGTGGGTGTGTATTACAGGCCACCAGATCAGGGTGAGGATGTTGATGAGGCCTTCTACGGGCAGCTGAGCGTGGCCTCACAGTCACAGGCTCTGGTTGTTATGGGGGATTTTAACTACCCTGATGTTTGCTGGAAGGACTACTCAGCCAGCCAGCCTCAGTCTAGGAGGTTCCTCCAGTGCATTGACGATAACTTTCTGATGCAAATGGTGAAGGAGCTGACTAGGAGAGGTGCGCTGCTGGATCTCGTCCTCACTAACAAGGAGGGTCTGGTTGAAGCAGTAAAGGTTGAGGGGCTGCCTTGGTTGCAGTGACCATGAGATGGTGGAGTTCAGAATCTCCTGTGGTGGGAGCAGAATACTGAGCAGAATTGCAACCCTGGACTTCAGCAGGGCCGACTTTGGCCTTTTCAAACAATTGCTGGAGGAAATCCCGTGGGCAAGGCTGCTTGAAGGTAAAGGGGCCCAAGATAGTTGGTTAACATTCAGGGACTGCTTCTACCAAGCTCAAGATCAGTGCATCCCGACGTGCAGGACGTCAAGGAGGGGAGCCAGGAGACCTGCTTGGTTAAACAGGGAACTGCTGGACAAACTCAAGTGGAAGAGGAGGGTTTACAAATCATGGAAGGAGGGGCTGTCCACTTGGGAAGAATATAAGGCTCTTGTCAGAGGATGTAGGGAGGCAACTAGGAAAGCTAAGGCCTCCTTAGAGTTAAACCTGGCGAGAGGGGTCAAGGACAACAGGAAGAGGTTCTTCAAATACATGGCAGATAAAACTAACACCAGAGGCAATGTAGGCCCACTGATGAACGGGGTGAGTGCCCTGGTGACAGAAGATACAGAGAAGGCAGAATTACTGAATGCCTTCTTTGACTCTGTCTACTCTGCCGGAGGCTGTCCTGAGGAGCCCCGTATCCCTGAGGCCCCAGAGGAAGGCAGGGCAATGGAGGAGTCTGCCTCAGTTGATGAGGGCTGGGTTAGGGACCAGTTAAGCAATCTGGACATCCATAAATCCATGGGTCCAGATGGGATGCACCCACGGGTGCTGAGGGAGCTGGCTGAAGTCATTGCTGGACCGCTCTCCATCATCTTTGCCAAGTCTTGGGAAATGGGAGAGGTGCCTGAGGACTGGAGGAAAGCAAATGTCACTCCGGTCTTCAAAAAGGGCAAGGAGGAGGACCCGGGCAACTACAGACTGGTCAGCCTCACCTCCATCCCTGGGAAAGTGATGGAACACCTTATCCTTGGTGCCATCTTAAGACATATCAAGGATAAGAGGGTCATCAGGGACAGTCAACATGGCTTCACCAAGGGGAAGTCATGTTTGACCAACCTCATAGCCTTTTATGAAGACGTAACAAGGTGGATTGACGATGGCAGAGCAGTGGATGTGGTCTACCTTGACTTCAGCAAAGCATTTGACACCGTCTCCCACAGCATCCTCACGGCAAAACTGAGGAAGTGTGGACTGGATGACCAGGTAGTGAGGTGGACCGCAAACTGGCTGAAGGAAAGAAGCCAGAGAGTCATGGTCAATGGGGCGGAGTCTGGTTGGAGGCCTGTATCTAGTGGAGTGCCTCAAGGGTCAGTTCTGGGACCAATACTGTTCAATATATTCATCAATGACTTGGATGAGGGAATTGAATGTACTATCAGCAAGTTTGCTGATGACACCAAGCTGGGAGGAGTGGCTGACACTCCAGAGGGCTGTGCTGCCATCCAGCGAGATCTGGATAGGCTAGAGAGTTGGTCGGGGAAAAATTTAATGAAATATAATAAGGGAAAATGTAGAGTCTTGCATCTGGGCAGGAACAACCCCAGGTTCCAGTACAGGTTGGGGAATGACCTCTTAGAGAGCAGTGTAGGGGAAAGGGACCTGGGGGTGCTGGTGGACAGCAGGATGACCATGAGCCAGCACTGTGCCCTTGTGGCCAAGAAGGCCAATGGCATCCTGGGGTGTATTAGAAGGGGTGTGGTTAGTAGGTCGAGAGAGGTTCTCCTTCCCTTCTACTCTGCCCTGGTGAGACCTCATCTGGAATATTGTGTCCATTTCTGGGCCCCTCAGTTCAAGAAGGACAGGGAACTGCTGGAGAGAGTCCAGCGCAGGGCCACAAAGATGATTAAGGGAGTGGAGCATCTCCCTTATGAGGAAAGGCTGAGGGAGCTGGGGCTCTTTAGCTTGGAGAAGAGGAGACTGAGGGGTGACCTCATCAATGTTTATAAATATATAAAGGGTGGGTGTCAGGAGGATGGAGCCAGGCTCTTCTCGGTGACAACCAACAGTAAGACAAGGGGTAATGGGTTCAAGCTGGAACACAAGAGGTTCCACTTAAATTTGAGAAGAAACTTCTTCTCAGTGAGGGTGACGGAACACTGGAACAGGCTGCCCAGGGAGGTTGTGGAGTCTCCTTCTCTGGAGACATTCAAAACCCGCCTGGACGCCTTCCTGTGTAACCTCACCTAGGTGTTCCTGCCCTGGCAGCAGGATTGGACTAGATGATCTTTCGAGGTCCCTTCCAATCCCTAACATTCTGTGATTCTGTGATTCTGTAATTAGAGAGTAATACAGTAGTCTGTTGTCCAAAATTTGTCTGCGTTTGCTGTATGCAACACATGGTTCTTTGCCAGTACTTGTTCCTCCACAAGAATATATCTGAACATCTTAATACATTTTATTTTAAAGCTGCAGCAACTAAATACATAAAAATAAAGACTTGTGAGGATATAAAATCTAAGCTAGTTTAAAAGTTTTAGTGGGACTACAGTTGCTACGTGACTGGACCTTCAGATCTTAAAAGCAATTTTTCTTCATTTGAGTCCTGTGCATGACTGAGAAACAACATGTAGCAGCCTCAGTCTGGTGCCTGGCTGCTGTAGACAGGAAGTTTTTCCTATCTAGTTTACAGCTCTCAGACTACAGAGGCACAGAATGAGGCCATGGCTTCAGTTCAGCAAGGGGCAACAGGTTTTCAGATTGCTCCTGTAACAACCCAGGAGGAAGATTGCCCAGTCAAAGAGGGACAGCCTCCTTCTGCAGCCCACTGTGTGCCATCAGTCAAGTGAACTCACTGTTGTCTCACAGTCCTGTGGCATGATTTGGTCATACCCATAAAATGTAGTCCACAATGTGCCTCTTATGGGACCTGGCTTACTGAAGACTGATAGCTATGCTCTGAGCTCCTGCATATTCTGGCAGCTGAAACACACTTCCAGCTTTTCCCTCAGGACCTCTTACTCGTCAGCTTTAGTTGTTAAGGTGTTTTCTGTAACAAACTCAGAAGTGCTCTACGAAGCTTTGCCAATAAACAGCACCAGGGTGGAGGGCTCATTGAGTCAGCCAGTGACGGAGCTGCTGACAATACATGGGTCTTCCCAAGTCCCAGCTCTCTTTTCCAAAGGTTCAAGCTGGGTCTTGTCAAGACTAGGAACTGCACTGCTGGGGGCAAAATACTATCCCTAGGGTTTATTTTACATGCTGCACAGACACTGCACCATCTATTTGGTATTGAAATGGCACTCTCCTGTGCTGTACACAGGCTACTTCTAAAGAGGTCTTTAATTTTCCTCCTGGAAGGCTGGATGCATAAAACCTAGGAAATCCAGCACCCATCCTTAAAACCTCAAAGTGCCTTTTTTGAATTTAGCTTCAGGGGACTTTCTCAAGATCTGGGAGACAGCCATGGATACACCCAGGTTCCCAAGTCAGTGAATGTCAGTTAGGTATAACCACAGGCATATGGCAGATGAGAAAATAAAAAATAGCTCAAGCAGCTGTCCAAATATTACACTGTAGTGAACTCACTATTAGGAAATCATGCTGAAATGCATTACTTGAGTTTCTATATAGCAAATTCAATTGATTTTTGGTGATGCAAGCAGTGTCAAGTACACATTTTTCATATCGAGCATGGAGCCTCATATTTATTTTATGCCACTAGAAAAAGTCTGTCCCAACAAAGTTAAGAAATATACAGAAGTCTTCTAGCAAGCCAGCTGCAAACTAAATCAAATTACTAAACCGTGAGGCCTTGGTTCTCATTCATTGCCGAAGCACTTGGCCTCTTTCCAGATGAATGAAGGCAGCTGGAGATAAGGAGAGGAAAAAGTGCTCTGGCTGCCTGTGTACTGCTAAAGGAAAACATGACTGCATTAGTACTAGACTGATCTCAGTCCATTTCCCTCTCCACCAGAAGGGTTGCCTGCTAGACCTGACAAATGTCCTCTTGTATCTCTTTACTCTTTTTTCCTCTCCATGCAGATATTTGAAGCAGTTGGTGCATGATGTCACTTCTAGTCAAATGTCTTGAAAAGATGAAAGTGTTTGCCTTGAGGAAACTATGTTCTATTACACAGACCCCATTTACTTTTCTCCTATTGTGCTTTACAGCTTGCAAGAGCTGTCACTGCAGATAATAAGATTTTCACTCTGCAGGGTCATTTAAGCTGTGGCATCTTCTGTCAGTGTTGGCACTTGAGAGCTTTCATTCTGTCAAATTTGAAAGGAACAATTTAAGCAGAAGAGATAGAGAACGATAGCCATTTTCTTGTTCAATTTTGAAAATTATTTTTGCAAAGAGAAACCAGCTATACAGTATGTAACAAAGCAATTGATTAATCAAGAAATTGATGGAAGGGTAAAAAAAATATTTCCAGTCATATTAGCCCTTGAGAGACTTATTAGGAAAACAAGAGGATATACCTCTGCTTAATTATTCTATTTGACAATTGAATTAATCAGTCAATTATTTCAAAAGAAGACAGAAAAATTCTGAAGATTTAGGACCAAAGGACCAAACTCTATTCATTTTCAGCTAGTGATCCTAAAAATCAAGTTTGTTGTTATAATGTATGATTAAAAATAGTGTGAGTGTGCTAAAAAAATGGAAACATGATTCTGTGGTTGGGAATTTGGCTAGTGTTCCAACCTGATTCATACAAACCTCATTGCTGGACCAGGACCTTAGAAAGAACAATGTGATGATTTTATGAGCAACAGGATACTTTTAAAGACATATCATGAGACCGCATGAGTGATAACTTCTTGTGTTATATGATCTTGTTGTGTGTAGGTTTTCTGTTTCTGTTTTAATGTAACATCATCTGAATGCAAAAAAAAAGATTTTGTAATAAAGTCACAATATTGTGAATGTCAAGCATTTAAAAAGAGAGTTGAACTGTAGAAATATATCAAAGTATTAAATCATGAACCTGGAGGTGTGTAAGAGACAACAGAACATAAATCAAGTATGTTTTCGGAAGAGGAAGAATAATTGAGGGTAAAGGGAAAATTTAAAAAAAAGAAAGAAGGAAAATAATAATAAAAAGTGGAACTGAAACATGCTTACTCTGAGCAGAAAAGAGAAAATAATAAGGGGGCTAGAATTACAGATATGATGCTAAATTTAGATAAAATTTTGCACAATTTTGAAGACTGTGCTAATGCTTTTTTCCTTTTATTTTTTTTTCCAATGTCACATTTCGTTCTATCTCATTAGAGAGAGGTATGCAAGGTTTTTGAAAGTCTTTTTTTTATTTGAATGAAAGAGATGATGGGTAAGGATCATGAACTGCTATTCTTTGAGTTGTGAATGAGGTACCTTCCTGGGGTTTTTTTTTGCTCCTGCAGCTACCAAAACACTCAGAAACTCATCTCGACTTGCATTTAAATGATAAAAGTCCTCCTTCCTACAAGCTGTCTGGTAGGTCTTTTTTCTGCTTTGAATATCTTCTCAGTTCTGATTAGCTTAAGGCTGTCCATCAAATTAAGAATGTGCAGTCTTAAGAGAAATAGTGCTATTTCCACTTACATATTATAAGAGATTGCAAACAGCAGAATTTTACGTCCTGGAAAAGACAAGAGGAGATTTAAATGAGTTATGGAGAATCACAAAAATTACAGCAGAAAACTTTCGTAATTTCTTATTCTGCTTCAAAACAAATGAGACAGAGGAGACAGTATGTTAAGCCTCAAAGCAAGCTGTTCGCTGGTAAAAACATAATAAGAGTCAATTGCAACTACTGTAATATGTCATATTATGTCATATTACATCTTTCTTAACTGTACACAAATTCCTCTTAAGGTTTTGCTGACTGCACTCTTTTTTTTTTTTTTTTTAGCACAAAGAAACAAAGCAATAACAAGTATGGAACAGGACATATACTCTTCAGTGCTGCTGCATTTTTTCTTTCTTCTGGTGTAGGCTCTGTGTTTTCTTTAAGATGCAAGATAAATCGAGGACTGCATTTGACTACATCTAAAACAACAAGAAAAATGCCTGACAGGTGTGGACTTGCAGCTGGAAAGAGATGTTGCTAAGGCTACCCACAGTATGTGCGTTTTGGGAGAGGTTAACGTGGATCACCTCCAGCTTGGTCTGGTGGACCAAACAATAGTCAGCCTACTTTCCACTGAAGTCTCTGTTCTTAAAGGCACAAGACGCATTACCAGAATACAGACAAGAGTTTGAGGCTTTTTCTTTTTTTTTTTCCTCCAATGCAGTAAAAAATAGAGATTACTTTTTTGAAACAACTCACTATCCCATAAGTCTCAAAGGATTTGTATCATAAAGACTGCATAGGTACAGGAAAAGATGGCCCTGACATCATAGATATGTGCTGAATCATGCTAATCTTAAATGTGTATAAAAGGGGTTCATAATAAAAGCAAATATAGCACTGTTGATTATACCACATGTATAAGAGCAAGTGACAATATACACAAGTCTGGCAGATGCTATTAATCCATGGCAAATATTTGCTACCTGCAGAAAGATTAGATTATGAATCACCTATTCAATCAATAACTTGTCAACGATTTAAGTGTTTCCTAATACCTCCTGACAATAGTAGTCTTCTGAAATAAGTATTTTCTAAATCATTACAGGATTATGTCAGAAACAATCCTGGAAAATACAAGTCTATAAGAAGGGAATTAAAAATGAGATATGTGGTAAAGATAGAATCATAGAATCATTTTGGTTGGAAGAGACACTCAAGATCACCTAGTCCAACCATAACCTAAATCTACCACCAAAACATGTCCCTAGGAGCCTCATCTATAGGCCTTTTAAATACCTCCAGGGATGGTGTCTCCACCACTTCCCTGGGCAGCCTGTTCCACTGCTTCACAACCCTTTCCATGAAAAAATTTTTCCTAATATCCAATCTGAACCTTCCCTGGCACAACTTGAGGCCATTTCCTATCACTTACTACTTGGCAGAAGAGACCAACACCCTCCATGCTACAATCTACTTTAAGGCAGTTATAAACAGCAATAAGGTCTCTCCTGAGCCTCCTTTTCTCCAGTGTAAACAGCCTCAGTTCCCTCAGCTGCTCATCATCAGACTTGTGCTCTAGGCCCCTTACCAGCCTCGTTGCCCTTCTCTGAACTCTCTCCAGCACCTCAATGTCTTTTCTATAGTGAGGGGCCCAAAACTGAATGCAGCATTCGTGGTGGGGCCTCATCAGTGCCAAGTGCGAGGGGTTGATCACTTCCTTAGTCTTACTGGCCACACTATCCAACCCTTCTTGTAGATGGGCATCACATTTGCCAATTTCGCCTGTTTCATGTGCTATATTTCTTCGCTTTGACACATTAAAAAATATTCTTTGAAACAAGCAGATTTTCATATTGAGTAACTAACAGCTCCCTTTTTATAGTCAGAATTAATTAAGCACAAGAACTGAGGCAAGAATTGAGATTAAAGTTTTAGAAAGAACTCTAAATAATTTTATACGTGTTAATATATGTTTGTAATTGTGTTCAGATTCTATAAACTATATACAACACTACCCTTAGAGACCTATGCTCGCAGGGACATTGAGTGAGACAGTTTTCCAGTGAAAGGCACAGCATAATTAGTTCAGTGTAGGAAATATACCAAGTAATTACATTTTTGCCTGCCTAAATTACGCCTGTAGGTTCGGCTGATTATAGGAATCTGCCAGCTGTTAAGCAGCTACTGTATTTCACCTCGAGCAGCAGCTTTTCAGCAACACAGTAGGCAAAATAATTCTTCTAAGTCTGTAAATCCTTACCATGCTTTCAAATGGACCAATATATGTAAAATCTTGCTTTTCATCTGTACAACCGCAAAATTAATGAAACCCATCTGTTGCTGTCTCCAGTAATACAACAGCTCAGTGTGTTAGAGCTCACCATTGCAGTCCTTCAAGGTGCTGACAGGAAATACCATTGGTTTTCCAGGGGTTTTTTTAGTGACTGGTGCATGCACAATATGGCTTTTTGAGTAATCAAGACAAGACTACTGGTAGGAGTAGGATACAAGTGTAAGTGGATCAATAATTTGATTTAGCAATGCAACTGTTTGGCAAAAGACATGGCTTAATGAGTCAGTTTATTTAGGGTGCTAGACTTCTTTTCACAGTCCAAATAGAAAGCCAGTCACCTAATACCATTCAAAGGCATATGTCCTAAGGCTGACCAGTAGTTGTATGTCTTCCAAACACAGCACAGTACTGCAAAGGCATCACCAGCTGATCTCTGAAAACTATTTGTCCACAACAGCACAGTCTCTCTGCCTGAGAGACTTGAAACCCTCTCTTAGGAGAGTTTATCCTTCTGGGTGCAATGCTGTGCTATTGTGGCCATAATATTTCTTGTTACAGTGCTAGAATGGATTCTGTAAGCTTTGCACTGTGCCCTCGTTAGTGCTGCTGCATACGCATTAAATGAGGAGTGGGGGCAGGGAACACCAAGGCAGCTTGAGCCAGCTGAAGCGGACACTGCTCTGATGCTACTTGCCCCTCTGCTGACTCTTGTTCCTATCCTGTGCCAGCAGTCACATGTTTAACTGGCTCCAGGAACTCACCTGGCCAAAAATAACCCACACTTCCCAAATAATCTTATTTTTCAAAGTTGTGCCCCTTAAGATGTTGCATGTATTTCGACAGTAAGCAACATGATCTGCACCACTGCATGGAAACTTGTTCCAGTTAAACAAAATTAATAAAGCAAGATGCCACAGGTGTATGTATTAAGTCATAAAATATTGGCCCTGGTTACTTCCACAGGGAGGTTAGTGACAATTATGGAGCTGCTGATTTTCAAGACGTGTTGTGCATTTAAGTTAGTTACAGTCTAAAAAGAATCTAGAAAAGTGGAACCAAAGAAAAATATTGAGGAAGGTGGTTCAACTGAGTTGGAAGTACCACAGAGGAGAAGTCAACCTGCACTCTCCATAGCTGCTGTAAAAAAAAAAAAAGGGTGGGTCATGATCATAGGAGATTCCCTTCTAAAGGGAACAGAAGGCTCTATAGGTAGACCAGACCCATTTCTTAGGGAAGTCTGCTGCCTCTCTGGGGCCAGGGTTACAGACATGAAGAGAAAACTTCCTTCCCTGGTTAGGCCCTTAGATTATTATCCTCTACTAATTTTTCAGGTAGGCAGCAATGAGACTGAAAAGGGAAAAAGTGATTCAAGAGAGACTTCAGAGCCTTGGGACAACTGGCTAAGAGAGCAGGAGCACAAGTAACATTCTGCTCTGTTGCCCCAGCTGCAGGGTATGATGAGGTAAGATACAGGAAGACCCAGCAGATCAATACCTGGCTGCAGGACTGGTGTCACTGGGAAAATTTTGGTTTTTTTGATAATGGGTCTGTTTACATGACACCCGGCCTGCTAGTGACCAATGGGCCACACCAGTCTCAAAGAGGAAGAAGAATCCTTGGGCAGGAGTTAGCAGGGCTCATTGAAAGAGCTTTAAACTTGATTTGAAGGGCAAAGGAGAGAAAATCAGGCGCAGCAGAGGTGAACCCAAGGGCGGCATGGCAGCATTTGAGGGACGGGGTGCTAGTGAGGCCCTTTGGTCTGCCATCTTAGCAGAGGTAGGGGATGAAGTGCTAAGTGGTAGAAGACACAAGGGTTATACACGTGCTAGAAACTGTGGAAGTGCCTAAGAATGGTCACATAGGAATCAGGACTTCCCACCAGAAAAAGGAGGCAGGATCAATAGCCCAGCTGAAGTGCATCTATACAAATGCACTGTATAGCAGAAAACCTATGATGTAGTTCCCATCAGAGAAACATGGTGCAATGACTCCCACAACTGGAGTGCTGCAATGGATGGCTAAAAATTCTTCAGAAGGGACAGGCAAGGAAGGAAAGAAGGTGTATGTTAGAGAGTGTTTTGATTGTCTGGAGCTTGATGAGGGTGATGATAGGGTTGAGTGTCTACGGGTAAGAACCAAGGGGAAGGCAAACAAGGTGGATATCCTGGTGGGAGTCTGTTACAGACCAGCCAACCAGGATGAAGAGGCAGATGAAGTATTCTGCAGGGAGCTGGGAGAAGTCTCACGGTCACTAGTCCTTGTTCGTGTGGGGGACTTCAACTTAGCAGATGTCTGCTGGAAATACAACACAGCAGAGAGGAAACAGTCTAGGAGGCTCCTGGAGTGCATGGAAGACAGCTTCCTGACACAGCCAACTAGGAAGGCTCCCCACTGGACCTATAGTTTGTGAATAGAGGTGTACTCATGGGTAATGTGTCCGTTGGGGGTTGCTTTGGGCATAGCAATCATGGAATGATCAAGTTTTATATTCTTGGAGAAGTAAGGAGGATGGCCAGCAGAACTGCTACCTTGGACTTCTGAAGGGCAGACTTTGATCTGTTTAGGAGACTGGTTGCAGAGTCCCTTGGGAGGCAGTCCTGAAGGACAAAGGAGTCCAGGAAGGCTGGTTCTCTCTTCAAGAAAGAAATCTTAGAGGTGCAGGATCAGGCTATCACTGTACCAAAAGACAAGCCAGCAGAGAAGACGACCAGCCTGGCTGAATAGAGAGCTTTGTCTGTAACTGGGGAATAAAAGGACCATTTATAACCTTTGGAAGAAGGGGCAGGCTACTCAGGAAGACTGCAAGGATGCTGTGAAGATATGCATGGAGAAAATGGAAAGGGCCAAAGCCCAACTAGAGCTGAGCCTAGCTGCTGACATAAAAAGGAACAAAGAGACAAAGCTAACATCAAGTCCACCATCTGTGGCACTAAAATTATTGCACAAGCTATTATTTTGTCATGTGCAGTTGTAAGTAGTTGATGGGGCCTATGATGCAATATGACCAGGAATACATGCAAGAACGTTGTATTTCTGCCTTTATCCAAAACACGATTATGCATTTGAGATGGGATGAGACAGTTTCTGCACCCTGGCTTCCAAGAAGGACAGCACCGATGACAAAACTGGCTGAATGATCTAGCAGCAAAGGTCATCCTGTTTGGTTTTGTCTGTTGCACAGCCCCTCCTCTGCAGTTCTTCTGGGTGAGAGAAAACATACTGAACCAAACCACTGTTGGGACAGACTGAACCAAACAGAGCCAGGCAGAGCACTCGCCAGGCTCTCACAGACAATCGCTGGGAGTAGCTGCATGCCATGTTCTGCACAACAATTAAGTTGGAAGAATAATCTGTGGAAAAATACAAGGTCTCTTCTGTTTTCATCACCTAAAAGAGAAGACTTTCACAGACAATGGCATATGGGGAAGAGACCTTGGCTAGTTTGGTGGTGTGAGAAGTGACTGATGCACATCCCAGCCTGCGTGTCACTGCACAAAGCACTGCAATGGAGAAGTGTGACACTAGCTCTGAAAAAAAACAGGTTTGGTGTCACAGTGTTTTGTATAGCCACCCTGATATTTCACTGGGGAAATATTTTATTTATATAAACAAATATACGAAAGAATCCCAAATCTCCACTGTGAGACACTACCTAGCAAAGGGCCAGGACCAAAACCAAAAATAGATCATGGAGAAATACATGAGGCTAGCCCTGCAACCCTGTCAAGAGATACAAAATAGCACAGTAGGAACTCCATAGGAGAGCAAATCCCTTTCATCCCATACAGTTATCCCTTGTCACATAGTTGGTTTTGGCTATCTCCTTTTAAGCTGTAAAGGCCTAGATACTTCTCTGCAGAAATTACAAGTTTGCTGGATATAACATGATAATTAATAATTCTGAGTTATCTAAAATGCAAATTAGGCTGCCAGATAAGTTTCATTAATGATTCTTTTAAAGTTAGAACAGCATTTTCAGAAAAAATATTTCCCCACAAATGTAGGTCAGTGACTGTATTCCATTGATCAGATAACTGGAATATCTTAACCTACTTAAAGGAAAATAAATTTAAACTTATTTTCAAAATCATCCATTGCAAAATGATACATGTATATATATGTGTGTGTGTGACATCTATATATGTTATATATATGTTTTATATACGTGTATGTATATATAAAAAAAATATGTTCCTAATTCCAGTTTACAATGACTGAAAAGCTATGCCAAATATTATCATAAAATCAAAACATAAAATATAAAACAGCAATGCAATAGTCCTTGATTATTTCTAATTACAGTTCAACACAAATATATATGCTGCCCTGCCATATTTTCCCACTCTCACTTCATGTAGCCAATGGTTCGCAGCTTTGCAAGTGAGCAAGAAATGCTAATGCTCTGATGTAATTCCACACAAAATACCCCTTGACATGCTTTATTTGTTTTTCTAATTAAGTGCTTAGCCAACCCCCACAGCAATATGGACGCATGGAATTCTAAGAGTGTACATCATGCTCTCTACTCCTGCAAATGACTCCACCTTCCTGGAAACACACATGCAAACCTCCTACATCCCAAACGCAGATGGCATTAATTATCAGAAAGGACTTAAATGTTTACAACAGGGATTTAACCTTTTCATAAACATGCTTCTTTACCAAGTATTGACCAAAAAAATGGTGGAATAAATGGTGGTGTTTGCCAAACTAGAACCAGAAGTAATGGTGAATTCACAACTTTCATGCAATTCTGCTTGAAATAGTTATTCAAAGATACACCCATTCCCAAGTGATTTATGATGTACTTATCATTAAATAAAAGAAAATAATTTTTATACAGCAATTATCTACTCACTCAAATGAATCACGAGTCTAACTTCTACCCTTGCTTCTAACACTGGAAACCAGAGGACTTCTAGTCAGGGTGAAGAGTGCAACATTGCAGCATCATCTGCAGTGGACTCTCCAGTTTGAGTTTGTTGCACTTAGGACTTGTTGTGAATTTGAACAGAATATAATACACAGTGCAAAAAAAGTGAAGTTACAGCACGTCAAATGTATGAGCTGGTTCAGTAGTCCTTGAAGGTGAGCCACTGACCTCCATCTGAGGGGCAGAAAACAACCATGGCAAACAGCCTGGCACCTGATCTGATGGTCACTCTCTGCCCCACTCTGCCCTGCTCACTTGCTGGTACCAGCACCAGTGTGGCCAATCTGCAAGCAAAATGTCAGTTCATTTTAATTACTGGACTGAATAGCCAGCTAGTGGTAACTGTGTGATGATGGGCCAGATTATCACTAAATCAGTAATTTCTTACTGTTAGATATGCAGAACTGCAACTGCATCTAATTTTTATTAACCCTGTAGAACACAGTGCATGATTTCCCACAGCCTGACATAATTCAAAGGCCTGAATTAATTTTACTGAGAGATTATCCCACTCTGTGGTAGAGAAAAGGGGGATAGAGGAAAAAAAATAAGGGAGTGGAAAGCAATTTCCAAAATCTGCTACCAACAGCATGGGCATCAGTAAAATCTCTATGAGAAAGCTCTACTGAGAACACCACTGAACGTGCCCCAGACACTAGGTACACTGAAGCAAGCATAAAACTGTAAGTGGGTAATAGGCCATAGAATAAGAGTTTATTTTATCATTAAATGTACCATATTCTTGACCGTACTCTCCACAAAGGCAATTTTGATGTGAAAGTCTAGATATCCAGATACATATCCAGAGAGTAGCTATATTGACACACAAAGCACAGAGAGATTCCCCATCAGTAAGAGATGAGTAAAATATCCCTTGGCTATTGTACACAGAGGTGAGGCTCACTTCATCCCAAGCAGAACAAGAGCAGAGCACTGAAGTCCTCCTCTCATTCAGCTAATTTCTTGGATGCTTCCCTTACACCACTCTCAGTTTGAGCTCAGTTTTCCTTCTCTCTGCTACAATCCTTTTACACTCTATTTGGCCTCACTTTCTATTGTATAAATCTCTGTATTTCTGACAGGCAGCTGTGACCATTTTTCAAGCCAAGGGGCAAAACCCTTTTCCTGAAACAGATCAGTGCTGGAGACATATGCAGCAAACCCTTCAACAGGACTAGTACTCTGATGGAGTGCTCACTACCAAAAGCAATATCTTCAGAGGAAGGTAAGGGACATGGTGTCACAGTGGCTAGCAACAAAGGCAGAAAGTATTATTTCCAGAAGACACAGGAAGCTTTTGAACAGATGGGACAGGTCCTTACCTTCCCTGAAATCAGCTTTTTTCTATATGTACGCAGAGGTACCCTAAGGCAACATGGATGCATTAATGATATGATTACTATGATAATTTGTTATCCTACTTCAGTGCTTTAATATTTACTGTTCACTATCAAACACAATAAGAAGACATTTATTTGAGAGGAAGCTGGGACCATCTTTCTGCTTTGTACTAACAGACCATCTAGTTCAACAAAATCCTGATGCACGTCTTTGCTGGTGGATTTTTTTTTTTTAATCTATTTTATTAAATTTAGTTTTCATGGCAAAAGTGCTAAAGCAGTATTGAAGAAAGGGGAATGGAAGGTTTTTGGGGGTTGATTTGCCTGTCTGATTAAGCTCTGCCTGACCCTCTTTCCATTACTCTACATGGCATTGATTTTCATAGAGGTTACTAATACAAAGAGTGGTGCTATATACTCTGACAGTCAAGTGGGAGATGGCTAAGGAACAGCTTCTATTTTAAGATAACCTACATGGCATGCTGTTTTTCCTGTATCATAGCTTAAGAAACTTTCCCTTTTCAGCATTATACAAGCCATAATGCTGCTTAAGGGGAACCAAAGAAAATTCTAATAATATTTTAAATTATTTTTCTAAAGGGAAAGTATTTTCATACCAACTTAACTCATCCAGACCTGCAGTTCCCACAGATTTGTCAGACTTCTTAGCATAAAAACTTAGCACATGCTTCTCATATGCCTTGTCTTCAGTGATTGCTAATGCTCTTGAAATCCCCAGCCCCGATGCTGTGTTGCTTGTGCTCATCAGCGTGATTAAGAACAAAAATCTAAGCTGTGCAGTTACAACCACAATAGCCCAGTCACGATCCCTCCTGGTAACACAGATAGCATTTATCTATGTAATTCTGTATGATCGTATGTTTCTTTCTCCTCTGTGTATGATCTCATCATAGCAAACTATATTATTCTTGTTACTGAGCATATGTCCACAAGAAAATTCTTAAAATCCCTCTTTTAAAATATTCAATGATGGTAAATGTATTCTGTGGTTATTTGAAAATTAGTTATAATCAAGAACAGAATTAACAAAGCAAAAAAATCAGGTGGTAGGTTTTCAGTTTATATAAGCTAAAATCACTGGAGCTATGGTGGTAAGTATTCTCTGGATCAAGGAATAAAGTTCAATTCTTAATTGTGGAGTGTATAAATAAACCTCTCTCTCCTGTTTGGGTAGGCTGTCATAATTAATGAAGCATGTATCACTATGTTTTTACTGCCAGTGCCTGAGCAAACAGTTGCACAATTAGACTGGTACCATTTTAGTACACACTTTTGATTGTTTGTTTGGTACCAGTGGTTCCTATCTTGCCCTTTGAAACACAACATCCTACTACAGTCTAATAATTAAGCAAGGCCAATCACAAACTGACTAGTTGTGCAGCGCGCAACCAGTGTTCATGTGCACATTTAGGGAATCACCAGCCTGCGGTGCTCATGGAGATGCCTGTGGGGACCACAATGTGACTCACATGGCCATGCAGCAGGAACTCAGTCCTATGAGGCTGCTATAACTCCTGTGCAAAACAAGAGCTTGGGTTTACAAAGTTCTTTCTGCACCACTCTATCCAGTTGCAAGAACTAATGTTTGGAGTTAGAGCTTAATTCTACCAAGATCATGGGGAGTGCATGACTAGGTACCTGTTGGATATTTCAGCCCAAACTGAATTCAACAGCTAAGACATTTTCAGTATGCAATCCTGAAATGTGTTCCAGCACAGCTGGAGCATTATTGTAACATAGCTTCTGTAGCACAAGTCATGCAGTGGTATCTACCTCAGGCCCAAGCTAGAACCCCAAGGTCTTCTGTCATGGAACAAAGAGAGTTGGACCTCCTTCTGCAGAGGAAAGGCATTTAAAGCCATTTCTCAGAGTTCAATCACCTTTGCTTTGCTGTGCCCAGTAAATGCCCAAAGTAATAGCGACACACCGAACCATTTCTATCTGCATTCATTTGTACTTCACAGCTTGTATGCGTCCCTCCTGATGAGGAATCTGACAAATGACAAGCAATTCCTGAGTCAATATTCATCAAACTAAACCCTACTGCTAAAAAGAAGTTATTTCCTGCCAATTCTTAGCACTTTCTTCCACATGAATAAGAGCTTCTATCAGCATCCAGGGTCTTCATAGTGTCTGCTAAGTAAAAGTCTGGTTGTGGAGAAATTACTATGAGGCAGCTGAAAGCAGTCAACCATGGGTTGACTTGGGTGCAAACCCACACAGGTATTTAGGTTCCTAATTGTCTTTAAAATCAATCCAGAGGCTGTGTGACATAAATACTTGTCAGGACCTGTGCCTCACAGTTCAAGTTTCATTGAATATATGGATAATGTAGTATTCTCTATATAATTTGGTCACCACCATGTCTTAATTTTTTTTCCAAAGTGATACTTAGCCTTTGTAACAGCAAATAGAGGATACCTTTACAAATTTTGTGCTTTAATGCCTTTACATTTAGGGACCAGTTTGGTGATAAGGCCTGAGTAGGTCACTGCTTCTCTGTACAAAAAAAACCTAAGAATTTTTTTCAAGCCTCAGAAGTTAAAATGCTTTAATTAATGAAATACTACAAGCAGCCAGAAAAGCAAATCTTGAAATCTGTACTTTACTCTTCCTTAGGCCATTTTAGTCAAAATCCCCAGTGAAGTCAGACACAGAACACATTCCTACAGAAGGTCACAGGCACCTGTACACTTGTCTACAGATTTTCCAGTGTGCTTGTGTTGTGTTAATCATCATCTGAGCAGTCAGCATGAACACAGTGAAGTCAACATTTGTACCTGAGGGAAGAAAATAAAGGAAGAAAATACTGTTTACTTATTTTCTCCTATCACCTCGCAGAGAGAGAGAGTGAAAGAGATAAATATGGAAAGAGAAAAAGAGGTGACTTAACATTCGTAAAAAAACTGACTAACTTTAAAATGTACTAAATTGAGTATACATAATTAAAACAAACTTCTAATCTAGGTCATTGTTTTGTATAGTACTCAGATACGCATGAATGCATTTGGTGCAGAAATCAGGAAGGTTTATCCAAATATAGCTGAGGACAAGATCTGCTTCATTTTCCAAAATTACTGTGCCTAAACCACCTCTTTAGTTGCACAAGAAAACTAAATAATGATCCCACAGTATTTACCATGTTCTCTAAATCTCACCAGACTAATAACACTGCACATACTGAAAATATATTACCCAAAGCACAATTAGAAAGGCATTCAAATATTTTTTTACATATTCACTTCAGAATTTACTTTTAAACTATCGAGAAGTCATTTCAGTCCAGCCAAGTCAGTTAATTACCTGTTCATATGCTACATTAATTACATCATGTAAGAAGCGTAGGGTTTACATACTGTCTGTTGGTCCTGCATTAATACTTAAATAGGACATGCAAAAGCTAAGCTTGTAATGCTGTGATCACATGAAGCAGTATATCACAAAAAAGCAGAACAACAACAAAGGATTTGATTCAGAGTCTAAATAAGGAAAATGGTGCTGGTCATTGCAAATGACTAAATTATTCAAGGAGGATATTAGTCAAGTGGTATATGAGTGCATACGGAGTTTCTGAAACAAGTTCATTAACACAATCACTTTTTTTCACACAAAAAGTTCACATGTTGAAGTCAATAGCAATGTAATACATTTTTTCATAGCTACAACCCAAATATATTCTGTCAATTCAAAACATCACCCTTTCCACGACTGAACAGTAATAAAAGCCTCACCTGGGATTTAACAGTGATCTTCCCACAGACAGCAACAGCAAAGCACACCACACTGAGTGGGGGCTGCACGTCAGTCCCCGGCTGGGTGGTAGAAAGGATACTGCTGCAGCACACAGGGAAACCTGCCAGGTTTCTTATATCACACTAGTCATATTTACAGCCCAAACCTCACTTACAAGTGCAGTTGTACAATATATTTCCATGCCTTACTTTCCAATAGTCCAGACCCAAATGAGGACGAGAGAGCTATTTTTTCACAGGAGGAATACAACTTTAAAATTAACATGCTTAAATGTAAAATAATCCTCCAGCTGACAGACAAATGCTTCTCCTTGAGAGCACAATGTTTAGGAAACAGCAAGCCCTCTAGTTTCCCTGGAAACTGTATTTGTAAAGGGCCACAACTCATATTGTCCGGGAGGCTTTTAATATTTGCATCAAAGCTTCAGAAGACGAGAACTGTCAGTGAGTATTTATCCACAAAAAAAGCAAACTTCACTTTTAGAAGGCTGACGGTTGACTGATGTAATTTTTCTTCCCTGGCTGATGATTAATAGTCTTTCAAGAAAAAAAAAAAAAAAAAGAAGTAGTTGTACTTTTGTGTTGTGTTTATGCAAAGTCAAGAGCAACACACGGGATGTTACACTTGCTGGTCAGGGTTATACAGAGAGCTTCTAACCAAACAGAAGGGGGGGGGGGAAAAAAAGGAGCACCAAGAGTTTAAGTACTGTCAGCATTTTCTGTTTACATCTGTTCAGTAATGACCCTGAGGTTGCATCCAGAAACCTCCATCAGATTATAATCTACTTTGTAATCAGAGTAAAGGAGATCTTCTTAGAAAAAGTGTAAAATGTAGAAAGCTAAAATTAAGCAGGCAGAAAAACTTGAGTTTAGTTCAAATACTTAACTGACAAAATGTTCTTAATTTTAGAAGCTGGGAGAACATTATTTTTTCTAAGAACTCAGCTACTATCAGAGGTTCACAAATTTAAGTTGTACAAAACCCCATGCAGAAAGAGCCTATACACTTCCTACTGTTTTCTGAACTTACATACTGAACAACAGTCTACAGAAGAGTCTTGATGATCATACTCAAGCAAACCCACCACTGAAGTCACTAGGTGAATTGCTTACTCTAGGTTGAAGCAGAACAGTTAGAAAGATACCCTTTGATTTTTCTCATTTCTGCATTAATTTCTACTCTTGAAAAGTGTAAGAAATGGAAGCTGCGCCAAGGTGGATTCCTCTTCTGAGGGTCTTACACAAGCAGGAGTTGAGGACAAGATACAGAAATTTATATTAATCACCTATGCAATAAAAGAAATCAGAAAATATATCAAAGAAAGAGAATTCTCCTAGTCATACAGATGCTGAAGAGATGAGTTCAGGGAAAATCTTTAAGAGGCCTGTGAAAGAACACTAACAAGGAAAAGAGACAGAATGAGAAATTAAGAGTCCTCTGACTCATTTCCTTTGGGAGGGAAAAACTTACTGAGGAAAGAGAAAAAATAGAAATCAGGCAGGATACTTCTTTCAACAACTTTCAGAATAAATCTGCTCTATCTTTGTGTAGGCGATTGTATACTTTAGACTAGCATTTGTGATATTCAAATGTAATATTCAAATAACGAAAAATAAGTACAGTGAAAGTTTCACAAATGCAAGCAGACAAGAGGAGGGAAATGGTAATTTTTCGCAATATTTTATAAAACAAAGCCACTTATATTCCTCACATCATAAACTTTTAATCTATTCTTTCATCATTTTAATTTGTTCTGCTAAAGTGTGCTCCATCCATGTTCTGCCAAACATACAGCGACAGGTAAAATTTCATTATGTGCATAGTAAGATTTTTCTAACTCACAATATTTGTGAAGCTGCTCCTGGGAATTATCATCAGTTAGCAATGGAATGCAAGACAGCTTCCTTCTTCTTTTTGTTTGACTAACCACTGACTCCTTCAAGCTTCCTCTCAACTTGGCCAGGTACACGTATCTTATTAATACATCTATCTCTTTTATGTCATGGAGCAAAAATAAGCCAAAATCCTCTGCAGGTAAACCAGTGTACTGCCTCCAAAAAGCCTGTTAATATTTCTTTAGAAATGCCAAACAGAAATTTAAAAAATCTTCGTAGAAAAAAGCATTTAAGGACCATGTCCATTTTTCAGATTCCACATGCTTAGTGTTAATTTATTACTATTATCAGAACTAAAATACAATATGCTCTGGCATAACTCCATCCATCTTTATCTCAACATTATAGCTGGGATACAGAATAATAATGAATAGCCATTATAATGTAAAAATTACAGCTTGTTTCTTCTAAAACATGATGAAAAATTATTCAAAAACATATTTGTAGCCTCACTATGCCCAAGAGAGAAAAGATGAAGTGAAACAATTCCCACTACTATTGGAAAATATATAGATAAATAGCTATACTTTGTTGTCTACATTCATGTCATTGCTTTGGGTAAACAAAATAAACTTTTCATCTATACCTTGTGCAGTTGATAACAAAGTTACTGAGGAAAATACATCAAAAAAAACTTTAAGTGGCTCATAAATGTGCTCCATTTAACTGTAACATGAAACTCCTCACTCTTTTATGAACATCCTGCCCCAAGTCATGCAGACCAGAGGAAAAGGTTCATCTCAAAGAAATCGAACAGAAGGAACAATGGCAGTATGACTTAGCCCAGAGTAAATGGAAATATGTTAAACTGTTCCTTGGGGCTTTACAATGCTTAATATGAAGTCTTGTCTTTATGAATTTCTTGTCTTAGATAACAGCAGCTGGAGTCAGGAGACTCACTATTCTGATTGACCTCTGAGTTTTGGAAACTCATCTTGCTTCTCTATCTCTAGTCTTTTTCTGTTTTCTGCCATGTCTTGCAGAGGACAACGGATTGCCTGCTATTCATGCACTTGTACAGCAAGCAGCGAATTGAGAAGCTAATCAAAGTTGGCACCTGTAGGCATTATCATAACTTCAATGGTTTGTAAATTGCTTATAAATGTTCGGCACCTATGCTGAAAGCTGTTCCAGGATCCATTAATTAAAAACATTGGTTTAGTGGCTATATGAAATCAACCCAACCTTTACTTATATCACCTGACTTACTGATTTTCAAAAATCCATATCTAAACCAATGCACGTGTAATTAACTATAAAGTTAAAAGTTAGGCTGCATTTACAAAAGATGTCATCAGGCTACTGCTATCCCACTGAAGTTCACGTAGCAGTGAAGGGAACACAGCTGCTCTTACAACATGAGGATACAAACTGACAGAATGGTAAAAACCAAACAAATAAACAAACAAAAAAACCCCACAAACAAAAAAACAACAAAAACAAAACAAAAAAACCACAAACCACACACACACACACAAAAACCCCCACAACAAACACCAAAACATTTCTACCCTCTTTTTCACATTGGTTGCTCATTCATATTCTCAGCCTCTTCATGCCAGCACAGAAGCCCGTGCGGGCGTGAACAGGACTAGCTGGTTCTAACCTGCATTCACTCCCTGGCTCATTTGGTGCAGGGCTTCAACTGTGTTTGAGTGGTGAAAATGGGTGAACAGGGATGCATATCCACATCCTCGGGACTACTTTTTTCAGTGGTAATGATGACTTAAAATATGTCTGAGAGTAAAACTAAGCCATTAATAGCTTCTTTAGGAAACCCAGAAAGAAATAGCTGGCCTTTTAATTATTTGTTAAACCCTAGTCACTCACCTATAAGACTTCCTTCCTACTAGATTCTGGATATCTGATGTTCCTGGGGTCTGAACAAAGTCTAGGTGCTGCTTTTCAACACTAGAGATTTCTGATTCCTGTTCAGAGGGCATTACTTGAGCATCACATGTCATCACACCTGCTAATAGTTCCCAGGTTTACTATTCAGGATATAAACAGCAGATGTGATGATATCGGCAGTTATTACCAGGCTTTGTTACGTCTCCTGTTATCTACCTGTGTGTTAGCACTTTTGTGCCACTTTGTGATTCACACAGAGAGACATTACAAAAGAGAGGGCTGTAGTGCCAAAATGAACCTGGCTGTGTGACAGAGTTTGTAAACTCACACAACTAAGCCTGACAGACAGATTCCCAAAAGCGTGCCTCAGGTGGGACAGTATGGAGCGCCACCTACTCTTACCAAAGGCGCAGGCACAACTGACCTAGTATAGGAGTGACTCCATAGCACAGAAAGTGAATGCACCAAAACATGGTGCACCAAGGTGTGCCACCAAGGCCCTCCTCCTCTGAATACAAAGACTTGTCTTCCAGTTTCATTGAGTCAGAGAAGAATATGTATTTGCTGGAGTTTCTGGTCTGTCTGCACACTTTAAACAACTGGCATAAACATGAGTTAAGGTTTGTACATGGAGGACCCCATGCTGGAACAGTGTGCTTCAGACCCTAAGAGCATCATCAACAAGCTAGCGCAAAGAGCAGTTTGCTTCTTGTCTTTGGTATTATGTTAGAATCGCATGTGCATCTCAGAAACTGGACTGTCAGCATCAGTCTTTCTTATACATTTTAGTAGGTAATTCAAATATCTTTAGATAGTAGAGGAAAATGAACTTTAGCAACCTAAATTTGAACTGTGACTCTAAAAAAGAAAGGACCTTTCCCACATACAGCTCCATTCTTGAACCTCTTAGTTGCAATAAGGAGAAAAATATACATAAACCTCTTTTCCAAGGTTTGTACCATTGAATAAAGTCATCCACATTTAGGACTGTGCACAGTAGGATTACAATAACTCAGCAGCGTCATCTTTAGGAATACTTTGGTTTTTTAATTACAACTTCGGAAAAAGGTTATCAGCTGCTTTTTACAAAGCAGTTGTAAGTCTTTGATTTTTCAGCCATGCCTTTTTTTATGAGTGGAATGGCAGCAAGTATCATATACATGGAAAAAGAAGCCAATATAGCACCTGATATCTCCCTGTAAAGAAAATTTATTTGAGAATGTTAGATAATGGATTATATACGTGTCAAGTCCTTACCTTTACAGAGGACCAGCAACTCTATGCAAACTTCAAAATACAACTTCAGGAGCATGTAAGACATTTTGTAAGAAAGGCAATTTCTCTCTACTTTGGATATTATATCTTTTGCCCAAGAGAAGGAAAAATCATTGTGATCAGTAGCCAAGCTCAGTTCTTCAGTACACTATTGTGCTGGAGAAATGGGGCTTTTGCAAATGACACCATAGAGATTTGGGACTAAGGTTCATGAGTGTAGACTCATTAACCAATGAGACAGATGAAGTCCTGGGCCTGAAGGTTGTGTATCCTTAGGGAAATTAGGAAAGATCAACCTCTTTTCTGCAGTCATCTCAATCCCAGGAGAATGTTCTCTCTTTTTTATCTGGTTGATGTTCTCTGTTGGGAGAAGTTCAGTAGAGGTCACTGCACCAAGAACTAGAACAGTCAGTACAAAACTGACAGGAACTGGTTGCACAAAACTGACAGGAACTGGTTCCACAAAAGCAGCAGAAGAAAAAAAGCAAATAAGCAAAACTTTAAAAAAAGTTATTAGGTCCTCTGATGATAAACTAGCAATGCTACAAAAATATCCATTAAGGATCAAGAATAAATAATTCATAGCTTTGCAAGTGGTTATTGCCCATTTCAGTACTTTTATTCATCCTAACTGCAAAATACCAACTGTAAATTTTTTCAGCCTATTCTTCTAAAACTCAAGGGTAAGAAAGGTGCATTTTTCATGTTCCTTGCCCATGGGGAAGCTAAGAAAATTCTATAGCTTACTCTACACATTGCCCACCAAATAAATACATTAACTACACATAAGATTTGCACTAAATAGTCAGCGGGTATTCAGGAACTCATTCATGATTCCCTTAATGTTTCTGTCAGGCAACAAATAAGGCTTAGAAATAGTGCTATTGAGATTAAAAAAAGCCATGGCAAGCAATTTTATCAATCACGTTCTTCTAGATTTCGAATTTAGCAATACCAATGGAACTGACAGTCCAGCAAATTAAGCTCACTCTCTCCTCTTAAACATCATCATCTTTTTCAGTGAAGGATACTCCAGAATATCCTTATCAGTTTTAAGAAGAGCATGCAGTCTCAGTTAAAAAAGCACACTACCCTCCTACCAAAGCCATTTCAGCCATCGTATTAATATTAACTGATGTTGTAAAGTGCAGTTTAGAATAAGAATTCCCTCTTCAGGCTGTGGTCTCTTTAAAGGAAAAAATCAGACTAATCTTTTTAACAGTGTAAGCAAGAAATAATGGAGTATTGATAAAGCAGTTTATTTCAACTAACAGATGAGGCTGGACTGCAATCTCTTCAATCTACTGCCGCCTAAAAAAGAGAGAGGGCTGCATAAAGAAAGCCAAATAAGCTAATGTAAACTTTCCTTCTGGGGAAACTCAAACAGCTATCATTCCCCACTCTCATTTACATAACCAGGGGTGGCAAGAGGAAACACACATATTGAACATAGAGGTAACACTCAGTTTGTTTCTCTGTTTCGAAAAGCATCATTATTCCTTATATTTCAAAGCATAGATGAATGACAGAGAGAGTGCTCATCGTAGCTAATCCAACCATGGACTTAAACATCAGACTTCTTCAACTCCCACTGCCCCACTACAGCTGATTTGCATTAAACTAGTGCGGATCAGCACAGACATCAGCATAATGGCTGCAAAGTACAGTACCAGGAGTCACACAGGACATCCACGAGGGGTCATCCCTCATCTCTGGAGCGTAGCATCTAAACTCTGTGACCCATAATCCCAAGTGAGGCGTAGCATCCAAATTTTAGATACTATGACAGCAGTGACCAGGAGTCTGCAGAGCAGACTCCAGGGGCAACCTGCAGCAGTGAAAATTTGATCTTAATGTAGCTTCTCTCTCTTAGGGGCCTGTTTGCCCCTAAGGAGATGTTCCTTTCCATGGTCATTACTACTTTCATGTCATGAGGTAAATAAACAGATCTTGACTTCCTACAGAGTTCATATTAAATGGTGTGCCCTTTTAGTTAAATCATTCTGGAATGAAATTATTACTGGCAAGAAAAATTCCTGGCACATTCTGTAAATCTCCCCAAAGCCCTATGAGTTGGTTTTTGTTGTTTAAAATGAAGCTCAGGCCTATATCATTCACCTTTGAATTAACATTTATCAATTTACTGCAAAGTTTCATTTTTCCACATTGTATTTCATACAAATAAACTCCATACAGAAAAAAACCCCACACCATTCTTTACTTAGAAGGCATAGGCCTATTCTCAGCTTCATATGACCAAATTTAACAAGTTTGCTCAAGCACAATATTCTTTTTCAGGCTGTTGATACTTTAAATTAAAGATATATTTTATGTAAATCTCTTTTAAAACTGAGTTTATTACTGTATCCTAATGTTATGTGGGTGGATAATTACTTTCATCTTCTAAGACAGAATCATAAGCAGGATTTATGGAAATTGAAAAATATTTCTCTGCTATTGTAGTGTATGAATGAGCAACCTATGCAAAAAGAAAAACTGTCAGGTTGTGTATAAACACCCCTTAATTTTATGTGCTAAGCACTGTAAGGAACAGTTAATTATGTTTACTTCTATAAAGTTGTATAGGAGGATACACAACCACTTGTTACTGTATCCAATAATGAACATCTCCAGAACAAACATCTGAAAGCTGGTCTCATGGTGGAATATTGTTCTATAACTTAAGAAATAACTATGTTTCTTACAGCTTTGTCTCACTTTATTACCTGCCTTAGAGCCACACTAGATCCACATTTCTGGGATTTTTCACTGTTTCCAATCCTGCTGGAGAAAACAGTTTTTCTGTGTATACAATATGTTTGGGGCATTTATTTCTTTCAGGAATGAGCTCATGTGAAAAGTTCATACAGAATATTTATTTCTGTGTTATATTTATTGTACATTTATATGAATTAAAATTTACATTATATTAACCTGCATTGAAGGGCAGTGCTTTGCCCAGATTACACTTGAGTAAATGAAAGGTAATGGTGTTGTTCTTAATTATTCCAAACACAACCAGGTGGACAGAGTAGTTAATTACGTTGTTTCCTGAAATTCCTCCAGGTACGTATCATAAACATTTCAAGCAAAGCCAATTTCTTCCATGAAAAGTTTTCCAGAGGAAGAAAGCAAGAAAGGAAATCACGTACTTCAGAAATTTTAAAACAAAGCATCTGAATTATGTTATACTCTTCCATGGTCTCTCAGGCCCATCCATGATAACATACTCCCCTTCCCAACAGCAAGGGTCTTGCAGGAGTTAATACTGCCTAATTTCTTCTTGTCAGCAATGTTAAAGAGTTTTAAATCACAAACATTTCAAATCCTAGATGAAATTTTCTTGTAACATATTATGAATTAATCAGAACATGAAGCCTGCACGAAACCATGCCATCCGTTTGCCACAGTCATAAAAGACTTTGTAACAGTTTTCCACTATTGACACAACCAAGAGCTTGAAAACAAGGAACTATGCTGTCCTGGCTCATCTCCTTCTTTCCATACATGCTATCCACATTGTTATGTTTTGCACTACTTTATTCCTGTAGGGTAGACAGGAGTACATGGCCTTTTGAATCTAAGAAAGTACAAGATGATAACTAACCGTAACAAACAGAAAACATTATTTTATGCTAGATTATGTTTTCTAACATGGCAACAGCAGAATTTAGCGTGTAAGAATGCAATGCACCTAAACAGACAAAGAAATAAGAAAAGCTGGAAGAAAACCTGCTCTAGTTAGTAAGGGCCATCTATTATAGACATGAAGACATTCAC
Source organism: Caloenas nicobarica (assembly GCF_036013445.1). Taxonomy (NCBI): domain Eukaryota; kingdom Metazoa; phylum Chordata; class Aves; order Columbiformes; family Columbidae; genus Caloenas; species Caloenas nicobarica. The sequence goes on along the minus strand of NC_088246.1, from coordinate 62,392,873 downwards.
AGCTGTGTTTAAGTAGATGAAAATAAATTGAAACCTGCACTAGCTATACATTGTGTTACACCAGTTCTGTCCAGCAAGACACTGCACTGTAACAGTAACTGGGGAGAACAAGGTGGGGGAAAAAAAGAGAAGTTTGAATCCAGAAAAACAAATGGCAGATCACATCAAGGAAAAGTATTGCCTATTCTCAAAATTTTCCCATAGGAGTTTAGCACTGAATATACCCAAAATTACATGTGAAAAGAAGGGAGGGAGGGAGGGAGGGAGGGAGAAAGCAAGGAAGGAAGGAAGGAAGGAAGGAAGGAAGGAGGGAAGGAAGGGAGGAAGGGAGGAAGGAAGGGAGGAAGGCAGGAAGGGAGGAAGGAAGGGAGGGAGGGAGGGAGGGAGGGAGGGAGGGAGGGAGAGGGAAAAGGAGAGGAAGAGAGAAAGAGAGGAAGAGAGGAAGAGAGGAAGAGGGAAACCCTCAATAAGTTAACCCTCAATAAGTTAACCCATAAAAGCCTTCAAGATCTTTAAACACACAGTAAGTATGTGAATTAAATACAGTCCCTAATTACTAACATTACATGCAACATTTTGCTTTTAACCAGGGTCTAGACCAGGGACTAGTTACATTTATACAGTCCTAAAATTACATTCGGCTCTTTGAAGGCAACCACGAGGCTGATGTGGCCCCCAGTGAAAATGAGTTTGACACCCCTGGTCTGAACGATAAAATTTTACCATTTTGAAATGAAGCCACCATTTAGCCCACTTTGTTGGCATTAAAATGAAAACAATAAGACACATGCAGGCAGTCTAAACCACACACATAGTAACAAAGACTGCAACCATGTAGCCATATAATACTCTACTGCTATTGCTCTTACTGTATTGCCATTGGTATATATAAAGCCATAAGCTTTGTAGTGAATTTGCAAGACCTCTGAAGCATGTCAGTCTTGATCTGGGCTAAAAGTTTAGCTTCCAAGGCTACATTTTTTGACCTTCCTGCACTTTGTTTTACTCAGTTTAGACCTAACAGCATTTTTTTTCTGATTGACCAAATGTCTGTAGCTGATTTGTGTTACTTTGGCTTATCTTTATATGTTAGCACAACAGTTTTATGACTATAACATAATGATGTACTGTGCAGAAATATAGGCCTATGGAAACATAGCAGAGGCCTTCAGAAGTGGAGACACAGGAGATGGTGTAGAGGAGTACAGGCATGGAATTACAAAAGATGGGGCATAGGCTTGGTGCTGAAGACAAAACCCAAGGCTCGCCAATGGTTAATTAAGGAAATACAGACTTGAAGATGGACAAAACTGGGTTTAGGTATAACAAAGATAACAAAGAACAAGTCTCCAATATACATTAAAGAAACCATATGTAGTAAATTTAGATGCAACATGAAGCTGTAGATCAATAAAGAACAAGGAATGCATGTTAGCAAACTTATAAAAATGTCCGCAAGTGGACCCTAGTGCAAAGAAGAAGAAGCCATTAACATGAACATCCCATTCCTTCCAGTGAAGGACTCCAGATGCTGCCAACACAGGTAACACCACCAGAAGAATGAAGCCACCAGCCTCAAGACTTGGAGAAGCAGGGGAATATCATAACGTCAAGGAAAGAGGGTAGGAATTTAGTGGGTGTGCAACAATGTTTGCTTTATTATCATTAAAACATTTTCTGCATAGAAGCCCTCTCTGGTAATAACGGGATCTAGTATGTTAATGATCCTTGATTAGCTGGTTAAGATTTCAACTGCACTAAAAAAAAATCCTAGCTTTATATAAGTTGCATTGCCTCTTTGACCGTAAACAAGATTTCAAGTATAACAAGACTAAGATATGTTACCTCAACAAGTCAGTCAGAGCTTACCTTTAGCAAATTCAATTTACATTTCCATTGGAAGTGTTTTCCAAATGGAACAGAATGGGAGAGGAAGAGGTAGAGCCAAGGAGAAAGTCTGTCCTTTTGTCATGTATTTCTTCACTGGACTAGTTAACAGGCATCTGGTCCATCACAGGGACCCACAAATGTTATTGCAATACAAACAGTAATACACTAGCCACAGGTGTCCATACAAAGGTCATATGACAAATCATTGCAAAGAACTGCTACCAGAAAACCTAATTCTTATAAAATTGTGAATATGGTGACATACTTTAGAGGGAAGCTGCATTCTCCCTGAGCAAAAAGGAGAAAAACAACTGAAGTTATCTAATAAATTGTTATTCATTATTTCTCCAAGTTTGTATGATTCTTGCTAGCTTCCTAAAAGCTTCTTGTTTCTCAAGCATGCAGAACCATCAGCATGCTGTTATTGTTTGGAAACCCACAAAAAGCAGCAGTGTCAGCAGTTTGGAGACTCAGGAAGTCAAAAGCATATTAGTCTCCACATGGAAAAAGACACTGAGCTCTATATTCCACAGAAAATCCTATACTTCACCCCCTAGGTAAAAGGACTGTGGTCAATACCTGGCAATTCCCATGTCACAAATGAAGATTAAAATCTCACTTTAGCTAGAAAAAGAAAGAAAAAAGTTTTTTCAATCTTTTAATATGGACTAAATGTCAACTTAAAGTTAGAATTACACACAGATATTGAGAATCTCTAAGAACAGTGGTCCCCATCTTTGTACAGACAAAAACAGTGAATTCAAACAGGATATTAGTGCATAGATATGTTTTCAATACTAGAGATATTCTTGATACTAATATTTTAAAAGCACCACAGAGAATGAACTAGTGCTGTCCGTCAGCAGTACTTTATATGCATGAAGGAGAAAACCTGAGCTTTGCACTGAATAATAATGACAACGTAGCTGAGCTGTATTTGATTTGCAATCCTTTTTATTAGGCTGCTAGACCCTACCTTCTGTGTGAGACAAAGGTGTGGACGTTAAGTTCTGTCAGTGATGTGTTCATTAATTACTTTTTATACCCTAACAGAAATAAGATTAACTTTGGCATGATAATGATAATTCTTTGTGATATTCCAGACTACTATCACCCTAACCAAGCGAAGAGTTAAGATAAAGTCGTAAGTATTAAATAAATTATTTTAAACAACTGTCACCAGCTTCCTCCACATTATCCTTTTCATAGTCTACCCCATTCTCCACTACCATTTTGGTACTTGCTGAATAAGTGAAAGTACGAGTCATACAAATAAATAAATAAATGCATAAAATCAGTTTAAAATACAGCCATAAAAATATTACAACATTTATTTCAACACACTGCTGGAAAACAAAAAATCATTAATTCATGCTAGCACCTTTCTTCTGCTCTTTGTTATTCATGTTGGAACTTTGGCTTTCACAGAAGATTTACTTTTTCACAAAGATTTCTATGATATGTAAGGGCCCTTTGTTGGTGTTGCTTTTGAATTTTCTGGAAATAAGTATATATTTAAAAAAAAAAAAAAAAGGAACAAAAAACAAAACCAAAAACAAGGGGGAAAATATTCAGAGGGACCAAACATGTTATTTAACAGTAAGTCATGAAACAGTGCACATGCCACCACTGAGTAATTTCTGTGAGCAGCCTTTGCCTTCCTCACCCCATCTGGCCTTAATACCTCTAACACCCACTCACTGCATCACAACAAAAATTAGACTAAGCTCCTTGGCACAGCGTTTTATATTTCTGTAACTGCTCTGAAGCACCTAACATGCATCTGAAAGGTGCAGAGAAGAAAAAAAATACTAGAGTCCAAGCTGTTAAATCTTCATTTGTAGGTTCAGCTGATTGTGGATACCTTGCCAAATTACATGACAAGAGCACTTTGTTCCATGACTCCAAAGGAAGTGAAAGAGTCCAACTGACATGACCAATACACTATTGATTATATACACTGTTTATATCATTATCACAGTATAAAATATGACATGTACAACCAGCTGTGAAGTCAGCATGCCTTTTGCCATGAACTTATTCCAAATGGGGTGACAGTTGCCCACAAGTACTTTGCATATTTTAAAATTCCTCTTATTTATATTTATTTTTTGTCTATTACTACATTTATCTTGAGAAATGAGCAGGACAGATTAACAGGTTGGAATCTTTCATTTGATGAAAAAACAGATAGTGAGTGGAAAGATTAATCTTAAATTCCTACATGTTACTTCCTCAGCTCTCTTTGCTTCCCTGCACTTGTGTTCCTCTTCTGCTCTTGCTTTTACACACACCTGAGTCCCAACCCCGATGTGACTTGACATGACAGGACGTGATGTGACATAACATGACGTGACATCTAATGGTGGAGAGAGCTAGAAGAAATGAGCTTCTGATCTCCACAGACCATCCACAGATAACACTGTGCTGTCAGAAAACTATCACTTGCAAATTAAATGTGCTTTACTGTGTAGACCTCATAACAAACTTCCCTCACAATGAGCTTATCTATTGATCTTAATAGGCTGAAGTGTTTGTAAATTTATATACATATACATGGAAATTTTAAGCACACCATAGGACCCACTCAGAGTCTGATTCAGCACTATTGAAGTCAGCGAGGCTCTTGGCATTCAAAGATTTGCATATGGTGAGTCCTCAGATAACATGGAATAGAAGATGTGCATCCAAAAGCCCACTTCAGAACAAACTCCTTAACTTGCCTATGCCCATTTTTGACTGGTTTGAACTTGAAACCAGACGAAGTGCTTGTTGTTACTGACAATTTAACTTGCTAGTTTAACTTCAATGGAAGTTAGTAGATCTGTGCTCTCTTAAAGCTCAGACTAAGCAAAAATAAAATTGGTTCCCTGCCTGAATCGCCCAAAAATCAAAGGCCTCTTTAGCGGAACACTGGCCTCAGTGGATGGTACAGGTGCTTCTGCATTTCTAGACACAGCAGATTTTTATTTAAAGATTTAAATTCACCCATTTTCGTGGGACTGGGAATCAAGGGGTTGGGAGAAAGAAGAGAGCCATTCACGCTATTGCAGCTCTGCATAGAGCAGTCCTGCCTCCCTGACAGGCTGACTGCATGCTGTGTTTACAAGCACTGGGATAGTCATGATAAAATCCAGTGACTGGGAAGCAGATCTGGATTGCAAGCTAGCATCCATTCTAGCCTTTACAAAAAATGCTGGGCTACTTTCAGGCTGCTCTCAGGCCAGGCAAATAAAATTCAGATTATGTGGTGCTTCCATGGCTTTAAATTTATAACCACTGCGAAATTGTTCTTTAGAAAAGAAAAAACAACTTCTGTGTAAGGGAAGAGTCCCTCCCATACACAGAGATAGTTTTCAAATCAGAAGACTTCTTGCTTGTGAATATGCAACAAATCAATGTGCATTTCTGTGCAACACAAGTTCACAAACCAGTTATTTTGCTTGACTCAGAGCTGGTTTCTGCCTCCTGTTGTCAGCAAAGCATACTGCTCTGGGGACTGCATACAAATTACTGAAATTACTTTGGTGGGGAGGAGAGGGCAATGAAGAAGAAACACACACGTGTTACATCAGCCCCTAGTCAACCATTTGTACGTATTTTTAAGCCAGCTTCTTGCCTACTGCATAACTGAGTTACACTAGTGTGAAGAAAGCAGATTTCCTCTTTTCAAAAGGTTTCACATTCAAGCCCTTGGCCAGACAATTTAGTGAGCAGACGTTATTTTCAGCTTCTTTATGTTGTTTGTCTAGAACAGTAGGTGCTACATTGAGCTGCAACTTGGCATCAAGAAAAATCTGCCTGTGTGTCAGAGCAGCCAGGATAGCCTGGACTCCCATAAGGACTAATTGGTACTCCAATAAAAAGAGCTATGTTCAGCCTCACTCAAAGAGAAATATTCTAGTGGTATTAACACCCTTTTGGATGCTTTTAAGGAGGGGTCCTTTCAGTGCTGCTGCATTTCAGCAGCTTTCCCTCTCATGGAAGCTCTAAATCATGCATTTAAAAATAGACATCAGATTATCTGGGTAAATCATAAAGCTCAGCTTATCTGTCTCTTCCCCTTCAAAATATACAATTTATTGTCCACCAGCTAAGCAGCATGAAGCCTTGAATAATCCTGTTCATCTCAGTAACCCCACTCTTTCGATTGTCCCTGCGTATCTCCTTTATGTGCATGTATGTCATTCTGAATGTGTGTGTCTGTGCAAGCATGTAAGGAGGAAGAAAGAATTCAGAGTTCTGGGCACAAAGGCGTACAATTCTGCTTATGGCAGTGTTTATGTCCATGCCAACTGTGCACATCCAAGCATCACAACACAGCCTTACACAGCCATGGAGATTCATGCCAGGATTAAGCAGAAGTAATGTACTAAGTACTTCAATTATGCATTAAACTGTTGTTTAACACCAATTTAGACCCCAGAACCCGTGTGCTTCCCCTGAGGGCTGACATAATCAATGCAATGCGAGGGAGGACTCAAAAATTTTCCCATTTCTCTTTCCCAGTGGTTCAGAGCTAACACATAACGGGGCCTTAAGCAGCAAACCCTGACTCCCAGTCCCAGCGTCTCCCATACGTGCATCTCTCCATCCTCCTCCTCCTGCCAGTGCAGCCCATCAGGCCACGGGAGCCGGAGAAAGCCCTGCAGGGCTATAAATAGCTACTCGGGGGAGGGGAGAGAGTGCAGCAGCAGAGGGAGGTTTTCCTGGATTAATTCAGAGGAGAAAGGGAACCGCTAGGAAGTTCATTGACATGGCAGGTATTGCCTGTGGAGGAGCAGGCAGCAGCTGCCCTGGGAAAACTGAAGGGGGAATGCTGAGCTCGCTGGGAGAACAGCGAGGTGGGTTTCCCCGTTTGAGTGTCCCACCTCTTCCAGAGCGCTTCTGCAGAGCGTCTCCCCCCGCCTTGAGATCGGCTGTGGGCACGAAGGGTCCACAGCTGAGAGAGACAGCGAGGGTACGAATCAACTTGATAGAAGTGTTATTAGAACACACAGCTTACTATCTATGCCAAGCTGTACTCAGCCAAGCGGTGTTATTTATACGCACTGAATTTGCACTGACCATGCATGCGGTGCCCCTGAATCTGCCCCAGCATGGAAACAGTCGTGTTGGCTCCCCTATCCTGTTCCTGGTTTTCCTTCGAGAAAGCCCGTCTCCCAAAAGCCTCCCTATCCCCCTCTGCCTCCCGGAAACGTCCGGGAGCTACAGACACTGCCTGAAGCACAGGTGCGTGCTCGCCCCTTCCACACCGGGGAAACACCGCCTGGCGCTGCCGCCACCTTGTCTGCCTGCTGGGGGGGCGCCATGCAGCGCCTGCCGCTCCCCAGGCCGCTCTGCGCGCCCCTTCGCGCCTTTCGCCCTTCCTCGCCCGCCCGCCGGGCACGCACCGCGCGGCTGTGCTGTGCTGCAGTGCCCGGCCCGGCCCTCTCTCACCGTCCTCCAGAGCCGCTGCCGGTTGGCACTGACGGAGGTGGCTGTGACGATAAGGTGGGAGACGGACACCACCAGTCCGAAGACGATGGCCAGCAGGGTCCGGACGGGCAGCAGCGAGTAGGAGACGAAGGTGACCAGCATGAGCTGCCACATGCCCTGCTCGGGGGCGCTGGGGGGCTCCATGCCGTAGGCGCCGAGTGAGAAGGGGCAGCAGAGGAAGGAGAAGGTGAAGCTGAAGAGTAAGGTGAGCTTGACGATCTGCTGCAGCTGGGTGACCTGAAGGTACTTGACATTGGTGACGATGAAGAGGGAGAGGAAGATGATGCAGTGCACCGGGTGCGAGCCTTTGGAGATTGTCAGGCTGGGGCCGGAGAGCAACTCCACCAGGGCCAAGCTGGCGGTGAGCACGATGAGGACGGCCAGCGCCTTGAGGGTGGATGTCTGCTCCAGCTTTAGGTTGTAGCTCTGGAAGAGAGCCTCAAGCTCCTTGCAGTCAAATTCGTCCTCGCAGGCGATGGCATCCAGCAGCAGCAAGGGAGGGGGGTCCCCCAGCCCGGTTCCCGCTCCGGTCGCCGCGGCAGCCGGCGCGGAACAGCAGCAGTGGCAGCACTTCTTCCTCTTGGTCTTGACTTTCTGAAACGGTATTTCCTCCATGTCAGTGCCATTCATAAACCCCGGGGAAGAAATGCTCTTCCTGGTGTCCCGCGCTGCTGCTCCTGCGCCTCGCTGCTCATAAAAGAGATGGGGGCTGCAAGCAGGAGCCGCGGCCGCACGCCCGCCGGCAGCCCCCGCCGCGGCAGCTCCGAGGACGCGGGCACCGGGTGCAGCCCGCCGGCCGCAACCCGCGGCGCCGGCAAACGCCCCGCTCCGCTGCTACCAAGGAGCCGGCGATGGCTGGGACGGCGGGAGGAGAGCCTCACTTATGTTAATACGCCAACCTTCCTGCCTGCTGTCTCTCTCCCCTCCACCACCCTCTTCCTCCTCCTCCTCCCCCGGTGCTTCAGGGATGTTAATCTCCTAATGACACCAAAACACCATCCAAAGGTTTGAAATCAAGCGGAGGGATGGTGGGTGGAAGCGAAGAGGAGTGGGGGATAATCAACAGGCGGGTCTCCCTTCAGATACCGCTATTTGGAGGAGCAGGAGCTACGGAGGGCGGGTGGCAAACAGCCTCCCGGGGAGTAAGCGACACTGAGACGAAAAAAAAAAAAAAAGAAAAACCACGACAACAAGGAAAAAAAAAATAATAAAACCCAGCCAGGGAACTGGGCTCAGATGAGGAAACGTGAGGCAGAGGGGCCGGAGACAAAGCGGGAGGCAAGGAAAGGCAGGGCGATCCCCTTCTCACGTCCAAGAGCATCTCACCGGGGCTGGGGAATGAGAGGCGCCTGCGCGCCGCTCGCTTGGGAAGCCCGACACGTCCCCCGCCGGGGCACGGCGGCTCGGGAGCCGCTGCCGGGCCGCCCGCTCCCTGCGCAGCGTCCAGCGCTCCTTGCGTGGCGTCCAGCGCTCCGGCTCTCCAGGTACACGCGCCTTCGGGCTGCACCTGCTATTTGATAGCCTTGTGTTGCCCCCCGCCTTACATCTATTCAAATATGTATAAGTATACAAAATCTATATATAACGACGTAGAAATACACGTAAATATACATAAGTATGTAAAGATATTAAAAATATGTATACATATAGGTGAATCCTGCATCCTTTGAGAAACAAAGTCTTATCTGTCTCAATAAACATGTTGGTTTTACTGGTTTTGCCTCCTAGATTCTGAAACAGTTGGAAAAAAGTGTTATGAATGAGAAAATGTTCAAGAAAACATGTTTCTGTGCACACAAAACCAAATACAAATCAGCACAAGTCAGTCAGTGACTGTGGAGAGATATTCTTGTGATAGGAGTTAATTATCATCTCACAAAAAATTGCATTTCCTCCCTCATCAAAAACTTGAGTTGGGAGTCTCTGTGTTGTTTTTGAAAAAATCTCCCCAGTTCTGCCTATAATGCTGCTACCACATACCACTATTACCAAGTTGCTACCAAAGAATACAGGACAATATTATTTTCTGTAACCATTGCATCTAATTTGGGGATTACGAGACTGAATCCAAACTTACCAAGGACTAGAGAATGGACTCCAATGTTTCTTTTGGCTTTGTTTCAAGCATTTGTAAGACTCAGGGCTAGGAAAATGTCAAAATAGAAGACATTAATACATTACGAACATTTGGCTTTTCAGTAGCAGCACAGGAATACTTTCCAGAATCAAAGCAGAATCCTACTATCATGGGCATGTTGAAGATCTAATTGTTGATTTTTGTGTCGGTGATGTCAGATTCTGGTTCTGGATTTGGGTTGGAGGGCCTTAAGATCAACAGCAGGCAGCAATTCTTTAAGATTTGTTATAGCTGTGAATGATGTTGGTACTTCACTTCTGGATAGTAATGTAGCTTTAAACAAAATCTCCGATATATGATCTAAAGCAACATAGTTTTTAAATTAATGTTTTAGTATCTTAAGTTAGTCTTAGTGCTCCAGACTCAGTATCCAGTAGTTCTTACAAATCTGTACAGACCACATTAGGAGAAGAGAATGAATCAACATTGCTGGAGTTTGTGTGTTACAGATTCAAAATATTTCACACTTGACACAGTGACTGTTACTTTGTGTTCATGTGGTGCCACTCATAGTGGTTTCCTAGAGTGCAACCTAGGCTCCCAAACACTGCAGAACTGTAAAAATAGCTGGTGTTTAGATTTATTTAAATTCCTTCAGGAAGAAACTAAAGGGATTGGATTTGCTGACCCAAGTGCTGGAAACAGGAAGAGATGTTTAGCTGAAATGAAATTAAATCTAGAAAAAAAAAAAAGCTTCCTTTGTTTTGCAGTATCTCTAGTGTGTTTGGAAAGATAATAAAATTCATCTCCTTATTCCTTTGGTGTATGAATTCACTTAGGTGCATAAATTCACTTCAGTCACACATATAGTAGACAAATACACGTTGTATTTTCACCTGTCCTCAGCTTTCTTCTGAGCTCATATATCCTGAGGGATACATCAGTATCTCACATCTCACACTGCATAAGAGGTGGCACCTAGCTGCCCAGCCCTAGAAACAATGCACTGAAAGAGTTGTCATGCTAGCAGTTATAATTTCTTTTTTCTGCCTCTCCGCTTGCTGCTGGGAAAATGGAAAGTGAGTTATTCCCTACAAGGCACCCTGTGGTTTAGATCATTTTCATGCTTCTTACAACCTCAGGTTGGTTTAGTTAGTACATACATACAGCAGAGAAGGCCCATTTGTATGAGACATACACATCTCCATTCTTATTAGGTCAAGGGAAAGCGGTGAACTGTGGAAGCTTCATCTTCCTTAGACATTGTAGGAATATGGAAATGCCACACAGTGATTAATGAAACTCTTCCATCCTTTATACACTGTTACACAGCACAAGGCAAATACCTCACCTTACCCTGCACAGTGAAGAGTTCAGTTTTTACCACCACAAATATAAAAAAGGAACCTCAGAACATTTATCTGAAACAGGCAACTTATTAAAGTAAATAATCAGCTTTAAAACTGCTGGAATGCACTGACACAGTACTGTATTTTCTGACCCAACTTATCTGCTGCAGATGACAGCAGCCTAGTTGGGGTTTTGTGAACTGTGAACAACACTTTATGGTCTGTAGTGCACGTCAGGTTCATTTCTAAGGAAGATCTGTCGTTGGTTTTGATATACAATACCATCAAAGTTCTGAATGTTGACTGGATCCAAGCCAGCTCTTCCTGTTGAATGCCCTTGCGTTTGTAACCCGAGACTACTCTGGAAATAAACGTAGTATTGACAGGAAAGGACAATTAGGGACCAGGTTTATCACCTCTTGCACTGCAAAACCTATCTGTTTTTTCAGACTTTTCCTAAGATGCAAGCTGACTTGGTCGTTTGAGTCACTGGAAGTGTAAAACATTTCTTCATGGAGAGTAGGGCAGTATATGGATCTAGGTTACACTAAGCAGAAGTCTCTGTACCTTTAACCGGACCTTAGGAGTAGTCTTGAATTAAAGGGCTACTCAGTTTCAGAACATCTGTTTTTATTTACTTTGTACGTGTAGATTATGCATTTAATAATTATTTCTTTTTCACTGTCCATCTTGTTTTACCTTACAGAACTTGGTACTTGCTTTTTGTATCTCTCCACTTTTAACAGTTTCAAGCACCCACTACCTGATGCATTGGCTGGAAATCATCTTTGGAAGCAATACTCTTTACAGCACTAGAGCTTTTAAGATTTATGACAATTTTAGAACTAAGCATAATTAAAGTTTGGCATCAATATAATTTTGCCTTTGGTTAATTTTTATCTGAGTAAGGATTGCAAAGATCTTAATCTTTTATCCATATTTAGTTTTACCTGCTTATCATTTAAGATAGGGATAGAAATCTTTTTTCCTCTCACCTCCTCTGACAGTAAGACTAAGGGCACTGCATAAAGCTATTGAGAAATTTCTGCAGAGCTAAACCAACTTACTGGTTTAAAGTTTTCCTTTTTGCTGCTTCATACAGGAACAATTTTTAAGAGATGAGCAATTACCTAAGGCCCCCAGAACACAGCTGAGTCCTTCAAGGGTAAAATTAGGTTATAACACTAGTCACTCAGTGTCAAACTTGTGCCTTACCTTCTGCTTATGTCTAACAACAGCACTTTTGCTCACTCAGTTTTCTTTGCACCACACAGTGTTTTTGCACTCAGACTATATTAATCACAATTCTATCTGTGTAGAAGTCTATTTAGTTGTGTAATCTATTGGAGAAAAATAAATCACATGAGAAGAAAATTACATTAAAGCCTTGACCTCAAGTCACTTGTCAGATAAGACTGCTGATGAAGCAATTAGGAAATTTGACCAAAAATTAATATGGTTAAAGTGGCTAATTTGCCAGCAGAGAATGAGGATGGATTTTCTCCAGTCTTCTGCTAAGCAGAGAGTACAGACATTAAGAACATTTGAATCCTTTACGTCTCTCTTCTATTCTAAGCCTTCCAGGAGAGCATGAGACTTCTGTGACCTACTGAACTTCTATATTAATACTAATGAATGTCTCCAGTGAGCAAGCAACATGCTTTTCAACCAGCATGGATTTATAGCAGGGCAGCTGGATTCTTCTAGCTTTTGACAAGTCATTAATTTCCTTCATCAGTACTACATCAACTCTGATTTTTCTATTCTTTATCTAAAATTAGAGCCATCTAAATACTATTATATAGGCAAAATTTCAGGAAAGAGGGTTGGTGCATTTTTCTGAGGGATTCATTTATTTTCTTTCATGATGCTAGCAAACCACTAGTTTTCAGGAGCTTCCCCAAATATCACACCTCATCTGGCTATGCTTCAGCTTCACCACTCCCTACTGCATCTTCCTGGTTATCCCAGGGAAATGTCAGGATTTTTCCTTCATGAGCCCATGGATGGGAACAGCAAGGAAATGACACAGGAAACATTTCAAAATTTCTTCAAAACAGATTGCTGCATACTTTGCCAAGGAGTATAAAACAGTGATATATATTCATTAAAAAAAAAAAAAGCAACAAAACAAGAAATCACAAACCACCTGCAAAACCTAGACAGCACTTCCACGGTCTACTTCTGTTATTTCATTTTAAATATGTAAGTTAGAGCCTACTCTTCTTCCATGGAGAATAGTGCTCAAGAGGTTATGATGTATCTACTCTCAATTGACTATGAAGGTCTGCTACACCCTCATGATGCAATGCAGGTCCATGCAGAGGTACCAGGTCATTTACTGAAACCCATGTATCTGCACGTTGTACAGCCTTGCACTTGTGCCAGAGCTTGCCTGCTCAGAGTTCATACTACGTTTACACTGTTGTGCAGTAACCGTGTCTGAAGACAGCTTGTTCAGGGCTGCCTTGAGTTCTTTACACTGTGATCTGGAGACTAGAAATATCATGCTAGCCAGCAGCAGCTGACAGCCTTTCCCCTCTTTTCCTTTCAGTAAGGCAGATCTTTCAATACATTGGTATCTTCAGAATCACATTCCCATCTAAGGCCAGGATATAGCCCAAGCAGTTGTCTTTACTTCAATAAAGCTATTATTTTGTCTTTCCTGGTTGGCTTGGTTAACAGACTTTTTCTCATCCAACTCCACAGTTGATATCTCACAAAACCCACAATTCTATGAAGTTGGATCAGTTCTCAGGCAAAATACAAATATTTTTGAATTCCCACAAGTTTTATTTTGCAAATTCTTTCAGAAAAAAAGAGGAGGAAAAAAAAAAAGGAGAGAAAAAAAGAAAAATAAACCAAACCCAATCCTTCTCCCTCAACATCTCAGTACTTGTCCATGCAACAGAACAATGAAGATTTGGGAAATGGGAGAGGTGCCTGAGGACTGGAGGAAAGCGACCGTCACTCCGGTCTTCAAAAAGGGCAAGAAGGAGGACCCGGGCAACTACAGACCAGTCAGCCTCACCTCCATCCCCGGGAAGGTGATGGAACAACTTATCCTTGGTGCCATCTTAAGACATATCAAGGATAAGAGGGTCATTAGGGGCAGTCAACATGGCTTCACCAAGGGGAAGTCATGCTTGACCAACCTCATAGCCTTTTATGAAGATATAACCAGGTGGATAGATGATGGCAGAGCGGTGGATGTGGTCTATCTTGACTTCAGTAAAGCATTTGACACCGTCTCCCACAGCATCCTCACGGCTAAACTGAGGAAGTGTGGTCTGGACGATCAGGTAGTGAGGTGGACCACAAACTGGCTGAAGGAGAGAAGCCAGAGAGTCGTGGTCAATGGGGTGGAGTCTGATTGGAGGCCTGTATCTAGTGGAGTGCCTCAAGGGTCAGTTCTGCGACCAATATTATTCAATATATTCATCAACGACTTGGGTGAGGGAATTGAGTGTACTATCAGCAAGTTTGCTGATGACACCAAGCTGGGAGGAGTGGCTGACACGCCAGAAGGCTGTGCTGCCATCCAGCGAGATCTGGATAGGCTAGAGAGTTGGGCAGGGAAATATTTAATGAAATATAATAAGGGAAAATGTAGAGTCTTACATCTGGGTAGGAACAACCCCAGGTTCCAGTACAGGTTGGGGAATGACCTCTTAGAGAGCAGTGTAGGGGAAAGGGACCTGGGGGTCCTGGTGGACAGCAGGATGACCATGAGCCAGCACTGTGCCCTTGTGGCCAGGAAGGCCAATGGCATCCTGGGTGTATTAAAAGGGGGGTGGTTAGTAGGTCGAGAGAGGTTCTCCTCTCCCTCTACTCTGCCCTGGTGAGACCACATCTGGAATATTGTGTCCAGTTCTGGGCCCCTCAGTTCAAGAAGGACAGGGAACTGCTGGAGGGAGTCCAGTGTAGGGCAACAAAGATGATTAAGGGAGTGGAGCATCTCCCTTATGAGGAAAGGCTGAGGGAGCTGGGGCTCTTTAGCTTGGAGAAGAGGAGACTGAGGGGTGACCTCATTAATGTTTATAAATATATAAAGCGTGGGTGTCACGAAGATGGAGCCAGGCTCTTCTCGGTGACAACCAACAGTAAGACAACCAACAGTAAGGGGTAATGGGTTCAAGCTGGAACACAAGAGGTTCCACTTAAATTTGAGGAGAAACTTCTTCATGGTGAGGGTGATGGAACACTAGAACAGGCTGCTCGGGGAGGTTGTGGAGTCTCCTTCTCTGCAGACATTCAAAACCCATCTGGACGCCTTCCTGTGTTGCCTCATCTAGGTGTTCCTGCTCTGACAGGGTTGGACTAGATGATCTTTTGAGATCCCTTCCAATCCCTAACATTCTGTGATTCTGTGATTCTGGGATTTCTCAAACCAGTTAGCAGACTTGGTAGCAATTTCTGTTATGCAGGTGATCTGATTGGCCAGGGCATTCTTAAAATATCCCTTAGCTGTAAAAACATACTCAATAAAATTGAGACCACTTGGAAGAAAATATATTTTAATTTTCTTTGCTTCCATGTAAAGCATTCAATTCTCGTTTTAGGAGTTCTGCAAAGGCCTAGCATCAGGGTGCTGTCAGTGTTTGACAACATTAAAAAGTTCTGATCCTGTTCCATGAAATCAAGGGAAGTTTTGATATTCACTGCAGCTATATTAGACCTAATAGTATAACCATGCTTATTTCCCAGGGAAGGTTTCTGTTCTTCTTTATGTTCATATTGCCATTTTCGAATGTAAGAGCATGGCTTTGTTCAGAGCCTATAGTGTCCTTGTTTGCCTAGTGAAATGTAGTTTAGATATATTTCAGAGTTGTGTAAGGACAAGCATTTTGGTCAGTGTAATCCCTTGAATCCTTTGAAAAGGAAAAGACAAGAATATAAGCAAAAATAAAGACAGAAGTCATAGCTGAATTTCACAGTTCACTCCTAGTCGTATTTCTGATACATCTATTTTTTAAGAATATACATTAAATAGAAATTCATATTCACCAGATCTGATCTTCTTCTGTTTTGCTCACCTCTAAGTTAGATTGAAAATATGTTCTGAGATCAGTTATAATAAAGGAAGGTATTATCATTTATGAATCGAAAATTTAGTAAACAGCTCTTTTTTTCCTTTTTATTTTTGTTTTAAATGAAGGTTATTAGCTGCTTAAGTTTTTTTTTTTTTTTTTGTCCCATATATGTTTTAATTATGTCAAGTTTTCACTCTTAGTAATGTTCAGAGCATGCTCTGCTATCAGACTGCACTCACTAGTGGTTCTGTGAGTAACTTCTTCAAGTGCCAGATCTGAGGCTGTCTTCTGGACTTTTGATTTGGGCGGAACTCCACATTGATTTTATTTGGGAGCTTTTCTCGAGTAATTGTTCTGAAAGCCTGCATATTTTCATTTTCAGAGCCTCCTGTCAAAGAGTGAAAAGTACACTGGCAATACGAATTTAACAACTACAACAAGTAATGTGTTTGCAAACAGTTCCCACTGGAGGAAAACATTGCTCTTTTATACTGATTTTAGTGTTTTCTAATGATAACTATGAAGCTAACAATAGTTTCAAGACATAACATACTACAGACAACCAGTGTCTTCCCTGTCAATTAGTACTTGCACTTCATCACTGAAGTGAATACAGATATAGTCCTTTGCTTTTTTAATAAACCAAAGGAAATAATCTCCAAAACCAGTGGAATTTTAAATAAAAATTTTAATTATGTTTTTGAAACAGAAAGATAAGCTTGTTACAGAAGGCTAAGTCACAGAAGACAATTACTAGAGATTCACTTCCTCTAATACCCCCTTGCAAAGACCAGAGTACCCAGGAACAGCATGTATCAGAAATTAAACTGCTGCTCCATTTGATCTCCACCAAGGGCCAAGATTCCCTCTATTTTATATCTAATCTATGTAATGAGATTCTTCATGCAAGTCCTGCAACTAGCAACAACTAATCAGGTCAAATTAACGACACGTATGTTACTGGATCTATTTTGAGTTTAAACCCTCAAGATGGAGCTACTCTTCTCTTTAAGGTAACAACTGCTGGATGTTAAAAGTACAAAGACAACTTTATATTGTACTGTGTTTACTAAATCCTTTAGTCAGACCATTGCTCAACTTTAAGACAGATTTCTGGTGGCCTTCAATGCTCTATTTATTTTCTCGTCACCTGTGCTCCCCTTTTATCCTAAACAATTTGCATAAACCTGTATAATGCTATTTAGCTTATGCTCCAGTGTTACTATAAATAGATGAACTGGAAATTCAGCTTAGTAAAGTAATTTAATTATTTTCTTGTCTCATTCTTTCTTCCTCTTTACACACTGTGCATGTGCTCGTGTGCATGAAGGTTTGAAAGAGAGACTGTGTTCTCAAAAGGAGTTTTAAGAGATAAGTGTTATTGTTCTTATTAATGATTAGAGGAAACACACAATTTTCTGAACTGATGCAAAAGTAGGAGCCTTTAGAACAACCACAGATATTACAGGATGTATATGTGTGTCTGTGCTTGTGAGTGTGTATGTTTGTAAATGTAGAGAAGGAGGGTTTTTTTCTTTTTCTTAAGACAAAAAAGAGAAACATTTTACTTTTTTCTTAATGTGAGGTAAGTTGGGAGTTACATAGTCAGGTAGTGACGTTACTAACATCTCATACCTTTTTCACACGGTCTTCCTTTATTGTGTTTTAATTTACTTGCTAAACAATCTGTTTGCTTATCAGTCAAGATTACAATTGAAAACTAGGTTGTTTCTTTGAAAACCTATAGGTGCAATTAAAAATCTCATAGAATACAGAATATATCTATTTGGAAGGGACTTATAGGAATCATCTCATTTTTTGAAAGAAAATTTTATTTAAAAGTAGGTCTGCATGCCTAAAAAATTAATTGCATATTTGGTACAGCTATTTTTATAGCATCTTAGCAGTTAATCCCTGAGAATGCTTCCCCTCCTCAGTGCTCATAGCACTTTAAAGCACAGAGACGCATTACTCTAAGGAGAGCTTATCTTTGTTTTTAACTTCAGACTGAGTATGTACAAGCCTGACTACATCTATTATAGATTGAGTCTTATCCTCTAGTCTGAAATATATCTCACTTCTCTAAACAAGGCTAAGTGCTCTTTTTCTTCCCCTAATCGTGTTTAGCAAGACAACACAGTAGTCTGGGCAGTTAAAATATTCCAGTTAAGTGAAAGAAAGGTCACTGCAAGATTACTGCAAACTATCAGGTGACGCTAAAGGGCAAATATATTTTCCTAAGGATTTCCAAAGGATTGTAAGGGAGGAAAAACAATGCTAACATTAAAAAAAAAAAAATCTGTAGGAATATTCAAATACCATTGCAGTCATGAAATCTATGTTTATTTTGTTAGTAGACATTACAGTTTTGTCGAGTACCAACATACCCTTCTGATCTGCACCAAATTCACCAAAAGCTGGGGAGACCTTCCCACCGCTTTAGCCCCAAGTGCCGCTCTGCAGTGCCAGTGATGACTTCTGCCTCATGGTGGCCAGCTCTGCTTATCGCACCATCTAAGAAAAATTCCCCTGATTTCAGTGGAAACATATCTTGCAGGCCTGATTCCAGAGGTCAAGGAAGTCAACTGGATATTTTCCATCAGCTCTACATGGTTTTCTGCCAGACTTGTAACTTTTGGACCTCTACAGTCAAGATACATGTGTGGTTGATGGACCTCTTCAGTGAGATTTACAACAGTCCCTGCAGTCAGCAAGGTGCTTCCAGTCAGCGTATGCACAACGCAGACTTACTCACAAAACAAATACTGAAGAGAAATGCCCTATTGACTAAGCATTCAAAATTCTCACTTGTAAGTAATTTTTTTTTTTTCCCCAAGAGACCCACGGGACTTTCTCCAAGGACCTGGTGGAAAAATATAGCAGCAATAATCCAAAAAGTGATGAAAGCACTTTCTGAGGATGTAGGAAGATCAAGTACTATGCCTATCATGCAACAGTATATGCGGGGGGCTGCCCACCTGGAAAGAAGCTTGGCAGAAATGCACCTGGGGCTTTTGGTGGACACCAAGTTGAGCATAAGCCAATTATGTGGTCTTATGGCAAAGAAGGCTACTGGTATCCTGGGCTGCATTGGGAGAAGTTCTGCCAGCAGATCGAGGAGGTGATCCTTTCCCTCTGCTCAGCACTGGTGAGGCCACACCTAGAGCACTGTGTCCAGTGGGACTGGAGCATCCCTCCTATGAGGAAAGGCTGAGAGAGCTGGGACTGTTCAGCCTGGAGAAGAGAAGGCACAGGGGGATTTCAGCAATGCCTATAAATACCTAAAGGGAGGGTGCAAAGAAGAGGAAGCCAGACTCTTTTGAGTGGAGCTCAGTGACAGGATTAGAGGCAATGGACACAAACTGGAACACAGAAGGTTCCCTCTGAACATCAGGAAACACTTTTTTACTGTGAGGGTGACTGAGCACTGGCACAGGTTGCCGAGAGAGGATGTGGAGTTGCCATCCTTAGAGACACAAAAGCCATGTGGACTTGGTCCTGGGTAACTGTCTCTAGGTGGCCATGTTTGAACAGGGGGATTGGACTAGATGGCCTCTGAAGTTCCCTTCTAATCTCAGCCCTTCTGTGATGCTCCGGTTGTGTGATATATGTGGGGAGGGGGCTGCAAACCACTCTGGTGCAACCTCACTCCAAGTGGCAGGCTATTTTATGTGCAGGAACTGTGTCCCCCATTTTCTACTTTATGTTAAAAAAGAAAAATAAAAATTATCCAGCTTGCCAAAGAAAAAGCAGATTGCATGATGCAAAATCTGCCCTGTGAAACATGTCTAATGATTGCAAAATACAAAAGTATAACTGTGTTTTCTAATACACTTGATCTTGCAGGTGTTAGATGTACTATATTACAAGTTTCTCATGGGGTTACAGAACAATTAAAGGAACAACTACTTTAGATATGCTAGCTGGGCATACCCATGACTGGGGTAAGAGAGAAAATCCTTCAAACTCTGTCAAAACTGGAGTAGTTCTGAGAAAACAGGTGAAAACGCCAGGTCTCTAGAAAATATGCCAAAAGAGGTATGGAAACATTATTTTAGCACTCCAGTTTTATGCAGCAGTTGAATGAGAGATCTGAGGAATGTAATTTGTCTTTAGGTTTTATTTGGTTGCCTAGATCACTCACAGGATCTGACTTAGAGTGTGCAAATTTGTGTGCATGAGCAGAAACAGGTAAACTGTGCACTATCAAGGTGACCTTTTTTGCAGTCTTCGAAATAGTCTGCCTGGAAATGATTCCATAGCATAGCATAGCTTTCAAAAGTTACCATGTGTAATGATCTGATTTTATAGCCTTTGCCTTTTGGACAGGACTCTTATTTCCTCTTTTAAATATATTGTGATTTATGGAACTTACAGATTCATAACATTATTTCTTCTCCCATTTTTCATCATTCATACAATTAAACTAAAAAAAAAAATAAAAGAAAGGAAATGAAAACAGCGTGAGATACTATTCACCCATCATATCTGAACAGTATTTGTTTTGGTTCAGTAGGGTCCTTGTGCGTACCTCATGTTATCGTGTCTTTATGATTTCAGTGAAACTCTTCACAGACCCCTTTACATTTAATGTTTTTCATCTTATGTAGTATTTCAATTACACACAGTAGATGAAATACCCTTCTACGATTTCAGTATTTAAAATGGATCAGCCTGTCGTTTGAATAGATTTTTCAAAACCTATTTATCATCAAGGGGAACTTTTTTTAACCTGAGTTTTGTGCATACATTTATGGTAATGAATACAATCTATTATGCCTGTCATAATACAAAGCATTTCAGCTGGTATTATTTTCATAAATATTTAAAAGCTGGCACACCTACAGCATAGGCTAGGGGTATTTTAGTAGAATCTTTCAAAAAAGGGGAAAAGCTATGTGATCTTCATCTGGATCAACTTGGTTAAAATAGCAGTGAAGATGAGACACTTGGGCTTTATTTTGAGATAGCAGGTTAAACTCAGGTTTAGAGATGATTAGAATAAAAACATAAGACATCTTTTCTTCACTGCATTTTTAACATAATTTGACTAGATCAGCTTAGTCACTTCTAGTTTGGAACAAGTTTTTCTCATACAGTGTAAACACAGCTTATATGAGGATACATACATACCTCATCTCCTAGGAGACTGCAACTAAGATGCAGTCTTGGATATGGCTTTGATCAGCTTGATGTAGTGAAAGATGTTCCTGCCCATTCAGGGGGATAGATGATCTATGAACATCCCTTCCAACCCAAATTATTCTATGATTTTATGATTCTATGTTACAGATTATGATTCTAATCAGCAAAGAAAATACCACATTCTGTACCCTGTATCCAAGGGTGAGAACAACAATAGGCATACCTGGGATACTGAACCATGCAGAATCGTGTATAGGGAAATATAAAATATCTATAGAAACACTAAGTCAAGTAGGTTGGTCCAAAAGAACTTCATTTTCTATTTGTCCAAAAGCAGTGTTCAGTATTAGACCTTACTCTTCCTTTTGTTCTTGTATTTGTAAACTTCAGCTGGCTAGATTCATTGCTAAATATAATTTTTCCTCAGACAAAAATAGAGAACATGATTTGAGGAGCCTTCCAATTACCTTTTTAGGTGTCTCCATTTATTGAACACCCAACTCCATGTAGCCCTGGACAGGAACTGAATAACTGGTTTTTATCACAAAGATATAACATGTCAATAAATGGAGCAAAGCCATTTTTTCTACTTTTCCAATTGCTTTGGTATCATTGCTGTCTCCTGTAGGGAACTAGAAGAGTCTGTTGGGAGCTTTTGCCAGAGGAACAACCTTATGCGTATTTGCTGTGGTTGCTAAATGGCATTGTGCTTATGATTTGTGAATCACTGAAGCTTGCATCTATTTCTTGTAGCTGGGTTTTGGGCCTAAAGGCTTATTTTAATGGCCCATTAAACCCCAACTTGACTATTTTGTTGCTTACACTAATGTATTTATGCATTCATTTGTAGATTTCCTATGGCAGCTAAAAGCATATAGTCCTTTCCATGATCTACTTTAAGACGCTGCAACTATTACCCATTTAAAATACACCAAGGACTCATGGCAATAAGCAACTAGTTCAAGGCAGTGAAAGGGTAGAATTTCTCTTCTTTCTTTGCTTCTAAAATTAATTAAATGTAAGGATAACAAAAAGCCATACTTTCTTAGGAATGATGTGAAGTATAAAATGCAGCAATAGTTCACTTTATTTTTCAGTCTTGGAAAAAAAAGGACTTAGAATACTGTTCACCCATACAAAAATGTTAGCATTAAACTATGGCATTACTATATTACCCTTTAGGGTTAAGTACTTGTACTTCAGTAATACCAAAGATAATACCATATAATCATAGAATCATAGAATGGTTTGGATTGCAAGGGACCTTTAAAGGTCTCTCCTGCAATAAGCCAGAACATCTTTAGAGCAGGCTGCTATAGCCTTTTTTTTTTTTTTTTTTTTTTTTTAAATCTTAGATGTTGGCTGTTCCACTGGAGACCAGCATTTCAGTAGCTTTTAAACTGAGAGAGTGTCGGTACTGGTTCGTTAATTACATGGGCAGCAATGGTTGTGCTGACATCCTTGTCAGAAAAGAATACACTGAATCTGTCATATTCGGTTGCCTATAAATCCCCATCTCTGATGTTTATATCTGTTGGTCTGCCATTTTAGTACAGAAAAACATATATGCAAAAATCTAGTTATCTTTAGAGAGATGAGCAAGGTCCTCATCCTTTAAACAACATGCAACTTGCTCAAAAAACTATGAAGACTTCTCAATGTCAAATTTGGTAATACTAGCCAAATCAAAACCCAACATAGCCTAAAATATAGGTTAGAAACATGCAGAATTTATGCAAAATTTGAATTTTAATTAAGTTGTAAATAAATCGGGAAGAACACAAACTTTAGGAATCTATTCAGTGGTTTAGAAAGGTTTTGGATCAGATCTAAAGAAATTGTTAGGCTGATATTAATACCTCCTCAAGTGAATCTTGAACGTCAGAAGAAAGCTTGCTAGGAAGTTAACCAAAAGGTTTCAGCATTAAGGGAGAACATATGTACAGTCTAGGAAGTTTTCAAATGTATGAAAAGCACGGTAAACTACTGGAAATAATTGAAAAAAACTTCTCAGTTGAGAGAACAATTGGTTTGAAAGTGAAGGCAGGAAAAAATACTACTGAGAACAAAGAAATTTTAAAGAAAAAAATATGTTTGCTTTGTAAAAAATACATGAAACCACTGAAGAACAATCAAGGAGAGGCCACTGGTCACTTTCAGTAATTAACTGGATATCTTATACAGTGTTTTGAAAAGTAAATCAATCTCCACCTCGGATGGATAAACTAAGACACTGGGAGTGGATGACTTGCACAATAGCAACTGCTGAATGCTGGAAAACCTGTGAATAAAAGAAATCTTGCAATCTTGTCCCCCAAGTAACCTGACACAGGTAAAGCCTTTATTTCATTTATACCGATGAAGTAATTTACTTCAGTTCAAGTTTTGGATGCATGGACAGGATTTTTTAACTTCATCTGTGATTTCACAGGTAGTGGCTGGCCACTGCCTTATTTTTCTTTGCACTTCTGCAATATAAAAAATGTCACAGTTTCAAACTGCTGCAACAGCCTCTTACCCCCCATATCTCAGCTTGCATATCTCATTCAATGTCACTTTCCTGGTTTCAAAAAATGCATCCTATTCCTATTAATTCATATGCACCCATACCTTTGCCAGAAGTAGCCATCTAGAAACTATGTAGGCGAGGCAATACAGGGAAAGGGGTGTAGATCTATGCTGGGATGTATCACAGGCAAGTAGAATAATGTGCAACATGATTTATGCAACTTCTACTGTGTGTTTTCACAAATGTACTATGAGCTATTCAGTGAAAGGCAGGAAAAATTAGAGTCCATTAATCTTTGTACAATTGTTTGACTCTGATATAATGACAATTCTTAAAATGCACTCACTGATATTTTTTTATCAGCAACAAAGAGATGGTTTAGCTTTGCCTTCCGTACATTCACACAATTACATGAAAACTATCATAGGGATGTGTGTATGCCTATTACTCTACTCCAAAACTTTAGACAACAAAGCAGCCTCTCTTCAAAACAGCAGCTTTCTTTCTTTGGGCACAAATGTCATTATGCTATTATTTTATCTGTAATTGGGTGGATCACATAATTAATAGCTGACATATTGGTTGGATTATTCTTTATGAATTTCTCAGAATATAAAAGACTGCCAGCTTCATATTCAGGACTGCTGGCAAAGGTAACAAAGAGATCAACATTTATTCTCCTCTAAAAGTTTTTTCCTCCTCTGTTTATGATACTTTTAAAGAACAACTTTGTTCAGCAATCCCCCAACACTTTTTTTTCTTCCTTCTTCCTTTCCTTCTGTCTTCCTTTCCTTCCTCCTCCTATACACATTGGTTAATGAACTAGAGAATGAAGTGTTCTTTCCTCTGCTCACAACTGTTTGCCTTTCATGGTGCTTTGAAGGTTTGTCTGCTCTGGGTACAACAGCTAGAGTGTTGTGCTGGTCTTGCTGAAGACAAAGAGAGTTCTGCCATTTGCCAAGATACCACAATTTTGCATCCAGATTCTTTTCCTTAGAAACTCCCCTTAATTTTGTCCTAAGGCCAAACTAGAAAGAAGGTCTTAATTGGCTGATATGTTAACACGTATTAAGCTGACCAAATGAGACTTCATTAAACCTGAACCTCAAATGTGCTAAACCTGAATGTTTGACAAAGAAGTAACGTTACAACTAGTAGCAAGCTTTGCTGCCAGAAGAAAATAGACTAACTTCCCACAGTATTGGAAGTAATTTGCCAAGCTGCAGCACCTGGGGTTACAGCAGAGATGGCAAAAATTATATAGCAATGGCCATTTTGACTTAATGACAACTACATCATTCATACATTTGCCGTGGTTGGCACATATCCATGTTAAAAATCTGGCACAGCCTCTCCTTTACAGTTTTTAAACAGAGTCAATAAAAGTGAAATACATTTAGAATGTTATGATCTCTATAATTACAATAGTTTATCTTGTAGGAAAGCAAGCAAATGAACCTTTAAAATCAGTCAATGACATCAGGAAAGAGCCAAATTATTGCAGTTCTAATGTGAATATCAAAACTGCTGTCTTTGTTTGTCTCTTTATTTTCATTAATAAAAACTGCAACTTCTGAATCTTAAAAAGGTTCCCATTTTGCCCACCCAATCTCTTCAGAGCAGAGAAACACATATTGTCTCACATCTGGGATATTTAAATACAGTCTGGACCAACAATGGAAGGCTCTGCACAAGTTTTCAGTTAACAACATACTGACATATCTACAGCTGCCAGTAGCATCCCTAACAAGATGGAGCTACACCACTTAATTTGATGATGATGAGTTGACCACTAGGTTGGAAGAGACCAATAGAACTTCCTACAGTTCATCTCTGAAAAGGATCAGAAAATCACAAGGCAACAAGTCCAAAAATTTATGAGTTCTCTTCTAATGGTAACTGATAGCCTCCTTCCACAACAGATTCACAGTGGCTTCCTGTTCTTTCAGTCTCATATGAGCTGAAGAGTATTTAATTTCCTATCCCTCAAGGTGGTGAGACATATGAAGTTCCTTTGGGAAATTCCATGGCTTTGGAAGATAATGCAGTTGGCACTGAAAAAAAAAAAGATTGAGAGTTGCAGTTGCCCCAATGCTTTTCTCTATATCCTTCTGGCTATTTTTTTAGTTAAAATCCTTTCTATGTTCAGAGTATGGATAATTTCTCAAGTGGGCTGTACCTCTAGCCTTATATACATAGGCTGTGCCTATAGTTTTTTCTTCTTGCATGCTATACATACAGGTCTAAACACAGAAGCCTGTGGACAGGTTATATGGGAGTGCCTGAAGACATCTAAGGCCAAAGTTTACTCAGGCTGCAGGGTTGCTGCTGTAGATCTTAGAAAATAATTACTGCAAAGCAATTTGAGCTCATGCATCCACAAATCCAGCACAGGTTGGAAACAGCCTGAGTAATCAAACATGGGTAACTTCTCTTGTCATGGAAGTAAAGGCTTTCAGTCAGTCTCATATTACTTACTTACCTCTAGCTTTCCAGAGCTTTCCTGCTTGCTCTGTTATCCCATCTAAAAGTGTATCTTTTATTTTTCTCAATCAACTCCTTTGATTTTGTTCTCCCTGAATACCTCCATCTGTTTTACTGCTTTTTCTCCATTATGATCCAGTGACAGAATTTTGTTAGAATACTTATCATCATCACAAGTAGTGGGTATTTTGTAAATGTCTCAATTTGTTTGAAGTTTTATTTTGTCCTGGACATAAGACCACATGCTTGCTTTATTTCTAAGGACATAAACAACTTGCCTCTTGTTGGGTAATAGAACAGATGTCATTTGCCCACACACTGGTTAGCAGCAATCATCACATTCTGCAGAATCAAAGACACTCTAAGATCTCCTTGCCCTTGGACTTTATTCTTCATAGCACAGGTACGGGCTAGGGGGTTATGTGTTGGAGGTTGTTTCCTCAGTGGTGGGGGGATGGGGGGTGGAGCATATGTGTGTGTTTGATTTGGATTTGTCCTGGAGCACTACAGATTTGCATTTCCTGGTAAGTACCACATGATGACTTGCAGGATCAAGGCTGCTGAGGTTGTCTTCACTGGCATAGCAGAGAGATGAAACCTAGATTAAAATGGTATCTGTAACGAACGTCATGCTGCTGTAAAGAATATAGTTTGCACCTTGATTGTAGACAGCAGAAATCAATGTGGCTACAAAGGGAGGAATTTTGTCCAGTGTTTATTATGGTCAGAGGTACCAGAGTGGAAGCTACATCAACTCAATTTATCTCAAACACACAGTCGGGAGTCAAGAGTATGCATTTGAGAATATTGGAAGCACTAAGGAGCCAGACTTGTCAGCATTCAGAGATTTCCTCAAGTGCTCAGCTTGGTCACACTCTGCTTAAGCTTCAGAAACACTCTGTTCACACTCAGCATGCTTGGAGTGAGTTTAGTGGGCTGATCCTTATGGAAAGGGTGGCATTTTTACTTTAAAAAAAAAAAAAGAAAAAGTAAAAGAAAATATTGGCTTTGACAAAAAATAAAAGTACTAGGAAAGGTTTCAGTCTAATTTCCTAGTCAAGATAATGTATTATCCTTATTTCTTCACATACATGCTACTCAAGGCAACAGGCTATTACATAGAAAATGTGCAGCAGTGTGCCCGTACTGTAAATTTCACAGTATAAAGAATGTTTTGTCTTCTGACAAGAGCCAGGGAGACAGTAATGTACCTGGATCGGACAGAGTGAAAAGTGCTATATGAGACAGGATAGGGAATCCCAGTCTTTTCCATACTATCTCTGGAGTTAGAGTTAGAAAAAAATGAAAAAAGAGAAAGTAAGGGGAGCATTTCACTTACAGATTAATAATGATAGAAGAAATAGTTACTTAAAACCAACAGAATTAAACCCAAGGATGAGGATGATCCCAAATGAAAGTATGGTTAGGACAGAGCATCGAAACACTGAGGGAAAGCCTGGCTCTCAGTTTAAGAAAGGGAGTAAAAGAAATTGAAAGAAAGGTTTGAAGAAGTTTAGCTCTGAGGTTTCCTTTTAGGGATAGGCTGTTAAAAAGTATGAAATGTTTTGCTAGTAAACAAAAAATGTCATACATAAACTGCACAGAAGTTGTAGATGTTGGCCAGAATAGAAACTCAGACAACTTCTGTGTTGCTGAGAATTTCCCCAGAAGTTTCACTTACTCGCAGTTTCCCTCTGCACAAATTCCCCAGCTCTTAAAAGCAGACTTTCCATGTCACATCAGCTGATTCTCCACAATTCATATTCCTTCTACAATGCTCAAAATTTGGAGAAACAACATGTCATTTTTAATTTGATTTGGAGTTACACCTGGTGTAGGCCAACACACAGAATCATCAAGCAAGATGTGGCTCCTCCACGTCCCATCCATTCCCCAGGATACAGGTCTTGCATCCTTGTTTTTAGCATATGCTTCAGTAGAAGCAAAAAAACAACCAGTCTAGTTCATTGACATTACTAATCTACTATGACAGCACAAGCCAAGCAGACATTGGCAATACCTATTCACTCAGAATAGGAAAGAAAAGAGGAAGAGAATTTAAGAAGGAAAATTCTGTATAGCACGGTATTAAGTACTTGTCTTCCTTTTTCCACAACATAGTCAATAGAGTTGACATATCACTAAAATGTGTTTTCTTTTGAATACTAAACACCTTTCTCTCAATCTCTGGCCTAGAAAACAGGGTTCATTATATGCAAAGCATCTTTCCAGCGACTAGAACCTGAATAATGCATTCCAGCATGCCTGTTTGGTGCAGGGAAGACTGTCATGAGTGACTCACATGAAGGAATCCACTGGGACCCTGCCAACACTACAGGCTACAGTTAGTCCACATTAACCCCTTATTAACTGCATTTTACAGGCTGGCTACATGTGGGTACTACAGAGCAGTACTGTCTGCTAATAAAATGTATCTAGGAGGAATGTGCTTAAAAACCACAGATTATAGATAGTTCCAGGAAAGAGTGGACTAAAAGCTATCTGCTTCTCCCTGATTCATCTGCTTTAAAGCTGAAATTACAAAAAAAAGGCAGAAAATTCTTTTTGCTGACTTTTGGATTAACGGAAGTTACCTAAACAGCAGGAATAAACTCTCTTCTGTGCTGTACTCTGTGCCATGCAGTATGGACAGTATAGCAGGGGAAGAGAGTATAATGTTTGAATCCCAGCCCAGGCTGCCAGGTTAAGTTTGAACTGATAATCTCATATAAATTAGAGCTTTATATTTATTTCAATTTACAGAGAAGACTAAGATAATTCAAAACAGAAAACAGGAGCCTCCAGGCAGTCAGAGATGTGATCCCCTCTTTACTATACACACAAACTGTCCTGGTTTTGTTTAAAGCAAGACCAGTTCTCTTTTAATGAATTTTCCTTTCAGTTAAGTTCTTCTAAGTAACAGAACTTTTCTGAATTTGGCTGCATGTTTTCAGACACTGTTCGCTCTGGAGCTGATAGCGGTAGCAATGGTGTGCAGAAGAGGTCCAGGTTTAGACTTATTGCTATAGCAGCCAAGGTTACTGTACATTTTGCACATCCTGTAAGTGAGAGGGTCGTATTTGCAAGGAGGGGCGAACACAACAGGTGACTAAAATTGACCAACTGAGTATTCCATCCCATACACTTCATACACCCTATAAAAGTGGGAGATCATGAGGGTCTCGCTCTCTTCGACCATGTCTGGCATCTGAAGAGGACCCTGCCTGTGGTGCCTGTAATCCTAGGCCTGGTTCCAGACCCTGTATCCCTGAATCCAGTTCCAGTTTACTGTGGGGTCCAGCCCAGGAATTCCGGGTGCCCATCCTGCAACCGCTGGAGCAACGCCAGCGCGGGCAACACTGCGCTACCCTGGGAAATTCAAGATTAGTTTTGTATATTTTGTATTTTTTTCCCTATTTATTAGTAGCATTAGTAAAGCATTTTTAACTTTACCAACTTGCAAGTCTCTCTCCCTTTTCCTTCTTTTACCTTTCCTAGTGAGGAGGGTGGGGGGTTGACAGAGAGAATCTGCCATGGTTTATTGTCGCCCTGCAGTAAATGGTGACACAAACCTACACTGGGCATTTGTGCATGCACAAAGCATGCCACAGATGCTTGACAGGATGATGTGGAATGATGTCATAGACCTGAACAAAAGGTTGATAAACCATAAATATATACACGTCTTGTATATGTATCAAAACTTCTGTTTGTTTCACAGGGGCTTGAAGTACAGTTTCAGTGACATGATTACTTTTTAAAAGCTTTCTTTTTGCATTATTTTTCCCTTTTACAGTACCAGACCATGTTAATAGGCCAGCACCTTTCCTTTTTTTCTGGGCTAATCTGACAGTGCAGTGCAGTGTGGTACAGTAATCCAGAAAATAGAGCTAACGGTGAAAGAACCAAAAATTCCTCCTGTTCTTGAAGTCAATATGCACATGAAATCACGTCATCAACATTTTCACATATCAAATCATGACAAACCTCAAGAAAATTTGTTACTTTCACCTTGATCAGTAGCTAAATCCTCATCAATCAAGAATTTACCCTTGGGCGCAACTTTAATGACAGCATCATGTACTTGCATTTGCATGTAATATCAGCATGTTGGATCCTCAGTAGCATCTAATTATTGCTTCTAGTAATACTAGAGATAGTCCACCATGTGAGGCACAGAAATAGAGTTGAAATTGGTAGCTGAAGAGCTGTAAAGAGACGAAATTTATCACTGGTTTATAAAGATTATAGTTGGCTATCACTATAACTATTCCTTTTGCCATCCTGCATCCCATTCAAGTGTGGGTACATATTTGACACTTTCATGTGGCCTGTTTTTAAATTCATCAGGATCTGCTTAATTAATATTAATTTTTTTCCTTTTTTTTAGAATAGCTTTGGAAACGAGGCTTCTGTATTCACTGTATTGTTCATCTGCCTGTGTGCCCACAACCTGTAGTACTTTTGGACCATTTAACCATTTAACTTTATCTGGGTTAAAAGACTGAAAGGCTATTAACTTTTTATAGCTTTGTGGAAACGGGTTCCCTGATGGCAAGAGAAACATCTTATTTAAAAGGTTTGGCTGAGGAAAAAAACCTCAATGTTAACTCACATTTTAGTAGACATCAAAAAATATACAAAAGAGAGAAGAAACTCAGGTAACATTCACCCCTTCCTTGGTACACAAGCTTCCTTACTGCTTACAGAAGTGTTCAGAGTAAGCACTTTGTTCAGAATTTATCATTGAAATGCTTTATTAAAGTCTTCCTGTAGGTACCTTTATTAACAAAACAGTTGTAAGAATGAAATCAGGCTTCTTTTGTTCTCTACAGCTACCTGAAAGGAGGTTGTAACATGAAGGGTGTTGGTCTCTTCTCCCAAGTAGCAAGTGATAGGACAAGAGGAAATGGCTTCAAGTTGTGCCAGGAGAGGTTTACATTGGATATTAGGAATTTTTTTTTTCGTAAAAAGGGTTTTCAAGCTTTGAAACAGGCCGCTCAGGGAAGTGATGGAGTCACTATCCCTGGAAGTGTTTAAAAGGCATGTAGATGAGGTTCTTCGGGGCATGGTTTAGTGCCAGTGTTAGGTTAATGGTTGGACTTGATCATCTTGAGTGTGTCTTCCAAGCAAAATGATTCTATGATTCTTTGACGAGACCTGTTTTCCATAAATTTATGTTGCTGGTTGCAGCTACAGTATGATCCCTTAATTCTTTATCATATGACTCCCCTATCTGCTTTTCCACTTTTGCCTAACTTGGTGAGAAGCTTTTATTCATTGTATCATTTGCTTGCCATTTTTTTAGGATAATCACAGAATCTCTTTTCCAGTCTTTTAGAATTTACCAATTATTTTAAGATTTATAAATGCATTAAAGTATTTCCTCAAGAAGCCACAAAGCTGCTCAGCCAAGTCACATGAAAGTCTGAGGAACAAGCTACCCATCATTACCAAATGACCATCTTGGACAGGCATTTTTTCTCTTTTTGGGATAAGCATTTTATCCTTTCTTGAATTGCAGGTGCATCACAACAATGTATGTCATTCTTACAGGACAAAAATACATAATCCTGCTCATTTCAAAGAGATATCTGTGTTTTCTTCAACACCAGACCAAGGCTGCTAAAGAAATTTCTGTTTTTCATAACACATCAAATAAGTATTCTCCCCCAAATAATTATGAGCTGTTTATGGCTGTACAATCAGTGCTACCAATCATTAATTTTTTCCCCTCTGCCTCTACTCTTCACACACCCTTATCAAATTTTCTTCCAGAACAGTCCCATTCCCAGAAAAGGTCCCTACCTTGATCCTTTCAAGATACTTTGAGGAAGACCCTCCCACTTTCTTTGTGTTCTTGGCACGTTATTCATAGTCTGCCTCTGATCCAAACTAAAATGCTGCATTTCCTGGAAGGATATTCTGAAGGGGTCTGGTGTTTCAGTCAAGGACTACCAAACTTATTGCAAATTCTTCAGCCCTCTCAGTCAACCTTTTGCAGTAGGGGGCTGATGTCAAGAAAAACACATTGCTAATACTGACTAAAGTACAATAGGTTGAAGCTCAGCATGAAACTTTTGCATAGTGCTAACTTTACTAATCTGAAAACATGTTCCTTGTGTTTACTTGTACTTTAAGAGCGTGCTGCTACCATATGTGTAAGAGCACAATCTGTTCCTGAAGGCAGTTCCTTATTTTTAAATTTTTATCCAAATTTACTCAACTACTGCTAGTACAGAATTAAAATAAAACATCCATACATAGAAAAGTGCACAGTAACTGTTTTCTGATTGCCCTCTCCAAAGTCCAGCTCTTGCTTTTTTAGTACAGAAAGAAAAGTCTGTGATATTTTCTGTAGTAGAAGAGAAAATATCAGGAGCTTGGTCACAACTATCTGTTACTTACAGCAACCATTCTATTCAAAGATTCTCTTATAATGTAAGTTTCTGTGACACTGCTTACATACTGAAATTGAACCAAAGAACAAAATATGGAGGTCAGCTATTTTGTTGCATAGTCCAGCACACTTATTGCATAGTCTTGAATAACACCTCAGAGAAAAAGCAGCAAGATTTTTTTTTCCTGTATTTTCTTCCTTTAGTTCCTAGGAGTGATAAAACTCAGATCTGGACCAAACAAACACTGTAAATTCAACTCTAATTTTATTTGTAGCATAGGAAATACATCAATATTCTTATTTTCTAGTCCAACCCACAATCAGTCACAGAAATTAAAGATGGAAGAAAAATATTTTCTTAAAAAGCACATAATTGTTATAACAGTGCTCGCACTACGCTGTGTAGATATTGAATAGCATGGATTTATGAAAGGCAAAGTTCCCCTGCTTATCCCTCTGCATTACTCTCTGTTTTCTAGCTGATACTAAAATTTGGTGTGGAGAAAATTTGAAACAGTAGTTGCTGGCTGATCCAGGAAGTTGAGCAAAAGATCAAGCTGTTGTCAGATGTGTAGTGTTATCTGTGTATTACTAATTTCAGTGCTGTGAGGATTTCCCTTTCAGTTTGGACTACCTACCACAAAAAGAGAGAAAACACAAAGGCAAAAATTTGTTCATTTCCCCTTTCAAGCTTTTATAGCCATTGTGCATTATTTGACATTTTTCTTAAAGCTACAGTTCCTGGAGTTCAGTAGTTGCCTAAACATTTTCGGTTTCATTCAAAGCAAAACCCACCTGCCTTTGTAGTGTCAAAGGAAATTTGCAAACCTGCCCTAAAAGTTCTACAAATGAAAGTAAGGAAAATGGCAAACAAATAAAAAAACCAAAATGTATTACTGATTTGAGATGCAATTTATATTATCTGAATTCTCCAGGTTGGCAATACTCGTAAATCTCTCTTACAGCTTTCTTTTATGCAAACAAGTGACAAGAAGTCTTTTCCCTCTTTCCTTCAATTCTATGACTGTGCAAGCTGCAGTTCCATTCTCCTTCTTGTGCTGATGGTGAGATGCAGCCACAGGCTGTGGTGTGGGCTGTGCGGCTCCTCATCCATCTTGCCTAACGTGGAATGGATGCCACAATTCCTGGTACTAGTGAGAGGCTGCAATGTGCTGGCTGACATGCTATACCAAGTATCCCAGCCTATCCTTCCACTTTGATTTTCTCCCTTTTGTTCAACATTGGGATCGGCTATTGCATTCTTCATACAGACATACATGCACAAAGTGGCTGTATCAAATTAGACACTAGTTCATCTCTGAGGATTATCAGGCAATCTGGCACCAGCAATACCAGATGATATGCTGCCACCTGAAAACCTGCAGAACAACCAGTTCAAACCAAATGACACAGAGAGAGTGAATGCACTAGTGTTAGCAGAACCCACAACACTCTAAGAAAAGGCCGGGAAAAATACCCATTTCCGAGTGGTCACCTACACAAAGGGAAAGAAGAAGTTAGCTACCTCTCTTTGGATAATGATACACTCTTCTTGAAACTGCATTTATATGCTGTCACAACAGAAGTGCAGATTAGGTGTCTTGTTCTTTCCTGTGGGCACCCAAGAGTCGTTGCTGGCGTGCACATAACGAAGCAGTGTTTTATCAGCAGTTCTATACTGGGTTTTATCCTTTTCTGGGAGTGGGAAGGGGAGAAGCTAAGGAGATGATAGAAGCCAGGAAAGTCATGGAAAAGAAATGCCCAGATTCTTATCCTTAAATTTATGTCTTTCAATAATTATGCAGGATGTATAAATATAGTTACATGTATTAACATAATTATACCATTATATTCATAGGAACAAAAGTCCTTTATTGCATTCACATTAAATATCACAAATTATTCTTTTAAGTTAGCATTATGGTTTGGAAATTGGTCTTCTGAGTCATTTGTCTTATTAGAAAGAAATAGTAGTCAGTAAGTTTATGGAGACACAGGGCTTTGTTAAGAATTAGTCAATTTCAGACTGTGTCTGCTGCATGCTTTCATTCCTTACTGTCTAGATAAGTTTTGTGGAAAGGTTCTGATATCATTGACATAATACAAAAAATAAATACAAATGAAAATGTCCTCAAACAGGTGCTTGACTTAAAAAATAACCTTATCTGTTGCAGATACCTTATTATTATTCTGAAATAAGTTCCTAATTCTTCTCAATATTCTTGACCTTTTCTAATTCTCATTTGGGCCTCAGAATCTGCATAGAAACAGAATCATTCTGGTTGGAAAAGACCTTTAAGATCATTGAGTCTAACACACACATGGTTTCTAGCAAAAAAGCATATTAATAACGTGCATGAGCAGTCTCACAAGCCATTTCTGAAATATGGGCACTAGGAATACAGTTGTAAAGGCCTGATTTGAACATTGTTATGCCCTCACTCAAGAACAGCTGCAATGGGAAACTTTCAGGTTTAGGCAACGAACTGGGCCTGCTCTGTTTTTCATGCACTTTCTTTCCTTGTGGCAGCTTGACAAGCTGGAAGGCTCAGTAACAATTTATAAGACTAGATGGGTTTTTCTGGTTTCTGAAGAAGGGCATTAGGCATGAAAAACAGCCAGTGCTCTTATCACTGTCACCAACAGTCAAAGCAATCCATCCGTAGGGCAATTTGCCACCCGTCTGCATCTTTTCTGTCAAAGTCTTGTATCAGCTTTGATCCCAGAAACAATTTACCAGCAAGTCACAAAAATATACAGCCAGGTTGCACTGGACACCTTGAAGGAAAAATCTCCCACCATTTCCTATAGCAGAGGTAGCTCCATTATACCATAATAGGACATCAGTAACTACCTCAGAAAATAAAAGTTATATTCCACCTGGCTCTTTAATTAGAATAGGAGAAATAAAGAGAGAAAGAAAAATAACCAAAACAAACAGAAAATATAAACCAAATGAGCTGCACTGTAATGGACTGCAAAACCAAAAGGAACTGTGTCCCCTTATTTCCTCTTCATCACAGTAGATCACACTCACTGCTGAAACGCCACAGAAACGAACAAGTCAGCCTCAAAACAACCTTTGGGCTTTTCTTTTCCTTACAAATGCAGCATGTTGCAGACCACAAAGGTAGAAAGGTCATCCTGAGATTCTCTCTCTCAGCTCTGTTGGTAACACTGTTTGGGGAAAGAGATTTTGTTTGTTTTTTATTTTGCACTAAGTTGCAGTGGGGGCAACATCTGTGCCTTTTTTTCAGCAGCTGCCACACGCACAGCCATTACAGCTCCAGTCCAGTGTGTTTCCAGAACCATGCATCTTGTTTGCCTCCTCTACAGATGCTGCCAAACAGCAAACACTGTATCGTTTAGGCACAGAGCAAAAGATCTGACTTGAACATTATTATGCTGGGCACACTGTTTCAACATTGAAAGGCAAACCATGACATTTGGGAGCCCAGCAGTTAAGTACTGTTTTGTCTTGAGATGTCCAGTGAGTCTGTAGTCCAAGACACTTTCCAGGGATATTGAAGTCCTTACTATTTCCTTTCTACCAGATACCTTTTAATCTACAATTTATATAATGGATGAGCTTCAGTTTCTGGGTCCTGTTGACAAATGCTTGACCTACATGCTGGTAGTTATGTGCAGCTGGGCAGGATTACTAACCACTCTGCACTTGTCAGTACACCAGTACCTTTGCTCAGCACAGCCAATATGCTGTTTTCTTTTTTCTCCTGTTTTGCTTGACCTGATGGTTAAAAAAAAAAAAAAGATTATACATGGCTTAAGCCAGGGGTGTCAAACTCATTTTCACTGGGGGCCACATCAGCCTCACAGTTGCCTTCAAGGGCCAAATGTAATTTTAGGACTGTTTAAATGTAGGAGTGATGTGGCCCCCGGTGAAAATGAGTTTGACACCCCTCGCTTGATAGCACAATGAGTATCTTGATCTTCCCTGTTCCCCTTTTCTCCTGGTCAGTATCATTTTAAAGAATTATGTTATTTTTTTCTCTATTTTCGTAAATCACAGAATCACAGAACAGCCCAGGTTGAAAAAGCCCAGGCTGATTTTGAGTCTAGGACCTTGAAAGATCATTTGATTCAACCTCTAATTTTAATTTGAAGTATCTCACCATCATTATAACTTAGTCACTACTTAGTACATCAGAATGGGGATATCAATTTTAGGTCACACTGAAAGCTTAGCAAAAGTCACCTTACATTTTGGCTTATAATGAATTGAAAGAAAATATGCTGGAATATCTACAGAATCAGCTTCTTCTGCTGCCGTCCCTGAATATACACGGTACTGCTTGCTGCTCAAAGAGGATTTCTGAAATTTTATTTCTGTCTAAACTCTGCTCAGCCACTGAGAGATGACACATTTACAATGCAAGATAGAGCTACACAGCGGATATTCTTGTTTAGATCCAAGTTTGTAACAGTTCACTATACTCTTTAATTGAAATACTGTAATGTTTGAGCTCTTCACTCTCTCTGTATTATTGTTAATTGTGGTTCCTGTGAACCTTCAGCTATATAAATACAAGATGAGGGTAGGGAGTAGTTCTGCAAAAAGCAGCAGCCAGTGTTTACAGTGGAACGGAAGCCCAACATGAATTAAGACTATAATATTTTCACCAAGTTTACCCTCAGAAACTGGAATTATAAACAAAAATTTTACACTTGAGACAACTCTGGCCCATTTCAACTAGAACAGTATCTACTTTGGGAAAATAATTTTTTTAAGGAAGATGTGGAAGAAGTGAAGAAACCCAGAGGAGGAAACTCAAAGGTCCAAGGAAGAGACACAAAACAAAAAGACCAAAACAAAAAGTCTGAAGAGTAATAGAGGAAAATCAATCTCTCTGTGAGTGCGTCTGAGGGGGAAGGGAATAAGCCTCACACCAAATTTGTGACAGTGGACCAAGAAATAACAGATAGTACTTGGGGACTAGTATTATTAAACTGAGAATAGACACCTAACCATAGTTAGAAAATATACAAAATGACAATCCCTCTTCTAAATAGCTTACTCCTATTTACAACCCAACAAGAGAGGTATGGGTTAGGGGAGAAAGTTGTGCATATGTACTATATTTAAATGCTCAGCCTCTTTTAAACAAATCTAATCAGTGAGTTCTCACCTGAAAAAGTATACGTGACACCAACTCTACCACTAAAGATTCAAGAAATAAAGTGTTTTCCTTATCTTCAGAGTGCTCTGTGAGAGTTCCAGATTCCCTCATTGCAAAAGGCTGATGGTGGTGCGGAAAGTAAAATGCCAAAGTTGAACATGATCTTTCAGTTGGAGGGACAATAGAAGGAAGTGGGAAATCAACAAATTATCTTTGTTTTGGAAATAAAAAAATCTCATTTTAGGCTTATGGTAAAACATGTGTCTTAAACACAGGCACTGGAGAGGCTCAAATTAGAACCATAGCCTGCAGGCAGCTAGTCTTCCAGACAGAGAAGATTACTTTGCCTCAGTGGTACTACAGTCTGCATCTGTCCCACCTCTCACACATTGTACTGCTAAGGAAGTATCATCTGCAATACAATTAGTCCCTTCTTTATTTTATTTCCTTTTCTCTCAAACAACCAGTGTGTGACACTGGAAACCCCTGTCCCTTCCTTTGCTTTCCAATAAACCAAGTAACCACAACTAAGCCCTGTGTACAGGGTTCAGGCGTTGTGCTGGAAAGCTCTTTGTGGATATCCAGGCATTTCAGCAGAATCATAGAAGAGTTTGGGTTGGAAGGGACTTTCAAAGGTCATCTAGTCCAACCCCCCTGCAATGAGGAGGGACATCTTCAACTAGATCAGGTTGCTCAGAGCCCTGTCCAGTCCAGTCTTGAATGTTTCCAGGGACAGGGCATCTACCACCTCTGAGCAACCTGTGCCAGTATTTTACCACCCTCATTGTAAAAATTTCTTCCTCATGTCTAGCCTGAATCTCCTTTCTTTTAGTTTAAAACCATTGCCCCTTGTCATATTGCAACAGGCCCTGCTGAAAAGTCTGTCTCCATCTTTCTAATAGGCCTCTTTACATAATGGAAGTCCACAATAAGGTGTCCCCGGAGCCTTCACTTCTCCAGGCTGAACAACCCCAACTCCCTGTCTTTTCTCATTAGGAGAGGTGTTCCATTCCTCTGATCATTTTTGTGGCCTCCGTCTGGACTGTCTCCAACAGCTCCATGTCTTTCTGTACTA
The DNA here is from genome assembly GCF_036013445.1 of Caloenas nicobarica. NCBI lineage: Eukaryota > Metazoa > Chordata > Aves > Columbiformes > Columbidae > Caloenas > Caloenas nicobarica. Next base: position 62,354,295 of record NC_088246.1, on the reverse strand, counting down.
AGTGGTCCCAAGCTGGATGCAGTACTCCAGGTGGGGTTTCACCAGAGCGGAGTAGAGGGGCAGAATCACCTCCCTTGACCTGCTGACCATGCCTCTTTTAATGCAGCCCAAGACAATTTACCTTCCGGGATGCAAGCGCATATTGCCAGCTCATGTCCCATCTTTCATCTACCAGTACCCCCAAGTCCTTCTCTGCAGGGCTGCTCTTAATCCCTTCATCCTCCAGCCCGTATTGGTACTGGGGCTTGCCCCAGCCCAGGTGGAGGACCTTGCACTTGGCCTTGCTGAACCTCATGAGGATCACATGGACCCACTTCTCAAGCTTGTCCAGGTCCCTCTGGATGGCATCCAATCCCTTAGTCATGTCAACTGCACCACTCAGCTTGGTGTCATCTGCAAACTTGCTGATGGTATGCTCAATCTCCCTCTTTGTGTCATTGATGAAAATATTAAATAGTACTGGTCCCAGTACAGACCCTTGAGGGAATGCCACTTGTCACAAGTGTCCATCCAGATATGTTAATTCTTAATGTTTCTTTTAAATTCGAGCTAACCAAACTGGTGTTCAGATTGTAGAGACATTCCCGCACCAAAACGTAGGTAGCAGGAGTAGAGGTTTACTTGTAAGGAAGAAGACAAATGAAAACATGGTAACAGAAGATGGCTTTTTGCAAGCTGTTTTTCCTTGCAAAATTTATGGACATGGATAAGTTTCACATGCAAGTTTTTAAAGAAGCAATGAAAACTAGTAGATACGTTAATCTCTGATGATATTTTCTGTTTGATAGCTGGATTGGGAGTGTCAATTCTATCAGTATTTTTGCCTCTATTTGAGGACAGGTTGGTCAAAAATCTCATGTGAATGTGGCGTCAACTCATACATTTCTAAAGGTAGCATAACTTTCTGAAGAAAATAAACAATTAGACTTGGAATTAGTCCAGTTCGCTCATCTGAGCTCATATTTCTGGTGTTACACAGAATCACAGAATCACAGAATGTTAGGGATTGGAAGGGACCTCGAAAGATCATCTAGTCCAATCCCCCTGCCAGAGCAGGAACACCTAGGTGAGGTTACACAGGAAGGCGTCCAGGCGGGTTTTGAATGTCTCCAGAGAAGGAGAATCCACAACCCCCCTGGGCAGCCTGTTCCAGTGTTCCGTCACCCTCACTGAGAAGAAGTTTCTTCTCACATTTAAGTGGAACCTCTTGTGTTCCAGCTTGAACCCATTACCCCTTGTCTTACTGTTGGTTGTCACCGAGAAGAGCCTGGCTCCATCCTCGTGACACCCACCCTTTATATATTTATAAACATTGATGAGGTCACCCCTCAGTCTCCTCTTCTCCAAGCTAAAGAGACCCAGCTCCCTCAGCCTTTCCTCATAAGGGAGATGCTCCACTCCCTTAATCATCTTTGTGGCCCTGCGCTGGACTCTCTCCAGCAGTTCCCTGTCCTTCTTGAACTGAGGGGCCCAGAACTGGACACAATATTCCAGATGAGGTCTCACCAGGGCAGAGTAGAGGGGAAGGAGAACCTCTCTGGACCTACTAACCACCCCCCTTCTAATACACCCCAGGATGCCATTGACCTTCTTGGCCACAAGGGCACAGTGCTGGCTCATGGTCATCCTGCTGTCCACCAGGACCCCCAGGTCCCTTTCCCCTACACTGCTCTCTAATAGGTCATTCCCCAACCTGTACTGGAACCTGGGGTTGTTCCTGCCCAGATGCAAGACTCTGCATTTCCCCTTGTTATATTTCATTAAATTTTTCCCCGCCCAACTCTCCAGCCTGTCCAGATCTCGCTGGATGGCAGCACAGCCCTCTGGCGTGTCAGCCACTCCTCCCAGCTTGGTGTCATCAGCAAACTTGCTGATAGTACATTCAATTCCCTCATCCAAGTCATTGATGAATATATTGAACAGTATTGGTCCCAGAACTGACCCTTGAGGCACTCCACTAGATACAGGCCTCCAAACAGACTCCGCCCCGTTGATCACAACTCTCTGGCTTCTCTCCTTCAGCCAGTTTGCAGTCCACCTCACTACCCGGTCATCCAGTCCACACTTCCCCAGTTTTGCCGTGAGGATGCTGTGGGAGACGGTGTCAAATGCTTTGCTGAAGTCAAGGTAGACCACATCCACTGCTCTGCCATCATCAATCCACCTTGTTACGTCTTCATAAAAGGCTATGAGGTTGGTCAAACACGACTTCCCCTTGGTGAAGCCATGTTGACTGTCCCTGATGACCCTCTTATCCTTGATATGTCTTAAGATGGCACCAAGGATAAGGTGTTCCATCACTTTCCCAGGGATGGAGGTGAGGCTGACCGGTCTATAGTTGCCCGGGTCCTCCTTCTTGCCCTTTTTGAAGACCGGAGTGACATTTGCTTTCCTCCAGTCCTCAGGCACCTCTCCCGTTTCCCAAGACTTGGCAAAGATGATGGAGAGCGGTCCAGCAATGACTTCAGCCAGCTCCCTCAGCACCCGCGGGTGCATCCCATCTGGACCCATGGATTTATGGATGTCCAGATTGCTTAATTGCTCCCTAACCCAGTCCTCATCAACTGAGGCAGACTCCTCCATTGCCCTGCCTTCCTCTGGGGCCTCAGGGGTACGGGGCTCCTCAGGACAGCCTCCGGCAGAGTAGACAGAGACAAAGAAGGCATTCAGTAATTCTGCCTTCTCTGTATCTTCTGTCACCAGAGCACCCACCCCGTTCATCAGTGGGCCTACATTGCCTCTGGTGTTAGTTTTATCTGCCATGTATTTGAAGAACCTCTTCCTGTTGTCCTTGACCCCTCTCGCCAGGTTTAACTCTAAGGAGGCCTTAGCTTTCCTAGTTGCCTCCCTACATCCTCTGACAACAGCCTTATATTCTTTCCAAGTGGCCAGCCCCTCCTTCCATGATTTGTAAACCCTCCTCTTCCACTTGAGCTTACGCAGCAGTTCCCTGTTTAACCACGCAGGTCTCCTGGCTCCCTTCCTTGACTTCCTGCGCGTCGGGATGCACTGATCTTGGGCTTGGTAGAAGCAGTCCCTGAAAGTTAACCAACTATCTTGGGCCCCTTTACCTTCAAGCAGCCTTGCCCACGGGATTTCCCCCAGCAATTGTTTGAAAAGGCCAAAGTCGGCCCTGCTGAAGTCCAGGGTTGCAATTCTGCTCGGTATTCTGCTCCCACCACAGGAGATTCTGAACTCCACCATCTCATGGTCACTGCAACCAAGGCAGCCCCCCACCTTTACTGCTTTGACCAGACCCTCCTTTTTAGCGAGGACGAGATCCAGCAGCGCACCTCTCCTAGTTGGCTCCTCCACCATTTGCATCAGAAAGTTATCGTCAATGCACTGGAGGAACCTCCTAGACTGAGGCTGACTGGCTGAGTAGTCCTTCCAGCAAACATCAGGGTAGTTAAAATCCCCCATAACAACCAGAGCCTGTGACTGTGAGGCCACGCTCAGCTGCCCGTAGAAGGCCTCATCAACATCCTCACCCTGATCTGGTGGCCTGTAATAGACTCCCACAACAGTGTCACCCCTGCCAGCCTGCCCCTTAATTCTCACCCACAGACTCTCAACTTGCTCCTCAACCGCACCTGGACAGTACTCTATACATTGTAGTTGCTCTCTCACGTAAAGAGCAACTCCACCACCACGCTTGGCTGGCCTGTCTTTCCTGAAAAGGACATAGCCATCCATGACCACATTCCAGTCACGTGAGCTGTCCCACCATGTCTCTGTTAATGCCACCAGATCATAATCTCCTGACCGAATGCAGGTTTCTAACTCCTCCTGCTTATTCCCCATGCTTCGCGCATTGGTGTACAGGCACTTCAGGGAGTGAGCCGAGTACACCGATTTCACCCTAGGGGCCTGGGGGGCCTCCCAGTCTTTATGTATTCCAGCATGCTGCCCCACTGATGCAAGCCCAGCTACAACCCCATCCCCCTTCAAATCTAGTTTAAAGCCCTCCAAATGAGCCCTGCTAATTCCTGTCCCAGCATCTTTTTACCCCTGTGGGATAAACCTTTCCCACATATCACTGACCGGACTGGTGTCTTATAAAACCAGCCGTTATCAAAGAACCCAAAGCCCTGCCTGTAGCACCAGTCCCGAAGCCAATCATTTACGGACTCAATTTTTCTATTCCGTCCCACATCATCATCCGAAAATGGAAGGAGGGAAGAGAAGATAACTTGAGCCCCAGACTCTTTCACCATTTGTCCCAAGGCCTTGAAGTCTCTCTTCATTCCCCTCAGACTACGGGATGCCGCTTCCTCCCCATCTGTCTGGAAGATCAGTAGGGGGTAATAGTCCGTTGGGCGCACCAGTTTGGGGAGGGCCCTGGCCATGTCCCTGATCCGAGCTCCAGGTAGGCTACAAACTTCCCGATGCTGAGGGTCAGCTCTGCATATCGGGCCCTCCGTCCCTCTCAGAAGGGAATTGCCTACCACAATTACCCTTCTTTCTTTTTTATCGGAGGCAGCTGGTGTTCCACCAGCCTCTTATGAAGTACAAAATAAACTCAAACCTGAGCAATTGAAGTGAGGTGGGTAGATTCCTATCTATGCCTTTGCCAAAGTGGACCATTTGATAAAGTTCAGGAAGCACGTCTGGTTTGTTCCTGGTATGCTTCCATACTTGTCAGCTAGAACAAATCAGACAGAATTAGGTTACATTTTTGTATTCTGAATTCATCTTCTAGTAGGTACTTATTACTCACCTGAAAAATTCACCAACTTAAGTGAAAATCCAATAAAAAAAAGCAAAGCAAGATATTCAAGAGATAACGCTGGATTTGAATTTTTTTCCAATATATTTTGTCCATGAAACACCTTTAAACCAGTAAAAATGTAAATGTTTTGTTAGTACTAAGCTGTCCTTGTACAGCTTAGAAAAAAAAAAATACCGAGCAAATGGACTAACCTGGAAAAAAGGCTCAAGCCCAAGAAATACTGACCCTTGGAAACTTCCCTCTGAATTATTGTTGTTTCTGGAAGGGAAATTTAATCCACATCCATTTTTTAGTGTCATACACGCCAATTAAAATGGAAAGGATTCCGAGCTGTGGATGTCACTTAATGCAGAGCTCCCTGATGACAGTGAAAAAGCCTCTGCTCTTCTTCATAGCCCTGGAATTAGGGTTGTAACTTCCAGCACAACAGCAAGGCTTGTCACACTCAACAAGAGAACTATCAAACCACTGCAAGGTAGCTGCTTTCAAGTTTATAATGATAAAAAGTCACTAGCATCATTGTAAACTGGTGACAATGCCCTTTTCTTCTTTCCTCCTCCATATAATTTGCTATAAAACACCAGCAAGTGTCTGTAAACCTTCCTCTGGATATCATACAAGCCTTGTTGACATGAATCTTTGGCAGATGGTACACAAGTGAAATGGAAGATCTTATAAAGTTTTCTTGGATAACACTCTTTAAAACCAAACATGTAGCATGGAACTATTCAAGTGGCCATCCCCTTTCCCTCATTACTTAATGTTTAGAGGAGCATGAGGAAAAGAGGGAAGTAAAACAGTCTTGTTTCAAAAAAAGGGATGAAGGACAGTAGGAAGCACAGTAAGAGGCACAGGGGCAAAAGGCATCTGCCAAGGAGAGCAAAAATGCTAATGAAGAGCTTTCATACTTTATATATTAGTCAAGCAGACCCAGCATGCCAGGCATTACTGCCCACAAACTATTTGATAAAAGTGATGTGAAAAAAACCAATGTATTTCACTTCATGTCTCCTCCTTACATCCTCAAAGACAACTTCTTATACTCTTTAAAGATGCCTTGTGGTTCACTAATAGTTTAAGGGAAGCCAAAGTGATGCCCCAATTTCTTCCAGGCATTCACCTGGGAAAGGAATTTCGAAGTCGCAGTCTGCAAGAGGCTTGCACCTGTGGAATGGTGTCCTTTAGCTGTCAGAATTCTTGCCACACCTTTGTTGCATCTTTGCCATACTATGGAAATGTCATGCTAAGAACCCAGTAAGCAAAAATCAAAGCACCATGTTTATATAGTGATAAACATTGCTCTAAAGCACCCTACAGGTATATCCAGAAACACGACTGACATACTGACATGTTTTTCTGCTAGAGGTTTCTGTTTTAAAAATTCTTAGCCAGGCAGAGAGAAAGCAAACAAGGGGACTAAAGCCACCAAAGGAAAATGTGGCTTTAGAACAAATTGTTTAAAACAAGCTGTTTTGTGGAAGAGACCATTCCACCATTCGCAAAGACCACTTATTACCCTACTGGAGGTCAGGTTGTGAGGAGTATATCAAGACACCAAGGCGAGAGCAATGTTTCTTGTTTAAATGTGCAGTTTCAGTCCGTCTGCCTCTCATCACCCTTTGCTGATCTCAGCAATTGTACTTGTAGCTCAGGTTCATTCTGTGAGGCAGGACATGCATTGCAGAACCTCATCAGTTCTTCCAAAGCATGAGTTCAACCAAAGGGAAATCCTAGCTTTAGTTATCAAAGCATCTTCAACTTACATAAAAAACATGCCCATGTCATGGCTCAGTTTTCTTTTCAGAACAGAAAAGTGTGGAGTTAACATTCTCATCAGGCTGTGGATCACCTATTTGCTTCTGTGCTAACCGATCATAATTGTTATTTCGTTCAATTAAGTGCCCATATTCAGCTGCTTTAATATTGTGCCGACAAGACAGCTACATTAGAACAGTTTCATTTCTTTTCATATCTTTGCTTGCACTAATCACAAACTTCTGTGTGAATGTCATTGAATTAGACATCAAAAAATCCCCAGTGTTATGATTAAACTTCTTCCCCAAGAGGGGAAATTGAGTCACAGAAAGGTCTTTTGCTTTGGCCAAGGCAATCCATTTCACCTCTGGCAGCATATAGAAAAAGACCTCCACACTGCCAGCACATCAGACAGCATTGCCTTCACATAGGATCATGCTCTTCTGCATCTCATTTGTACAGGGATAGTCTGTACAGAAGTTTCATTTTTTCCAGCATCTGGGAGAGAAGGTGGGGCAGGGAAAAGAAAGACAGGGGGAGGAGAACAGTGAGGTGGGAGGGGGAACAGTGCTTCCAAAATAAATGTTTGTCTTTTTTATAACATAAGGAACAAAGTGTGGGGCAGCAGACATGGGAATATGAGTAAGGAGGCTGGGAATCTATTCACAGCTTCTGGCCTGTGTCTATCTGCATGACTTTGAACAGTTTGGGTTAGATTTCTGTTTCTTTTGTATCTTTACCTGATTTATCCTCAGGTGATTTAACCTGGGGATTGAAAATCATGACAGCATACTTTGGGTGGGGAATTCAAGTACTGCTGTTCAGCATCAAGCATGGTCAGGCAGGGCATCTTTTTGCAGGGCACTGCTGGCCCTGGTGCTGCCACTGGCAGGAGGAGGTGGAAAGGATCCCTTATTGCCTGCTCACAGGAGGCTGGAAGGCAGTGGCAGCAATGTCAAAGGTTGTTTGATGAAGTGGCAGTCAGAAAGCACATTTCCGGTGGCTGCCTCACTGTATCAAGGGCCTATTTTTATCCAGCCATATAAGTTCAAGGACATTTCTCCTCCAGTTTTGGAGCTCTTTGTTAGCTCTTTGCCCTAAATTATTAAAAGAGAAGACTGCACCTCCTTCTTACAGGCAAGTGCAGCAGTCTTAAACAAAAAGTGGAGCTGGTATGAGAAGCATATATTTTTTTCAAGGACAGATGCCTAGGGGAATGGTCCCTTGTATCCAAACATCCCCCCAAAAAGGTCATACCAAAGTGGCCATTTGCAACACAACACAGGGCGGCTTCGCAGCTACCTCTTCTGCAATCCGTGTTGGCAGTGTCTTGCAGGGTATGTGCAGAGAACTGGAGACAAGTGTAAAGCACAATACAGGCAGCAAGCACTCCTGTATTGCTGCTGAAGGAGCTCTGAAAGGCACCCCACATTAGAAGTTCAGTTCCTCCCCTTACAGTCGAGGCTGCTACAGGCTGGATGGAGAACCCTGAGTTTTCAGATAAAGCGTTATAGGGACTGAGACCTACACAGAAACTGTTTTCCTGGACTCATACATTATGCCAGCCTAGTGGCTGGCTGGATGATTTGTTTCAAGCATTTTTAAATGCTCCTGAAGTAGTCCAGGGAAAAATCTACTCGCTTTGATGTCTACAATGTGCAACTACCCCACTTAGCTTCTCTTTTCCCTGCAGTTTTGATGTCTGCACTAAGGCTGCAACATATAATACTATTTTCCTTTTGAAAGTGATGTAATGTAGGGGTAGGCTGGGCTAATGACAGATAACATATTTTTTTTTTTTTCCCCAGCTCCCACACTCTTCTTGGAGCCTCCAGGAGACAGTATTCATTAAAGCTCAGATTTTCTTTTTTGGTTTTGTAATTTATAGACTCCCAAGAACAGAAGTTACCATGAACAGCAAGGCAATGGCCTTGCCTCATGCTGTGAAATATTAGTAGTAGTCATGCCTTGAATATATTTTGTAGAAAGCACCTTTAAAAGCATTCAGCAGAAGCCTTGTTAAAAATTAACTCTTTCTTCCAAGGATATGCCAGATGATCTCAAGCTACATCCAACAAGGGTAATTTTATAACATGTATGAAATGAGATACTTTTAATATTTTACTTAATTGAATATTGACAAATTAGTTTGCCATGGAGCTGGCACATTGAAAGGGCAAAAGGACATAGAACATATCCTTCCCTTTCCCTTTCTTTTTTCAAGGTGGTAGGTGTGAAAGGCCACCATCTTAGTTTTGAAGCAGAAAAGAATTTTTTTGGTTACTGAAATAACATCAATACCAACTTATGTCATTATAAACACATATAGGCACCACGAATGTGACCCAAACAGTTTATCATCTACGCAACACGTAGAAAAGGAGGAACAAAATTAAAAATGAGCGATGAGTGAATAAGTATAGAAAATTATGTGTTCATGTATTTCTCTCTTCTTGGTCAGGCAGCAGGCGGATCTCCAGACATTCACATCATCAAGTAATCTACTTTCCTGTATGCGAGTAGGCATGAGCATAAGGGCAGATTTAATCTCAAGCTAACTAGGGTCAAAAGGCAGGATGATCTCAAGTCAGAGGGTCATAGACTGCTGTGGTTAGTGATGACTTGAGAAGGTAAATATTCTGAACTACAAGAGAGAAAGACAGCAATCCTATCTGAAAACCAACATGTCCTCCATACTGCTATATAAAATATCCTTTGCAGATCATCCAATCCATGATTCATTTTACCCAAGCAGAGTATAAGGGAAACAAATACACAGATGATCCCACAATAGGTGTAAAGAGTCAAGAGACAGCAGAAAGAGGAGAAGAGAGAGAAAAAGGTAAGTCTTTGTTAAGATTTAACACTCAGGCCAATGGTCACTTAAATTCTAAGAACACTGCACATTCAAGTGCGTCTCTGGCTTCCCCATTGTTTGTCCTAAAACAACAGACTTTGAGGAGATGACAGCATATAAAGCAAATACCTGAGAACTTATTAGGTTGGTGCAGAAGTAATCACAATTTCGCATTGTTGAAATTTGCCGTTTGATGTTGTAATACATTCTTAAATAAATGTGGTTATATTACACATAATTTGAATGCACTTTTCTTGCTTTACGTTTTTTGCTACTGACTTATTACTTGTTGTTTATTTTATATTTATTTTAGATGATGAAAGCCAAACTTGCACCAAAAAAGGGTCACGGTCACTGTTTGGTGGTGTGCTGCTGTTCTGATCCACTACAGTTTTCTGAATCCCAGCAAAACCATTACATCTGAGAAGTCTGCTCAGCAAATCAATGAGATGCACCGAAAACTGCAACATCCGCAGCCAGCATTGGTCAACAGAAAGGGCCCAATTCTTCTCTATGACAATGCTTGACCACACATTGCACAACCAGTGCTTCAAAAGTTGAACGAATTGGGCTGTGAAATTTTGCCTCATCTGCCACATTCGCCTGACCTCTTGCCAACTGACTATCACTTCTTCAAGCATCTTAACAACGTTTGGCAGGAAAAATGCTTCCACAGCCAGCAAGATGGAGAAAATGCTTTCCAAGAGTTTGTAAAATCCTGAAGCACTGATTCTTACACTACAGGAATAAAGAAACTTATTTCTCATTGGCAAAAATGTGTTGATTGTAGTGGTTCCTATTTTGATTAATAAAGATGTGTTCAAGCCTAATTATAATGATTTAAAATTCATTGTCCAGAACCACAATTACTCTTGCACCAACCTAATACATCTGTATTGATTGTCCTAATATAGAATTCAATTGAAAACTAAACATTGAAGGGTTATGGAATACATCCTATTCGTGTTATAACACCCGAGATTTTTAACCTCCCCTACACTCTCAATGTTCCTGTATCACCATTAAATCTCACAGAACCCTTACACCTTTCTGATGGAACAGTCCCCTGAAGAAAACATGGATTCCCAAAATAAATAAATGTATAATTTTTTTTTTTTCCTGGAAGAATGCTGCTTCTGCGTCATTATAGTACTGGTGGGATCTTCAGGATAAACAAGAAATCCTGCCACAAGTGTGGCAAATGGGAGATGCTTAAGGCAAGAGAATTTGTCTAGATCTCTAGCCTGCCCAGATTTCTCAGCATTTGTGGTACAGGATAATCAGTCTCATCCAAGTGTTATATCACCCAAGCCTCATAGCATAGAAATGAGGAAAGTTGGCATGTCGTTTCTTTGGTCTCCTGATGTTCTGTAGCACAACCAGATTGACAGTTATTTCTGACATTAAAATATCCATGTTAGGAGTAGCCATTCTGCAGTGCAATGAAGTTGACACATAACCATTAAAAAAATTCTTCCAAGTCAGTACATCCCTGCTAAGATCTGTCTTCAGAAATTAAAATGTTACAGTTGGACAACAACTGTCAGATATGAGCACATGTAAGACATTATTAGGTTGGTAGCTTTTGTTTCCTGAACATATCTGACTTGCAAGTGAAGATTCATTCTCCTTGAGATTACCAAGTCTTCACTAAATTCCTTCAACATTTTTTAGAAATAGAATGTCCTGAGCTGGAAGGAACTGACAAGGATCGTCAAGTCCAGCTCTTGTACCCGCATATGACAACCCCACAGTTCACACCATGTGTCTGAGGGCATTGTCTGGTTGCTTCTTGACTACTGTCAGGCTTGCGGCCATGAATACCTCCCTGGGGAGCTTGTTCCAATGCTCCACCACCCTCTGGGTGAAGAACCTATTCCTAATGTCCAACCTAAACCTCCCCTGGCACATCTTCCTGCTATTCCTTCAGGTTCTGTCACTGGTCACCAGAGAGAAGAGATCAGCGCCTGCCCCTCCTCCTCCCCTTGTGAGGAAGCTGGAGCCACCATGAGGTCTCCCCTCAGTCTCCTGCTCTCCAGAATGAACAAACCAAGTGACTTTAGCTGCTCCTCATACGGCTTCCTCTCCAAATCCTTCACCAACTTTGTAGCCCTCTTCTGGACACTCTCCAGTAGCTTTATATGCTTTTTATCCTGTGGCACCTAGAACTGCACACAGTGCTCCAGGTGAGGCCGCACCAGTGCAGAGCAGAGCGGGACAATCACCTCCCTGCCCAGCTGGCAATGCTGTGCTTGATGCACCCAGGACACGGTTGGCCCTCTTGGCTGCCAGGGCACACTGTTGGCTCATGTCCAACTTGCTGCCGACCAGAACCCCCAGATTCTTCATCATGGTTTGGCTCAATCCATCACACTCCTGACATGACATGTGGTAGTAAGAAAAAACATTGACATATAAAATGTACATTGATGCTTTTCTACCTTAAAAAAAAAAAAAAAGTTTTTTTAAATGCCATTTACTGCACCAAATGTTAAATATTATCCTTAACATTGTTTAATGGTATTTATTCTCGAAGCATTGTTGAACTTATAAGACTCTTCAGACATTTTAAGGGGGATTATCTTCTCAGCTTAAATTTATGTTTTTCTCACCATGACAAAGTGTGGAGGATTAACTCAAGCAACTCCGAGTGCTTTCAAGTATACTTGCACATAGAAATCTACTCTGAAAATAAAACAAGCATCATTTGAACTCAAAACTGTTGTGACCAGCTATTTCCTTTTGAAATAAGAGTAACTAAATGTTTTCATCTTAAAAAATTATCAGTCTGTTTCTCATGAATGAAAACAGTTGAGGGCCTCTGGTTCTTGAGCTTGCTCTTGGGAGTCTGTGTTGTAGAATTAACTGTGATTTCAGCAATACAGGAGAGGAATACTTATTATAATGGCACCTTGGGGCATTGTTTTACATGATTGTAGAGCTCTGTTTTGCAATAGCAAAGGCGGATGACAATTTAACTCCAAAAGTTAATTCCTGAGTACCTTCAAATCGCATTCTTTTTGGTCCATGGTGATATTTAGCCTATCTTGGAAAGTTATAGAGTATAGGGATCCAAATACTGTGTCAGTTGAGCAATGGGTTTCCAAAATTTAGTTCAAATAAAACATTTTTTTAAGCCATACTTTTTTTTTTCATAATTTTTTATTCCCCCTCATGTTATAGGAAGTAGTTGCAACTCTCAGTGTGTCCAAGTAGGCTGCAGTTGCTCAAACATTTATTTCAAGTAGATTTGGTAGGGCAGGGAGCTGAAGGAATGTCTCAGTGTTCAGGATTTATGCTACAGATGTGGCTATATATATATAAAAATATATAATAGTAATAATTATATATATATAAAAATAAATAATATATATAATATATATATTTTTGGGAAGCAAAACTGAAGCAGGCTCTAAAAAGATTTCACTGAGCACACATGATGTGAGTTGGACTGCCACTGAGCCCAGACCAGCCATCACCCACCAAACCTGGGTACAGTCAGCTGAAACATGACTCAGGAAGAGAGTTGAACAGTACCTGTGCTTTCCTGTTCAGTCTTCCTGTTCAGTTTTTAATGGTTCTGCCTTCATTTTGGGAATTGTTTTTCTGCTGTTAGAGTATGTTCAGAAGGCCTTTAGTCTATTTTCAAACAGAATAAAACTGCACGGATGAATCACCACCAGAAAAAAAAAAAAATTAAAAGTTAAGCATTAAGTTCTGGGAGGTAAAAAATTACAGAGGGATCCTAAGCAGGAGGAGAAAGGGAGAAGAACAAACTGGGACTGTGAGCAGAGTATGAGAAAAGGACAGTATGAACAGGGTGGGGCAGTGGAAAGGGTGAGGAGGTGTGGGCATCAGTCAGTGCTTATCAATATCTCAAGGGTGGATGTCAAGAGGATGGGACCAGACTCTCTTCAGTGGTGCCCAATGATAGGAAGAGGTGCAACGAGCACAGACTGAAGCATAGGAGGTTCTGTCTAAACATGAGGGGAAACTTTCTTTACTTTAAGGGTGCCAGAGCACTGAAACAGGCTTTCCAGAGAGGTTGTGGAGTCTCCCTCCCTGGAGACATTCAAAACCCACCTGGACGCACTCCTGTGCAATCTGCTCTAGGTGAACCTGCCTTAGCAGGTGAGTTGGACTGGATGATCTCCAGAGGTCCCTTCCAATCCCAACCATTCTGTGATCTTGCGGTTCTGAGAGAGACGATGAAATGACACAGTGGCATCTTATAAGCACTCACTGCTTTCTGCCTATCCTGGGTTATGAAAGCTTTCCTCATGGGAAATTCTGATCCACATGAGCTTCCTGCTCTTCTGCTGGCACTTGTACAAGGATTTTGTACTAGCTTGAGAACAGAAAAATGAGACATAGAAAGACAGACACTTTAGTTTCTGTTCATCTGCTTAAAATTACTGTAAACACCTTCTGAAAAGCTACTGGTGTTTGGAGACACAGGAGCTTTTGGTTGGTTTCTTTCCTGTACCTATTAGCTCTTACACAATTCAAATATTACAAAGTATGTCAGTCATCCTCAGTAGAATATATATATGATGATGAATTAGTTTCTTTGTTCTTCTAAATTATGGCTATGGTAAAAGAGGTATACGTGAGAAATACTAGCAAGGAGTCCCATAGCACCCTTTATCTTGGTCATATTAGTGACACAGCTACCCATGTACACAATTACTACAAGTACAAGCACCTTTCTCTAAAAAATAAAATCTTCGCTTACTGAAGAAAAGCCCTACAAAAGTCAAAGAAATGGCCTTGTTGACTGCTTAATAAGCTTGTTCTTTTCACGTCTAGTGGAAGAGAGATAAAGACGAAAATGACCAGGATTTTAAGTACAAAGTGTCCCATGAGAAATGATAGAGATATTGTGTTTATCTATATAAGACATTCTCAAGGCAATATTTATTCTAAATACTTTTCAATGAACTTTTATCAATCCTCCTCCAAACTGAAGAAAGAGACAAATCCTAAACCAATAATTTTGTCCAATCTAATCAGTTATGAAGTTTGACAAATTAAGCGATACATATCACAATCTTCCTTTATTTCTCATCATTTCAATGACAAAGACTCCGATTACTCAGATGGGCAGATGGCTCATATTATGAGAAGCATATCACATACAGCATGTTCTAGAAAGACCATGCACTGTGCTTCAGATTTTTTTTCTGTTGTTGTTTGGATAGTAAGACAATATTACACTGATCCTGAGTAATGGGCTCTCTTTCCCTCCCGCATAGCTTTCTCTCTGAACTTTGCTAAGACATCTTGGAAAGTTTTTTCTGGTTTCATTAAGAAATTTCCATGTGAGCAGTCAGGCATTAACTGCTCATTCCCACTCTTCCCCTGATCTAATCTTCAGTGGGCCTTTCCTTCATATGGAGACACTTTATATCCACACTACTCAATAAAAATGAACCTGGGTTTCCGTATTTGTATTCCTCGAATTATCACAGATTTTATCAGTTTCACATTTTGCAGTTGATTTACTTTAGCATTTGATGTCTCCATACTATAGAATAATAGCTGCTAGAAACAGAAAAGAATTGCTATAACATCCAGGTTAGTCTTGCACTAGAGAAAACAGGCCCCACAGGCTTATTCCTCCCAAGATTCTATTACAGCATTACACTCCTTACAACTCCTATAACTCTTAAACTAAATTTTATAAAACAGACTTATCAAATGTCTGCTGTACGGAAATAATGGGCAAAAAGAAAAGTTTGTACTTGTATAAGAAAGATAGTGTGATACCTATTTCTACTTTTCTGCTATTGTAGAGAAATAACTACTACTCACTGTATACGAGCTCTGGTGTTCCTTGGATCTGTCCATGAATCAAAACAGCTGACTGACTGAAAACTAGTTACACAAAAACTAGTACAAGTAAAAAGGCGCCAAACCCTACAGATCATTTTCTGCTTGTTCAGTGATTTGAACTGGTTCATGATGAGAGCTGGACTAACTATATGTCCAGTTGCAGATGGAATAAATTTAAATAACAGAAGTTCTGAGATAACCTGGCTGTTAAAAAATATTAGTCTAAGTCTTGATTTCTGAGAAGACTGAAGCACAAAGAAATACTGCTTTTGTCTAGGGAGTGAATTAGACAAACATTTGCCTTCTCTCCAGCCCTCCCTTGGTCCAGCCCCTCTGTCTTGGCCACATGGTCCCATCTGAGCAAATATTTCAGTTCTCATGCTACTTAAGTCAATAAAAAACAACAACAACAAAATCTTATTTTCTCTTTCTCTCATATTTTATTTATTTATTCATTTTTACTTCCGAGTTAGCTTTCTATTGGGATAATCAGTTGTTGAATCAGTCTGTTGAAAGGGAACTAACACCAGTTGATTAAAGGCAATAACTCTTACAGATATGCAGGAAAATGAAAAAAAAAACCCCAAAACATTTATGCTAAGCTCATCTCATTATAACTCAGGCCTAACAATGTTTCTAGATGACAAGTACAAGTCACAAATTGTTGGCTCTGTGGAGATGCATTACCTTGGTAATAATAACATTCCACTTTTTTTGTTTTATCTACTCTCCTGTTTGCTAACTCATATCTAGAAACATTATCTGATTTTTTAATACAAACTGACTCTGCTAGTCAGATGCATTTCAAACTACTTCAAAAAACCATTTTTAGTTCTTTACATTCAGCAATCTTATACTCCCCAGGGGGTTGAAAGACTACTTTGACATGCAATAAGGACTCTCAGCATTCTGTCTTGCAATAAACAGTGAAAATTCACAGAATGGCTATTCTGCTTCTATCTCATGTTTGTACTTTGTTCACAAGTAGAAATGGCTCATGTATCTGTTCCAAGAACACTAAAAGAAACAGAAACATTGTTTGATGTGCTACAAAATTTTTACACCGTGTCAGAGTTGCTATCTAGGTGTAATACCAACACTTCTCAGAGGAACTGTGAGTTTAATGGCCCAAATACCTACCTGTGCTACAGTGAGAAGTGGGTGGAGGACTGCTCCAGACAGAGCAGTGCATATCTCCTGCCTGAACACAGAAAAGACACCAAAGACTTTTGGGAAAAAAATGGGTCGCTTAGTGTCAACCATGAACTTGCTGAGGGTGCACTTGGTCCCACTGTCTACATCACTGATGAAGCTATCGAACAGTACTGGTCCCAATACAGACCCCTGAGGGCACTACTTGTCACCAGTGTCCATCCAGACATTGAGCCATCGATAAACCACAGGAGCAATTGCAGGTAAGGGATTGCGAAGAAAGGCAATTAAGGAAATGATGCTTTAAGGATGCAGATGCATATCTTCCAAGATAAATGCAGAGGAAGGAGCAAAATGTCTGTGTAAGGAGATGGGGAAGATCAAAGATACATGACCATATCTCTATAAATCAGTGTATTTCTATTGACTTAAAAGGAGCTTCACAGATTCACTAGCTGAAGAGATTTGCCATAAAGAACTGTCATTCCACTATAAAAGCTAGCTGTATCTGTGTGTGATTTTTGTTTCTCCTTCTACTCCTATTAACACTGTATCAAAACCAGCTCAAATAATTATGTATTTTTTAAACCAGTTACACACTAGCCACTACACACTTCACCATTACAGTCTTAAAAGGCTTCACTCCAATGTGAAATAAACCTCATATCAGTTTATATATATTCTATTATCATCCAGCACCATTATTCCTCTCCCTATGACCTTTAAATTAACTGTTAAAGAGTTAGCAGTTTTTGCTTTGAAGAATAGCCACACTGAGTTACCTATAGCAGCTTGGGAAATTCTATTTTCTAATGTTTCAAGATTAGTATTATTTCTTGAGAGCCAAGTAAATATCATTATGTATTTCTCCCATCAGTAAACCATAGGAGGGGGCAGGCATACAACTCTGAGCTGCCACAGTTTCATAGTTATTTTAAGAAACTGATCTAACATCTACCACTTACTTGTTCTCATCTAACCTCTGGTTCGGTCTCACTGCAAAAGCAGAAAGTTTGGGGAATCTAGAAGGAGGAAAGCCTCTTCCAGCAGAACACACCTGCAGGGGCAGAGAGTACTTTTGCAAAAGGTCAAATGAAACCTTGCAAGGACTCTGCCTAAAAGCCCAAATGTCAAACTGTCAATTTTAATAAAATACTTCTGGTTGCGTTCCCTCAGAACTATTTGCTGCAACTTATCGTCTTCCAACAAACACACTACCACACTGAATCCCTTGCAGCTTTAGGCTGAACACTTCTCAGTGACAGCTCTCACCATCTGAAAATTCTAGTGCTTTGGTGGTTAAAGGAGGCACAGGAAGATGACAATTCAGTTACCTAGTGCACAGATACAAGCTAATGAAAACAGTGGAAAAACATAGACACTTTTATATGTGGAGATTCTGTGAGGGGCGATTGACCACTTTTTGTCTTCCTGCACACATTGCAGAAGACAAAAAAAATTTTGCAACTATTATGCATGGGGAAAAATAAGATAATTGCATAATATTTCCCGAAGGTGATTGTAGAATTATCATTCTCATAATATTTATATAATTATATTAGCTTGGTGAAAAAGTAATTGTGGTTCTGGACAATGAATTTTAAATCATTATAATTAGGCTTGAACACATCTTTATTAATCAAAATAGGAAGCATTACAATCAACACATTTTTGCCAATGAGAAATAAGTTTCTTTATTCCTGTAGCGTAAGAACCAGTGCATCAGGATTTTATAAACTCTTGGAAAGCATTTTCTCCATCTTGCTGGCTGTTGGTTGTGGAAGCATTTCCCCTGCCAAAAGTTGTTAAGATGCTTGAAGAAGTGACAGCTAGTTGGCAAGATGTCAAGTGAACATGGCAGATGAAGCAAAACTTCATAGCCCAATTCGTTCAACTTTTGAAGCACTGGTTGTGTGACATGCGGTTGGGCTTTGTCATGTAGAATTGGGCCCTTTCTGTTGACCAATGCTGGTTGCAGATGTTGCAGTTTTCGGTGCATCTCATTGATTTGCTGAGCAGACTTCTCAGACGTAATGGTTTTGCTGGGATTCAGAAAACTGTAGTGGATCAGAACAGCAGCACACCACCAAACAGTGACCGTGACCCTTTTTGTGCAAGTTTGGCTTTGGGAAGTGCTTTGGAGGTTCTTCTCAATCCAGCCACTGTGCTGGTGGTCGCCGGTTTTTGTATAAAATCCACTTTTCATTGAACGTCACAATCCGATCAAGAAATGATTCTTCATTGTTGCATAGAATAAGATGACACTTCAAAACAACAATGCTTTGGATTTTTGGTCAGCTCATAAGGCACCTGCTTATCAGTAACCTTGACTGATCAGTAACCATAGCAATAAGTCTAAGCCTGGGCCTCTTCTCCATACCATTGCTACCGTTATCAGCTCCGAAGTGAACAATGTCTGAAAAACATGCAGCTAAATTCAAAAAAGTGCAGTTACTTAGAAAAACTTAGCTGAAAGGAAAATTCACTAAAAGAGAACTGGTCTTGTTTTAAACAAAACCAGGACAGCTTGGCAAGCTATCACCAAGTATTCCCTCAAGTGTCTAGTAACTACTGTTTCGATATAACCACACAAACAAAATTGAGGTTTGCTGTATTTAAACCTGACTGTCTGATTTCTCAGCGTTAGGTGTTTGCTTGTGGGACCTACAAGAGCTGGCCTGAAATGACTGTGAATGAACATCCAACATCTGTTCTTTTTAAAGTATTGGCCTCATAAACAAATTTGAACTGCTAGCCGTAGTTTCATATACAAATATAATTCAGTAAGAGTTCCTGAGAATAGAAAAAATGCATATTATTTTTACTTTAGTAAAATTACCCTAGTTCTGAGTTTTAGGATGTCTATGCAGACTTTACTAAAACACATTTTTTAGAAGATTAGCAGCTACAAGTAGGTGGAGAGAACAAGATACAGAATGTCACTGTGGTACATATTTCCTATGCCTTTCTTTGAAAGGCTTTAGGATTTTTTGAAGATTAGTCAGACTGAAATTTTCTTTTAATAACAGACAGTTCCTTCAGGTGTCCATTGCAGAAAGCTGTATAGTGTCTTCTGATGTACTGCACGATTCATAGCTATAGATAATCATTACTTGTGGTGAGCAACACAATCCACAGCCAACTAACTGTAAGGATACTTAGCACACAATATCAGAACAAGCAGCAAGACCCTTAAAATTGCTGGGGCTAATTTGCCACAATAACAGTTAATACTGTGTCATTGCCAAACTAAAAGTATCTCCTTCCTACACACATCCCCAATGCAAGGTGTAATTTATCTGCTTTCTAATGGATGTCATTTTACACTTCAAAGGTGATAATTTTAAATCCAATACCATGCATACAGGATATCATTCCACATTCTGCAAAAGTGAATCAAGAACAATCCTCATCCTGCTGTAGTATTAATATGTTACTTCCTGGTTTTGCTGTACACAACACACCATGTGTGTCTGTATGTATGTGCAATTTGTTCATCAGCTCATCTTCATTTACTAGAGGCTGGAATGCTTACTGATAAGAAATGCATTCAAGCACACACCAGTTGACTTAATTAGTGTTTAACAGACAGCCTATAGAATTGCAGATTAACTCATCTGTAACTAAACTCCTAGGCTTGCATGTTGTGTTCAGATCCACATACTTTGCAATGAACTTTATGGGAAAAACAACACACTAGAATAACCATCAAAGAAACCAAAGAAACTTAATAGCCAAGAAAATAATTTCTATATCCAACTATTTCCATAATCCATTTTGTTTCCTCTCTGAATAGGCTTAAATAGGAATGAATATATTGGAAGTCATGTAACCTTTAGATTTTAATCAGTCTCACTAACTTCGTTTTGATGAAGACATTACAAAAAGGGCTACAAGATATCTCAATTGCCCATGTGGGTGCAACTGAGTAAAGGTAGAAAAGAAATTTAACAAGTAGAATTTATTAAATGATTTTGCTTTTGAAAATTATTACAGTTCTTTAAGATGTAAAAACATGTCAACTCATCCCCATAGTGACCTGCAAAGCAAGAAATGTCAGCTGAGGGGAGGCTGTCAGCATTAAGATGAGACAGTCAGTTATTCTCCAGTATTTTTGAATATAACTCCTTTAATGTCCGAGAGACTTTTGGATCAACAACAGTGAAGCACTAGCAATATTTTATGTGGGATTTCATCTTACAGGGAACTATAAGGAAACATAATTATTATTTTATTTTCATTAATGTGTGAGTTCAGTTGATAACAACTAAAGCATTTATTTTGTGTAGTTGAATTCCTGTTCCCAGGTGGAAGAAAAACAGTGTTCATGAATTCTTACTAGAGCTTACAGAGCTATACAGGGTTTCTAATCTGGGAATGCTGGAAAGCTGAGCTATTCTGCTGGTATTGTGAGATAGAAAACAGTACTCAGTGAAACTCAGGAGTCTAGTCCTACTTCTGAGACTCAAGCTCTCATAGTGTCAAAGGGGCACAATATCTCCCTGTCTCAAAAATCTGTTTTGTTGATAATGCCTTGAAAGTATCTCCATACATTGCTGAAAAGCCCCACAGCCTGCACAACTGCCTGCCCCATCTATTTCCTCTTCTCTTGCCCCAGGATGGTCCTGCCCTGACACCAGCTCCACTGTTTGCCTGACTACACGGTGAGGTGGTCCTCCTGGCAGAGAGATAGTTGTCTGGACCAGCACCGAAGTGTGACTCAGTCATAGCTGAGGA